>NC_138939.1:14987500-15582500 GCF_965226115.1 Aulonocara stuartgranti | reverse complement strand
AAATGTAGCGCAAATATTTAAAAATATTTAGATGTCAAAGGTGAGATTTTACACAAAGACTTCAGACACTTCAATAAAACAAAGTCAGCTGGTGTACTAAATGGTGATGACTGATTCAAAAGAGTACAACAAGATTTAAATGTATGTCTGCGTCATTAAATCAGAACTTTGTTTCTTCTCTGATAAAATAACATGTTGAAGTAGCTGCTCTTTACAATTACTCAGTTATTCAAACATTCAAATGTGCAATAAATTTAAAAGAAAAATCCAGTCCAATCCACTGGGCAGCTATGGAAAATGTGAAGAAGTGCAATTTTGGACTTTTACCTGTATTTATAGTCCTGCTGATAAAGACTTCTCTCAAGACCACTCACACTACACTAATAAAATAATAGATACACAATTAAATGACAATGGCCACAGTAAAATAAAAATTAGAAACTTTATGTGAATGAAAAAAAGACTTTCTGCTTTATATTTAGAGGACAGTCTGGGCAATGAGCTACCAGAATTTTCAGTAATTTTGCACATTTATTTCCTACAATTTAAGCCCAAACGTTTGTGCTGACAGGTTTCTTTCATTTGCTACAGCAGCATTTCTTTATCATATAGAAACACTAAGACATACTGTTACTCTTCTCATATCGAGTTTTATGTTATGTTAAATGTTAGTTTAATGTCTTTACACCGTCAGAAATGGCATTTTCACTGGTTCTGCTCGCTTAAGGTCAAAGTGGGCTGTATGCAGCTAGGGTTGCCAACCGTCCCTTAAAAAACGGAATCGTCCCGTATTTAGAAACAAAAGTACACGTCCCGTATTGAGCTAATAAGGGACGCACTTTGTCCCGTAATCCAGTGAGAATCAAAAGTAGTCTATAACTTTTAATGGAATTAACGCTTTGTTTGAAAACACAATTCCCAGCCCCTCTCCTGCTTTGTGACCAATGAGCTGACAGCACACTTATGACAATTCGAGTATGACAATTCAGATTACCGCTCATCTCATTGGTCGAGGAAAGGTCGCTTACGGAGAAAATACCGGAAGACAACAGATGACCACAACAAGAAGCATGGCCAACAGGGAAACAAACGCCGACACTGCGGTGCAAGTCTCGGACGAAAGTACACCTAAAGCTGGGCAAACACTGTGCGATTTTTTCAGTCACGTTATTCAGCTCCTGCTCAAACTGCACGATTGACTCGCAGGGATTAGAAGTTGGTAGGTCACGATGCAGGGTCTCACACTATACCGCCCGATGCTCTGATGCGACCTGAGTGCTCACACTGTGCCTCCATAACATGAAGGTTATAACAGAAAATCTGTCGCTCGCTCTCCCTCTGTCTTTCACTCACACAGACACACCACCACCATCAACTTTGCTAAATTGCTAATGAAAAACATTGATCAGGCAGCTGTGATTAAGCAGCAATGTAAATCCAACTATTTTCACGGTTGTTGTGGTCGTGATCATTTTGTGAGGCCACATCGAAAAGGCTCGGATGAGCTTTCCAAAGTTCTCCAAGTTGTGCCTCCATCGCTTGTGTCCAGATCACACGCCGCACAGCCGAGCTGCACCGTCTTTTTCACGGCGTTTACCTGTTTGCGCGTGAGCAGTGTGAGCGGCTCACGAGCGATTGATGATCGGGAGCTGCTCGAGGTGTTAATCGCTTCTCGTTACCCCACGTATACTACACGACGCACGATGAAGGCCAAAATCGGGCCGATCACCAAATCGGTCGCACGACTCATAAATCGTCTCAAAATGGGCCAAAAATCGCACAGTGTAAGCCCAGCATTAGAGCAGCAATGTTTGTTCGCCCAGAGAAAGAAAAAAAGGCTGCGAAAGATAAGCTAAGATAACCTTTATTAGTCCCACACGTGGGAAATTTGTTTTGTCACAGCAGGAAGTGGACAGTGCAAAAGTTATGACGCAAAAATTAGAATACAATAAGAATAAATACAGGGAGGAATGGGAAAAGGAAACCACTGGGCTGGGAACATGCACGATAACACCTATAAAGCGCACTGCACTGTGTGCCGGCGCACTTTTTCCATAGGCATGCTTCTAGTGGTGGGCACATGAAGAACATGAGGGGCGTGAAAGCTCGGGGAACCCTTAACCATTTTTTTGTCCACCAGGCCACGGCAGAAGCAGATATGGTATGTAAACACTGGTTTATTTTTTAAACCCTCTGGTTAAGGTTAATATGGGCATGTGCAGTGAATATCAGCGCTATGTGGCCAGAAGTGTGATAATATAATTTATTTTGTGTAATAAACAACTGCAAGGATAGATGATTACAACAAATAGATCACTAATACATAAAAGTAATACATAGATTAATAATGATGATGAGTTATGATGCGTAATCATGGGAACAAGCGGGTTTACAAACAGGAGCAGCTGATTAGCATTAGAAAAGCTGAAATAATACCTCAACTGAAGCCAATTGTACTAAATGCACTATATGTGCACTGTTACAAGAATATTTTTGTTGTATTGCTTTCTATTAATTTATATAATTTTAAGTTAAGCAGGGCAGAGTTCTTTTAAAGAAAGATTTACTTATATTCTCAAAAGTTAAGCATGACAGGCTTCTGTTTAAGAAAGAGACCTGTTTTACTGTGTTAATGTTGTCATTTTGAGCTAAAAATAAATGGCTAAATGATCATTTGTTTCCCATATGGTCATATCACAAAGAATATGCATCTGCTTAAATCAAATTCAAGTCAAATGGTTAAAAAAATAATTTCACACACAAAAAAAAGAGCTACCACACTGGGAAGGGTGAAGACAACTGGGTTGCCCGGCCCTGGCCACGAGGTGTCCCTTATTTATTTTTCAGGGAGTTGGCAACCCTATATGCAGCTCACAATATAAAACGAGTTTGCCATCCCTTCCCTAAAAGGAGCAACCAAAAGAAGGTTTGTTTAAAAAAACAGAACGTAAATAAAAATATAAAGTCGATAAAAAAGCTGACAGATACTGTATGTTGTAGTTTAAAGCAAATTCACCCTGATACTAATTCCTGGGAAAATAAATACATATCTCTTGCAGTGTAATTTTTATTTCATATCTAATAAAATTAAATAAAAAATTAATTCACGTAAAACAAACTTTCGATTTTTAAAAAAAAAAAAATTTTGCCATTCATGTATGGCTGTTAACCGTTGGGTGACAGCATGATTCAGCACTTTACTTCCTGCCCCGCCAAAAGTTGTTTTCTTTTCTTTAGCGGAACTGCGTAGATGTAATTTCCGTTCTGCGAAACTGAAAATCGGCGCGCAGGGCTTTTAAACAACCTCAATAGCAGACAGAGAAAATGAATGACATCGCTGAACCAGCATCGTAGTTTCTTCAAATAATGGAGCAATACGGTTAACTGTGGCCGGGACATTAGTGATTCATGTCGGTGTGGTGGAGATGCAGAGTCGGTCGAAATTAAATGAAACGAGCGGTCTTCTGGGAACTGTGACGGTGGCTGCTGGGGTAGGCTGCTCCTGACAACAGGATAACTACCAGCTCATTAAAGAAGCGCCCTGAAGCAGCTGTGTTCACACTCCTGGCTGCTGTTTAAACTGTCGCCATGAACAGGATGAAAATGAAGAAAGCCGAGGTGGGTTGTTGTCATAGTAATAATGGGTCACTGTTAATTGTGACACCTGGTTTAGTGCTGCTGCATCATCAGTCATCCACAGCTCCACAGTGTCGTGTTTATGTTGTTGTTTTGTTTGTTTTTTTTGGTTCACCAATGTGAAGGGTGTCATTGTGATTTCTTTCAGGTTCTTCGAGGCTTACCTGGGGGGCAGAAGAACATCTCTGCCTTCTTTTCCTCCCAGAACCGAAAGGTATCACTGTCCTGTTTCTTTTAGGTCTTATTACAGATGATATATTAATATCACCAATTATTGTCCTTATTGGTCATTAAGAACGATGATACTTACTAGTAATCTGTTCATAATGGTCACGTAATTCCATTCATATACTGTTCAGTCAAATATTTTAAGAACTAATATAGCATGTGCCGTATAAGATGTGTATTAAATTACTTATTGAGTGTTTTGCTTGTAGGTCTTCCCAACTTCCACAAAAGTATCCACCACGGGTGCGGTCCAGCCCAAGACTGAGCCTCCAGTCAAAGATGGTGAAAGCTCTCTGTTCAGAGTCCATTCCCCATTAAAGAGGAGTGTCCTTGGGGACCTTGAAAACCTCCTCCCCTCCTCACCAGATCTCCTACTTTCTGTGCCTGAGACGCCAAACAGTCAAATCAGGCATACCTGCTCTCCCTCCTTTAAGAAGGACCTCAGCAGGGAGGAGGTGTGCCTGGCAAACCTCGGCCAGCTGTCTCCTGTCTGTCGCAATCCTCGCTCCAAAGGGCCAAATTTACGGAGAGTAATGGCTAAGGATGGAGGAAAAGCCAAGAGGGAAGATAGAACGTCTGGCTCCATGAAAAGGCTGTTCAGCCCCCCTGAAGAGTCACATGATGCCAAGAGACCAAGAACTACCAGCCCATTGACCACAGGAGCAGTGATTATGAGTAGAAGCCTGAAAGAAAGAAATCCTATAACTGAGCCAGAGAAAACACCCTCCTTACCCACTGAACGTTCAGCAGGTTGTTATGACAAGTCTGTGGGTCACAGTCAAGGCACTGAATTGATCTTAAATGATGGTAGAAGCGCAATAATATCAGTGCAGTCTGTGTCTTCCCTCTCTTTGGGCCAAGAGAAGAAACCTCAGCAAGAACATGATGAGCAAGATTCTGGTTTTACTTTGATAACGGAGCAGACAGCAGCTGAGGCCGAAACCAGCAGAAAGCTACACACTAGTGTGGAAAAGGACACTCCTAATGCACATGTGCATGAAACCAGTGCTCAAGCTATCACACCTGCACTGCACGGAGGTTCAAAGGAGAGAGAGGTTCACCCAAACGTAAAAGAGACCACAAGAACATCGAAGAAGGTTGGAGATGGAGACCAGAAAACACAGGATCAGGAGCAAAATGGCGGTATGACCTTCTCTCTTATTTTCACATAGTTTCCTGTGCCAAATGCAACCATTTTGCCAGCATGCTTTAATGAATTAAAATTTCTCCTGTCCAGGCTGTACCAGAGTTACAAATGTTGAAACTTCTTGTAGTCTTAAAGAGCAGAAAAAAATAGTACAATACACCTTACCATGTCTTTGCTTGTAGTTTGATTTGAATTTCTATTTACTTACCTTTTATGCTAAAACACTAAAAACAAACAATTTATAACACAGGAACGGCTCCTGCGTGTCCCACAGAAGAGCGACTGGATGAGAGCTGGTTTGCAGATCAGATGGAGCATAACGAAGGTCTTAAGACCAAAAAATCCCGGTGAGAAAGACACCAAAATGCTGACTTGGAAAGGGGAAAAAAGATGAAGAAGCCCTGATGGACAAAGTATCTGATTTTGGGCTGAAGGATTTGATGTTAATGTGATATACAGTGGGGCAAAAAAGTATTTAGTCAGCCACCGATTGTGCAAGTTCCCCCACTTAAAATGATGACAGAGGTCAGTAATTTGCACCAGAGGTACACTTCAACTGTGAGAGACAGAATGTGAAAAAAAAATCCATGAATTCACATGGTAGGATTTGTAACGAATTTATTCGTAAATTAGGGTGGAAAATAAGTATTTGGTCACCTCAAACAAGGAAAATCTCTGGCTCTCACAGACCTGTAACGTCTTCTGTAAGAAGCTTTTCTGTCCCCCACTCGTTACCTGTATGAATGGCACCTGTTTGAACTCATCATCTGTATAAAAGACACCTGTCCACAGCCTCAAACAGTCAGACTCCAAACTCCGCCATGGCCAAGACCAAAGAGCTTTCGAAGGACACCAGGAAAAGTATTGTAGACCTGCACCAGACTGGGAAGAGTGAATCTACAATAGGCAAGCAGCTTGGTGTGAAAAAATCAACTGTGGGAGCAATCATCAGAAAATGGAAGACATACAAGACCACTGATAATCTCCCTCGATCTGGGGCTCCACGCAAGATCTCATCCCGTGGGGTCAAAATGATCATGACAACGGTGAGCAAAGATCCCAGAACCACACGGGGGGACCTGGTGAATGACCTGCAGAGAGCTGGGACCAAAGTAACAAAGGTCACCATCAGTAACACACTACAACGGCAGGGAATCAAATCCCGCAGTGCCAGACGTGTTCCGCTGCTGAAGCCAGTGCATGTCCAGGCCCGTCTGAAGTTTGCCAGAGAGCACATGGATGATACAGCAGAGGATTGGGAGAATGTCATGTGGTCAGATGAAACCAAAGTAGAACTTTTTGGTATAAACTCAACTCGTCGTGTTTGGAGGAAGAAGAATACTGAGTTGCATCCCAAGAACACCATACCTACTGTGAAGCATGGGGGTGGAAACATCATGCTATGGGGCTGTTTTTCTGCCAAGGGGACAGGACGACTGATCCGTGTTAAGGACAGAATGAATGGGGCCATGTATCGTGAGATTTTGAGCCAAAACCTCCTTCCATCAGTGAGAACTTTGAAGATGAAATGAGGCTGGGTCTTCCAACATGACAATGATCCAAAACACACCGCCCGGGCAACAAAGGAGTGGCTCCGTAAGAAGCATTTGAAAGTCCTGGAGTGGCCTAGCCAGTCTCCAGACCTCAACCCCATAGAAAATCTGTGGCGGGAGTTGGAAGTCCGTGTTGCTCGGCGACAGCCCCAAAACATCACTGCTCTCGAGAAGATCTGCATGGAGGAATGGGCCAAAATACCAGCTACTGTGTGTGCAAACCTGGTAAAGACCTATAGTAAACGTTTGACCTCTGTTATTGCCAACAAAGGTTATGTTACAAAGTATTGAGTTGTATTTTTGTTATTGACCAAATACTTATTTTCCACCCTGATTTACGAATAAATTCTTTACAAATCCTACCATGTGGATTCATGGATTTTTTTTTTTCACATTCTGTCTCTCACAGTTGAAGTGTACCTCTGGTGCAAATTACTGACCTCTGTCATCATTTTAAGTGGGAGGTGGGGGAACTTGCACAATCGGTGGCTGACTAAATACTTTTTTGCCCCACTGTAATTAGCATTGCCTATGAAAAAGAACCATCAGTATTTATGCAGACCTACTAAAAAAGGCAGAGATTTGCCAGGTTGATGCAACAGTCATCTTTACTTAAAACTGATGAAACTGATGCTGCTGTCTGCAGTTTGTTTCTGCTCATTAAAACATGTTTGGATCAAGTGCATTCAGATTTTTTCTGAGGAAAATGGGAACACTTATGATAAAAAGTCCCTTCTGCCCTCACAGGAAAGTACCAGACCATGTAATCCTTTGTGGAGGACCGAAAAACCGTTACTGGGTCATGAATGTTGAAGAGAGACCTGGCCTCAAAACGCTGACCATCTCATGCTCCAAGCTTCTACATCCAGCCGAGACGTGCCTGCTTAGAGATGGATGGTAATAATGTGTTTGGACATTATCGACATTTTATCACTTTTAAATCAGTATGTCTGGAAATTCATGTGACTACTTGCTGTTTATTCTGTGTGGTTTTATTTGTGTTGTTTGTTTTCCTGTGGATTTTAACTTGTTACATTTATACAGTCCATGATCATTGAAGAATAGTGTAATTGTACACTCTTGCATCATTATTCACTTCACTCTCTTTCTAATTCATTTAAAAAGATTTTTCCTTGGGTGTTCCCAGGGAGATGACACCTGTTCGTCCTGGTGATGTGGTGCATCTGGAGGGCCACTCTGATGGTGGATCCTGGTTAGTGGACAGGGAGCAGGGCTTTCTGGTTTTACTCCCTGATAGCCTCATCTCAGGTACCAGCATCTCCAGCTCCATCCGCTGCATGAGGCGTGCGGTGCTGGGAGATATGTTCAAGGTAAAAGGCTCTACTTGTGATGGTGTGGTGGACACTCATATTATTCACTAACAAAATAGCCACTTTTTTCTTTTAAAATAAAAAATGCAGTATTACTAAAATAAATTCTTATTAAGTGAGGGTTTTTTTGTTGTTTCAAAGACCACAGTTAGAAAATAGATTTTAGTGCATAGTGTTCATCCTGCTTTGAACACATGTACTTTACTATGTTTATGTTTATGCAGAGTTTTGATGGTGGCAGCAAGCAAATGCTTAACGGCACCATGGTCCATGAAGTCTTCCAAAGAGCAGCTACAGCTAAAGATTTTTCTTCGGAGACGCTGTCTAAGCTCGCTGATGAGGCTTTGCACAGTCCTCGATATCTGGGAGATATGTAAGTGGTTAGACTGCTAGCACTGTACCCCAATATTTGATTGTTTGAATAATTGTTGGTTAGTTATTCAGCTTTCATTTTCAGGATGCATTTTTCCCCTATATGGAAATGGAAATGCTGTATAACCATGTCAGTTTGAGCACATGAAATTTCTTTTTCACTGCAGGGACGGGTTGGAAAATTCACTAATCGTGTGACATTTTGCATGTTTGGTTTATGTTCCTTCTTTGTTTTTGTCATGCATGTGTTCGTAGGTACAGTTTGGGTGTAACTCAGGAAGAGATGAAGCAGGAGCTGCATGATTATCTCCCCTCACTGGAACACTGGGCAAAGGAATACCTCAACTCTCAAACACCTAAAGCCATAAGCCTTAAAATGTATGTATGCATACACACACACACACAAATGTTATCAGCAATGCAGGAATAAACCTAATGATGCTCAGTGTAAAGTTAACCATAGTTTAAAAAGTGATAGCAGACATTTAAAAACAAAAAAGAAGGTACAGGGGTTACTATGAAGCCCTGTGTCTAAGTAGAATAGACACTTCATTAACACCTTTGTTTACTTATTTATTTCAAAATGGCTGCTTTGACTTAAATACTTGCCTAACACCAGTCAACACTTTGTTTATGCTGATTATTTGTGCATCTCTGCCTTCTAGCAGTGGTGGAGCTCCAAGTAGGTGTCAGGACTCGGGAGCTGTCGCTACTGTTACAGAGCTGGCAGACATAGAGGAGAACGTTTGGTCTCCGAGGTTTGGGCTGAAAGGAAAAATCGATGTGACGGCCCGGGTTCGAATCCAAAGACCGCGAAATGGCTTTCACAGAATTCCAGAAGAAAAGACCATCCCTCTGGAGCTGAAAACTGGCAGGGAGTCAAACTCGATAGAGCATCGCAGTCAGGTTACTTGGCATAGACACTGATATGCAGACCAGTAGATTCAGATGAAAAAAGCAGTTTTAGTCAGGCAAAGGTGTGTTTCTGCGTGCAGGTGATTCTGTACACTTTGATGACCTCGGAGAGATACAGTCCCGAGGCCGGCTTTCTACTTTACCTCAAGACTGGCAACATGCACCCTGTAGCACCCAGCCACATGGACCGCAGAGGTACTGTATGCCGACGCTTCATGTAGCAACCAACCTGAGCAAAATTCACATGAAAAGATTCAAAAGTAGGGAAACTTGGAATAATTATGCGTTTTGCAAAAAAAATATATCAAATTATCACATTTATTGCTAAACCTCTTGTTTCATGGCAGAGCTGCTGAAGCTAAGGAACACTTTGGTGCATCACATTCACAACTGTGTGGAGAAAGAGGCTGAGCGAAGCTGCCTCTCCAGGCTGCCGGACATACTGACCAACAGACAAACCTGCCAGTACTGTCCTCAAAAGAGAAACTGTGCCTTATATGAGAGGTAAGCCTTTTTTCCCCCTTTTTTTGTCTTCCTTGTGTTGAAGGAAAGCAAGCGTCGCAATTTTTATAAAAATCCTCAACTTCTATCCTTCTTGCTTCATCTCCTTCACTTTTCAGGGCTGTGGATCGCAGCTCTGCAGTCACTGAAGATGTTATACATGAATTTATACAGCAAGAGACTGGCCACCTGACATTGCCTCATCTTAACTATTTTTCCCACTGGCTGCTTCTCTGCTGCTTGGAGTCTGTCACCATGGAGACTAGAAACAGCCGAAAGCGTGTGTGGCTTCAGACGGTTGAGGAAAGGTACGAAGCCAGACCTTCAAACAACAGATATGCTAAGAGTCTTTGGTTTTATCAAGATGTTGAGTTAAAGTTTACCAGAGAGGAAGGAAAAGCAAACAGAGACAGCAAACTTGCTCTTTCCTCTTAAAATTCAGCATAATCAAAAAACTCAGAGGTTGTGAATGAAGACAACTGCTTCACTGTGTAAAAATAAATAAATAATTTGCTTAAATTCCCTTGCTATAGTTCTGAATACTTTGTTTACCTTGGCTTCTGTTTCCAGTGAGAAGAGCGGGAGCTGCGCAGGGAACCTGCGGCTCAGCGGGCCAGTGATGGCTCAGTCTGAAGGTGTTTTCCTTCATCGTTTCCACCGCAGTCATGTTGCTTCGCAGCAAGGTTTGACCAACAGCAGTCTCTCCAGCAGGGATCGCATTGTCGTTAGTGACCTGGAGGGTCGCCTTGTTGGCTTGGCAACAGGTTACCTGTGTGAGGTCAGCCAGACAGTAATCAGCTGCACACTGGACAGGTTAGGAATAAAGGGGCAGTGAGTTGCTGGTCTTTAGATAACACAGATAAGCTCAGCTACCTGATTTTTCACCTGTTTTACTGTTGAATGTGCTTTAAAGGGACCTGTCGAAGTTCAGGGATGTGACATTTCGGCTGGATGGGGATGAAGGTGTGGTGGGCTTCAGCACCCACCTCACCAATCTCTCCAAACTGATGGAAAACTCTCAGGACAGGTGGGGACAGTAAGATGAAATATGAAGTTATGATTGTACAACATTTAGGTGACTTAATACAAATGATTTCACACATTTTACGCTTGGTATTTCTTGTATGGATGAGAATTTTTTACTGTGTGCAGTGATCGTCTGAGGAAGTTGGTCGTCGACCTTCAAGCTCCAGAGTTCATCTCAAACCTCAGCTCTGTTTTGCCCAAGGAGGCTAAGGACACCGTGGCTGACATCCTCAAAGGTAACTCATCTCTCATGTTGCTTTTTATTTGTTTTATCCTTTTTAAAGTTTCAGTTTTGGTTTACATTTTGCTACTATGACGTAGATCAAAACATATACATAGAATTTTATTAATAAGCGGATTCAAAAAATGTGTTTTTATAAGCACATTGTTAGCAGCGCTGCACAGGTGTTCAAATTTCAGTTTCATACATAAGTATTTGAAGCTTTGAAAAACTAATGAATTTGTGTTACTGTGTAGGTCTCAACAAACCCCAGAAACAGGCCATGAAGAAGGTGTTGTTATCTAAAGACTACACGCTGGTAGTCGGCATGCCAGGCACAGGCAAAACCACAACCATCTGCACCCTGGTAACCACCACTATTAACTTATTTTAACCATAAATCAACGTTTTGTGTGTGCTGTAACACCAACTGTGACCTTGGTCCTTGTGTCCTCCTCACTCTTCTTCTTAGGTTCGTATCCTGCATGCTTGTGGTTTTAGTGTGTTGCTGACCAGCTACACCCACTCTGCTGTTGATAACATCCTTCTGAAGCTTAAACGTTTCAGAGTTGGTTTTCTGCGTCTGGGTCAGGGACAGAAGGTGTGATATCTTTGACAGTGTTAATGTCCACATTTTGTTTATACTGCAATGAACTTTCTATTTGTACTGATTTGTGCTGTTAAGTAAAGTTGATTCAGTTTCTCATATTTGCACTAAAACTTAATGTCGATAACATTTAATAACTTTATGTGGTAATAAAACTGGTTTATTTTTTGGTTCTCTGCAGGTTCATCCAGACATCCTGCCATACACAGAAGAAAGTGTGAGGAAGAAGGGGGTTCACACTCTTTCAGACCTGGAACAGCTTTATAACAAAGAAGTGAGGAGTTAGTTTTTGGAAACAAATGCAACATTCACTGATTTTAAATAAACTGCCATCATCATTGCGTTATCCTTTCAGACTTGTTTTTTTGTTTTGTGTTTTTTGCCGTATGGTTAGCCAAGCCTTGCTGTTCTTCTGTCTTTCCAGCTGATAGTGGCAACTACTTGTATGGGCATCAAGCATCCTATTTTTACTCGACGCCGCTTTGATTTCTGCATTGTGGATGAGGCGTCACAGATCAGCCAGCCTATCTGCCTGGGACCTTTGTTCTACGCCAAGAGATTTGTCCTTGTTGGAGACCATCAACAGCTCCCACCAATAGTGCAAAACCATGAAGCCAGGTCAAAGATCTGTTTCCATAATAACATACAGCTCATTTACAGGGTCACTGCTCAGAGAAGATTCAGCATTTAGGGAATCTGTCGAGTTGAGTGAGAATGTTTTATTTATTTGGGGGGTTTTTTTTGGTCCTTTAGGTCACTTGGGATGGATGAGAGTTTATTTAAGCGACTAGAGCTGCATAGTGAAGCAGTGGTACAACTCAACGTACAGTATCGAATGAACAGGTAATCTACATCCAGGATAACACTGCATGATTTGTTAATCTGGTCTTCTGAAATCTAAGCAGAGCCTTTAAACCCACGCTGCTCTTTTTTCTTTGTTTGTTTCCATGTCACTAAGTGATAATCGGTCACGTACAATAAATAATCCAGCTGGATTTTATTAATGAGTCAGCATGATTCATTAGCTAATTATTGCCACCCCTCAGCTGTAAAGTACTGATGGGGTGTTGTGTGGACACTCAGGTTTGTGGATGTGTTAACTTAAGAATAAGGTGACAAGATTTTGAAATTGATCGCCAGTGTTTTTATTATTTGAAAATGTTCAGTTGAGTTTTTATTAGTTTAGGTATTATTAGTTTATAGTTATTAGTTTATTAATTTAGGAAAAATCAACACAGATATTTCAATAAATGAATTGTATAACTGAATTATTAGAAAGCAGTGACTCAGTCTCAATAAACACATCCATTAATGCCACATCAGGCAAGATGTAAGACCTTATTTTTACCATAACACACACCACACCTAAGGATTTTTCCTCCCTTTCCAAGTTCACAAAATCATTTGCCTTCATGTTTTTGTTTGGCTGGTTTTTGTTTGTTTTGACAAGTTTTGTTTTTTGTTGATTATAATCTTCGTGACAGCCACAGGTATATCCAGACCATGACATCTGTGTGTGTCTCTTATCTTTTTAGGCAGATCATGTCTCTCAGTAACTCTCTGATGTACGAAGGCCGGCTGGAGTGTGGCTCAGAGAGGACGGCCGCAGCACTGCTCACCCTGCCCTTCCTGCTGTCTGTCCAGTCTGAGCTGAGTTCATACTCTGAGGCTCATCCCCAGCATGCCCTGTCGTGGATACAGTCTACGCTGTTGCCGAGCAATCCTGTTTGCTTCCTGGACTGCTCGATGGTTAGTACAGTAAAGCGTACACTTCAAACATTTTATAATTTGAAATGTGTTGAGGTTGTAAACATAAAATAAAGCAGGTACACTGACTGGAAAAAAAAGTAATTAAAATAAGATTGGGTTATTGTGTGAGACCCTTTTTTTTTTTTTTTTTTTCTTTTTTTTTTTAATTAAGTTGGTTTCGTTTAATCACGTCTGACAGACCTGGTGTGTGTGTGGAAAGATGTTTGATTTTTTTCCATCTCTACTGGTTCATTTCAGGTGCCTGCACTAGAATCAGTGGAACAAGGAGGAATAAGCAATCACACCGAAGCTGCTCTCATACACACTCTGCTTTCACTTCTCATAAAAGTACACCAGTTTATGAGCTACTTAAGACATAATGAATTACCTATTTTAATACAATCCCCCATAATTAATAATGGAAAGTTTAAAAGTTCTATCAATTATTGGTAGTTGGTACTCATTTTAATCTGTGTTTGTTCTTTTTGTTTTCAGGCAGGGTGTAAGCCCAGCGATATTGGTGTTATCGCCCCCTACAGGCAGCAGTTAAAGACAATTCTGGCTCTGCTGCAGTCGCCTGCATTCACTGGTGTGGAGGTGAACACAGTGGATAGATACCAAGGACGGGACAAAAGTCTGATTATTCTTTCTTTTGTCAGGAGCACGGCAGAGGAAGGAAACGTAAGTACTTCTCTTTTCATCGCCTTTTTTTTCTCATGTAAGCGAGTGAATAGAAACCCGACCAGAGTCTTTCTTCCGTGTCTATTTAAAGTTAGGAGAGTTGTTAAAGGACTGGCGTCGCCTGAATGTAGCCATTACCCGCGCCAAACACAAGCTGCTGATGGTGGGCTCAGCCACAACGCTACAACGCTACACACCAGTGGAGAAACTTCTCAACCATCTTCAACAAGAGAACATGATATCCTTTAAAATTGGTTTTGGTTCTACCACTAAACCTTCCTTTATTTTCAGTAGAAATTGGACTTTAATCTGAACACTGTTGTAAATAATTCTAGTGATTTGTGTTTAACAGCGGGTCACCAATGTTCCCACAGTTTCTCTTTGACTTCTGTCTCTTTTCCTAAACTCTTACTTCACATTATCCAGCTCCCATCAGCTGCCCACAAGGCCTTACCCAGCATGGACCTGTGAGAGAAGCCTAAGAGGCCATGAAGGTGTATCAGCTCGTGTGTATGTCTCAGTGGAGTAGCACACGGTTATCATTCACCTCAACTGTGCAGAGATCTAAATGACCTAGAAGAGGCAGAATGTCTCTTTTTAAAACTGAATACTTGAAGTCTCCTGAAGATCAAACGGTCTGCAGTATTAGAAATAACACCTCAACTAAACAAACAATGTTATGAGTGCTACTGACAATGTTGATTTTCCTGTTTGTGTGAAATTCTGAATCTTTTCTTGTATATTTTTGTAGATCAGTAGATGGCCAGGTGGCCAGTTTTTAATTCGACACTCTTAAAGCACTGCAGTTTTAAAGGTTTCCGTTATTGTGAGTGTTATGAAACAAGGTACTGAGACAGGGACCAGCTGAAAGGGCTGCATACATAATTGTACTGAATCTTTAAGTTGGTCTTACAGTTAAAATATGTTGGCGTGACACTATGATAGTTTAAAATATGATGCATAAACCTCGGTTTTGTCAGAATGTTCAAATACTTTATCAGATACCTCAATCTCAACACTGAGGACTTTTGGTACTTAAAGCATAGAAAACTTCCTGCTGTGAAAGGGTGGGGACAGCTTTCATGGCCAGATAAGCTCATACATGTCTGTCAGTGTGAAACTAGCTCGGTCTTTAGCATAAAACAAACTAAAAAGCCATATCCATCGTCGTCTGTATGTGACAAAAGGTACCATCCTCCAGCTCTACCTTTTAGAGGTATAGTATCATTCCCTGTTTCCTATGATAGTTATAGTATTTAACCAGAAATGTTAACTTTAAAATAACTTAACTATATCAGTGGGAGTCACTACACTTGTCTGCAGCTAGAAAAACTACGTTTATTCAATTGTTTTCTCAGTAAAAACCTGTATGAGTCAGATCGGCAGAACTACATCTGTGCAGGAACAGATTATACAAAAAAAACATATCTTGATGACTTTTAGTTTCAGGAATATGTATTATTATTATTATGTATGTATTTAGGATCAAAACGAATCTGCACAGTATCAATTTTACCAGTTTAATCCATACCAGCTGTACTTAACTTTATTGAACCCCATTCATTATTAAGCAGCAAATGTGAAAAATTCTCCCAACCACAAGGCTAACTGTGACTCTTCTGATTTTTACCTGCTTTGTTCTTGTGTTTCTGTTTTTCCCATTTTAAAATCTTTTGGTTGTAATTTTTTTGCTGTAATGTTATGAATAAATGATAGAAATCCTAACAAAGCCTACAGTATGTTTGTCAGCTAAATCATTTCAGGATTGATCAGTCAGGACTTAAATGGGGTTTTTTTTTTTTTTTTCTTTTTTATTTGAACCTTCTCAATTTTATTCAAGAGCCATAAAGTGTATCTGCAGGAACACGACAGCTGTGATAGCACATCGGTCACTGTCTTCTCGGATGTGTCTCAGCCTATAGTTTGATTGTTCCCTGCAGAATAGTGATGGTCTGTCCAGCTATGTTGATTCTTCCATCATCTCTCACTTCAAGTTCCAGCTCGCCGCCACGACTAGAGCACTGGTAAGCTGCACAGGCACAGTAAGCCGATTGATAATGGATAAAAGTGGAACACATCAGTTATCAGATAAATGACACATTAGTAATACGTACCCAGCAATTTCTTCTTTCCTAGTTTGTCAGACCAGTAGCTGCCTAGGACTGTGTGGGCAGATCCTGCCAGAGCACATAAGCAGGAATAGGTTAACACTTTCTCTCAAAATGCATTAATAAGACACCTGTAAATGCATCCACTTTAGTCCAGCTGCTTATATGTAAATGTTTTTAGACACACAAATGTTCAGAATTATGTTATTTGATGAATAATAACTATAGATTACATATTAGTGAAGGGCAATCATCTTACCAGTGACAGGATCCTCAGGGATGCCAACCCACGGAGCAAAGTTTCTGGAGTAAAAGTCATATCCTGGCTGGCAATCCGGTGATCCTGTTTCCACATTTTAGCAGCGTTTGATATTTAATATTTGTTGGCAGAAACATTCAGTGAATTTTGTTATACAAATTAAAATGAGCAACAAACGAGTCCACAGGACGGTGATGGCAAAGTACTGTGCTCTTCATCACCATCATCATTAAAACACCAAATGAGGGAATGTTTTTAGCAGAGTGCTGTTCATCCCTCCAGCAGAGGTGCATTGAAGCTTTTCTGATGGTACATGGTGGGACAACACCTCACTTAAACACTTCATGTTGGGTTTTCTTTGGTTTATTCTTAAAGGGAAGCATTGACTGTTAAGTCTTCAATTTAATGGAATTGCTACATGTGGTCTGATCCAACAAGTATACAACTCTACACAGCTCCGATTACCTTTCATAGTGACGACGACGGCTCTGACTCTTCCACTTCTCTCACTATTCTGAAGAGCCACACTGTCAACTTTCAGATGGGTAAGCACGGAGCTGGAGAAAACACACAAAAAGCACATACACATTTACAAAAATGTGATGAGTGGGTGTAGAAGGCTAGTTGCTTGGTTATTTGTTTGGCCTTCAAACATATGAATAAGCCCCACTACCTGGAAGCCTGAGAAATACAAATGTTTGAGACTTCATGAACAACAGGACCATGATTCAGATTCCTTTCAATTTGGCAACAAGCAAAGTTTTTTTTTTTTTTTACTAACGTGTCACAGCTGTCAGCCAGTCGAATCAGCAGCTTCTTGGTGTTGTTGGACAGATAAACTTCCTGAACCGGGAGGTTTCCCACTGCCGCCTGTGTCACACATGTAAAGGCAGAGATTTAGCTGAACACACACACACACACATATACACACAGGAATGTAGCTACACTTTCACAAACCGTTCACAAAAATGTGATTTCTGACCTTGATGGTATCTTTGAAGTCGTTGGGATCCTGAAATAAAAGGAGTTCAGAAAGAAAACCATTTTACATACACTGTTAATAATACAAAAGAATCTTTTTATTTATTTATTTTTGACATTACAGGAATTGATGTGTTTATGTAACTAAAGAGAAAAGTTTATTTTACCTGTCGTGTGGGGGGGTTCAGAGGAAAGTCCATGATGTACCCTTCCTCCTTCTGGGTGACGCACAGATCTCCACTCTTGGTCTCAAACACCAGGGTGGGGTTTACATTTTCTGAAAGAAAACATCCATTACATGGTTATATGCTGGCACCTCTTTGCTCCTTTTTGCAGTCAGCTGCATTGTGCGGTACAGGCATCTCTAAAAAAGAAAAACAAATCGCTCCAGCAGCCTTTTCTAATGCACCTTGGTGTCACTTTTTCTTTTTTGGAAAAACATTTTTATGTGTAAATGTTGCATCTTACTGTTGTATTGGAACAGCACTGCTGCAGAGGCCAGAGTGGCATGACCACACAGATTGACTTCAGTGGTTGGTGTAAACCATCGAAGGCGGAACCTTGATCCTGTTAATCACACATTTAAGACTTTTTTTCAATTTTGTTTTGGTTTTAGTTTCAAATACACAAAGTTAGGCAGTGCAGATAATGATGTTGGTAATTGGCTTACATCCACAAAGGTCTTCAAGGTCAACTTAATGATTTATTGGCTAAAGATTGACTAAAAGACTTATAATTTAGTAACCATCATTCTTAAAAGTGTGGTGTGTTGTCAACGTATATAAAAGTACTGTAAAGATTTAAAACATGTCACATTTGACCTATGACCTCCCCTTCAAGGTCAAGACATCTAAACATTATAATAATGCTATATAGAGCTACTTAAAACTGTTTCTTACTGCCATTGAACTGTCAACATGCAGGCATATAGGGAAAGATACATTCAATTCAATTCAATTTTATTTATATAGCGCCAAATCACAACAAAAGTCGCCTCAAGGCGCTTCATAGATACAGAGAAAAACCCAACAATCATATGACCCCCTATGAGCAAGCACTTTGGCGACAGTGGGAAGGAAAAACTCCCTTTTAACAGGAAGAAACCTCCGGCAGAACCAGGCTCAGGGAGGGGCGGCCATCTGCTGCGACCGGTTGGGGTGAGAGAAGGAAGACAGGATAAAGACATGCTGTGGAAGAGAGACAGAGGTTAATAACAGATATGATTCAATGCAGAGAGGTCTGTTAATACATAGTGAGTGAGAAAGGTGACTGGAAAGGAAAAACTCAATGCATCATGGGAATCCCCCGGCAGCCTACGTCTATTGCAGCATAACTAAGGGAGGATTCAGGGTCACCTGGTCCAGTCCTAACTATATGCTTTAGCAAAAAGGAAAGTTTTAAGCCTAATCTTAAAAGTAGAGATAGTGTCTGTCTCCCGAATCCAAACTGGAAGCTGGTTCCACAGAAGAGGGGCCTGAAAACTGAAGGCTCTCCCTCCCATTCTACTTTTAAATACTCTAGGAACAACAAGTAGGCCTGCAGAGCGAGAGCGAAGTGCTCTAATAGGGTGATATGGTACTACAAGGTCCTTAAGATAAGATGGGGCCTGATTATTTAAGACCTTGTATGTGAGGAGCAGGATTTTGAATTCAATTCTGGATTTAACAGGAAGCCAATGAAGGGAAGCCAAAACAGGAGAAATATGCTCTCTCTTTCTAGTCCCTGTCAGCAGATGAGAAAAAATGTGGGAGATGGCTCTAGAAAACATCTGTGTGTCAGCAGAGAACTGCAAATGTCAGATGATATTTTTGGCAAATTACAAGAATACTGAACCCTTACTGCCATGGTTTGGGTTCACTTTTTACTTATTTAATTTAAATAACAGGCGCACTTTAAAAAGTCATACATGCTTTCATCTTATTACATTTGGACTTTTGTAATTCCCTCTAACCAGTTGTTTTTCTCTCCTTTCTCAGCAAATATAATTTAGAGTATTTTTCAAAAGTCACATTTTTAAGTCTGAAGTAAAACTTATTGTATCTGTTCCTGCTTCCTCTTTGTAAATAATACCTGCATTCCTCTTGGACCGACTGCACACTGCAGTTTTTCACTGTGACAGCTTGTTGCACAATTCTTTGGACTCCATACAATGTAACATTGTTACCTGACAGACTGCTGAGGACAGGTGTTTTTCAGTTTGTGCACGCAGTGAGTAAAATGCTCTGTGTGTGTTTAACTGCAAAGGAACACTAAACATAAGCTAATGAACAGATAAACCTAACTTGGAAAAATAATGAGCTCCTGCTAATGGTTGTGGGTCCTTAATTCTGCCTAATGGCACTAGTTTGATTTTGCTGAAGGCTAACCTTTTGTGATGCTCTTATGCAATCCAAAATTTGTAATTGACATTTCCTAATAGGTACAAAGTGCCATGAAATAGACTTTGTGGTGATTTGAATATATTTTTCTCTAATTTAACTGTATTTTGATCCTTAAATGTCTGTTCTCTGTGGCAAAACTTCAAAGTTTTAATTGTGTGACAGTGTCACATCTTCCTATGGTCACTAGCAGATATTTATGTCCTCAATAGTAACCTGGAAGCTGAACTTCTTGCTAAATTTTCATCCTAATACCAGCTATCTCAGGGGGGCAGTTTGCTTTCATTGAGTAGATTTGTCCTTTTTACGGATAAACTTTTTTCACTTTTTTTGTAATCTCAGGCAGACTGATCCAGGCTTTTTCCTCATCACATTTAGACTATTTTAATTCCCTCTATGGAAGGCTCAGCCAGAAGTCCCTGCCCTTATCTGCCTTGTTCAAACTTTAGCTGCCTGAGACGAGAAGAGCCAAGATCACATTACTCCCACTACATTAGACTTATTCAATATAGAATTGATTTTAAACTTTGCTTTATTGTTTGAACAGCCTTACATGACTTCACTCACCTGGTTAACAGAGCCATGGCCTTGATTCAGACCTTCCTAACTGTTCCTGCTGCTCACATCTTTACAAAAAGAGATCTGGCATTTTCTCTTAGACCCTCACAGCTGTGCAAATTCTTCACCACTCCTCACAACTTTTTTTTTTTAAGTGACTCCTTTTTTTCCTATCATACAATTTCCTTGACTCATTTATTTCACTTGTCATATTATTCAAGTTTTGTGTCGTGTTTTTATTTTTTGTTTTATTTCAGTCTGTTTTTTTTTTCTGTAAACCATTTTGCAACGATTATATACATAAGCTTTATTATTATCATCATTCTTATGACTATAAATTCATACAAACTTGTTAATCTATATTGAAAATTTCTATCCTGCACCTATAGGGGCTACTTTAAAGTTTAAGCAGCATGTGAGCCGTACACCATACTGTACACTTTTGAAAGAGAGCTTTCCATTACAGCAATACAATCTAAGAGGCTTTGGAATTGGCAAGGCAAAAGTGATCTGTATTAAAACAGACATACCTGTAGTAAAGCTATCAGAGGGATTCGTCCTGGTGATGAAAGCAGTTTCTGAGAGGTTCATCTCTGCTGCTATCTTGTGATACAAGTCATCACTCAGCTCCTGTTAGAAACACACGATTTAACGAGCAAATGATAGTGTCCTGAGCTGCTTTGACCAGTTAATGATTGTAAGCTTCTGGCAGACAAACAGAGGAAGTTTGCTCACTGAAAATGAATAAACATTAAATAAGTTAATTGGAAGCAGCAGCCTGATGTGTCTTATTCAGTTCTTGTGTGATAGCACAGTTTTCAGCGGAACGCAACAAACCACTTTCATTTTCATAGTTGAATTTACAAAAGATTGTTTAAGTTAAAATACTTTTAAAAACACATCTTGTCGAGTTTGTTTTGCAGAAAGAATTTCTGTTTCTGGTCTGCACTTGTGCGAAGCACCGATGCAGGCCGCCATAGCGCAAGACTAAACATTAAGCTTTGACCTAAATATTCTTACTCACACGCTGAAGTGGACAAACTGCCGCTGGGTTTCCCCTGAACGGTAAATTGGTGAAGGCATCCAGCGTGAACACTGGTATCTCCATTGTAGGTGAGCGAAAGAAGACGAAAATGGCTTGGAAGTTAAGAGCCTCCGTCCTTCAGCACGGATTTTGATGGAAAGGGTCCACACGCAGTGCTGTGGATGGACTTTTGACCCTCCCTCTGCATGTGTTTTTTCTCTCTCCCTGCAGCCTATCCTATTTTCCACTTGTTTTAGTCACATTTAGACATAACCGGTTTGCGACTGTAGTAGAATGAGTATGTGTTTAAGACTACAAACTTTACCCCTTAAGATAGTCACTTAACTGTGGTTATTTGACAATCTAAAAATAACATTTTTAATGCGATAAATACTGTTTTGTATTGTATAGATAGCCAGAATATGCATGACTAGTCTTACAATATTTTGAGAGAGTGATTAATTTATGATTATAGACACACAAAAAATCCGACTACCCTGACGATAGTTTAGTCTTAAACGCATAATCTAGATTTTGAGTTTACAATAACGGGCACGCTGAATATTTGGTAAATTGTATTTTTATTACATGTCCCAGATACCAGCTCTCTTTGGAGTCGTAAACACAAGCGTCATATCAATAAGCAATTTGGAAAACACGGACTAGTAACAGAAAAAAAAGACGCTAGAATGAATCAACGTTTATAAATCGAAATCTCGCGAGAACATACCTGTGCAAGTTTGCTGGCAGTGTCACCTGAGGCACGGGGCAGGAGCAGGAGACCGGGGATAAGAGGAAGCGGTGAGATAATTTTACCGGTTCACTCATTGCTAACTGTGGATGTGTTTCTTTATGGAGTTGTGTTTTGACATCCAGTGAAGACGCAGGACCGTTAAAACGAGAATTCGTTTGTCCTGTACGTTTGACCGCTGTCTGTGTCCTACAGTTAGCCTTAGCGGCTAGTCTGCTAAATGCTAATGTTGCCGAGCTAACGTTTTCGCGTAAGTCTGGCTTACGAGAAACATATAACTAGTATGAATATTAGACTGATGGATACTCAGATTTGGAGAACTTTTTATTAAGATGCCGTCTTGCGTTTAAAGGATCAAGTTGGGTATAAGTTGAACTCCGACTAGGTTAGCTAGCGCGGCTCTCGAATTTTTAGCACAACACATAAACAGCTGGAAGGAGGAAGTATCAGATCATAGCTATTTAAGCTGTTCTGGCCGCTGCAAAGATACAGAAAGTCGTTATTAGATATGTTCTTTGAAAGCTTTTTGTGTCATATGTTACTAATAGTTATTTACTTTGTTTTATTGTACAGTTCCGGCGAGGTTTGTTGTCGGTTTAATCTGAATTTAAAAGTAAAAAAAAGAGTCTAGTCTGTCACTGCGTCGACATACCCGCAAATGTTAAAATATGAGATGAATGCAAACTATCCGGATAGATGCACCAGTAAACATTTAATCTCAGTGTTAACTTTTGCCAAACCTGTTGCTCTTGCAAATCGGTTGACAAAAATAGGATTGAAGGGGAAGATTCGGCAACAACTCGAGTGATCTTATTTATGTTTAATAAGCCAAATTCCTTTAAATTAATTATTCCTTCAGCTTTTATTTACCAGATTAAAATTGAGGCCATCATGCCCACACTTAACAATGAGGGATTGTTATTGCAGCCTAACTTTGTTTTAAAATTCTTTTTAAAATTCATTTTGTGTGTAAAGCACACACGGGGGATGTTGGCTATCTCAGGATCTTACTCACAAGTGAGGGCAGAAAGGGATTGGATGTCGGGCTGAGGCTTTTTTTTTTTTTTTTTGCAGTGATGCAGATTCCGAACCGGATTTTTGTGATAACGAGAGACCTGAACGTGAAAGCAAAGCTGTCAATTTACCGATTGATATACGTCCTTACCCTCACCTATGGTTATGAGCTCTGGGTTGTGGCTGAAAGAATGAGATCACAGATACAAATGGCGGAAATTAGTTTTCTCCTAAGGGTCGCTAGCCTCTCTCTTTTTAAGATGGGTTGAGGAGTTCAGCCAAGCCACAGGCATTCAGAGTAGAGCCACTACTCCTGCACATTGAAAGGAGCTAGTTTGAATATCTCAGGCATCTGATTTGGATACCTCCTGGGCGAGGTGTTCTGGGCATGTCCTACTGGAAGAAAGCCCCAGGTATTCCCAGGACACTTTGGAGTGCCTTGGTGTTCTCCTGAATGAGCTATAGGAGGTGCCTGGGGAGAGGGAGGTCTGGGTTTCTCTGCTTAGGCTGCTGACCTCACGATCTGGCCCCAGAGAAGCAGGAGAAGATGAATGGTCAAGTACTGTTTGCAAGCCAGAAGCATTAAAAATTTTCCACTTCATTATCATTAACAGTGAATGCACACATTATTAAAATGCACACCAGAATGCAAAGAAAAATAGTAATAGCAAATAGTAATTCATAACAATAAATGCATTTTTTTTTTTAAAGTTTGTTCAGTGTCCAGTACCCCCAGAGCAAATGACCAGAATACTTTTGGTCCTTTATATAGATCTGGCACAGGACTCCACATAGTGACCCGCGCTTGTTGGTCAGCAAGACTAGAAGCATAATGTTTAGAGATACACTAAATATGATTTTTCTCGGCCGATTCAGATTTGTTTTTGAAGTCTGACCTACCGATCCCTATTTTCTAAGAACAACAAATGACAACACATGGAAATGAATATCTACTCATCTTCAATGCTAATATGAGCTGCTTTCTTGCCACAAGGAGTAGCCACAGCAGGTAGTGTCCCCCTTTTTTTTTGGGGGGGGGGGGGGGACTGTTTCGAACTGGAAAACTATACACCCTTACTGACGCATCCGACTGGAATAGAGCCAGTAACTTTTTTTTTTTTTTGCCAAATGAATGTTAATCATAACACTGTGGAGTCAGCTTCAATGCAAAATATCAATTTTGTAATAAATGGATTATTAAACTTAAGAATTCATAACTAAGCAAGTGTTGCTGACACAAATGTCTTTCTGCTGTGTTGTGCCGTCTGTGACAGTGAGGATGTCTTTGAATGACGAGGGGTACGTGGTTCGGATCAGAGGACTTCCCTGGTCCTGCACACAGGAGGAGGTGGCCAGTTTCTTTTCTGGTGAGGAAACAGACGTCTTTACATCCTCAGACAAGACCTTAGCTGTTAGTGTTGAAATTGTCACTAGACTAGTTAAATCGCTTAGCATGGCATTCAAGTTTGCATGCACAAGTCTTTTGTAGCACATCTCTGTTTTTGTTATATGCCACACTATTCAAATTTCAGTAGCAATATCAAAGAGCCAAGGGTATCAAGAAAAATGGAAATTATGACCAAAGAATTGGATAAAACATCCAAGCTTTCAAGATGATTTTTAGGACAATAATGTAAAGGTTGTTTATTACTTATCCAAACTTACCTTGAGTGCCTGAACTTGGATGTTTAATTTTTTTTTATTAATTTTTTTATCTTTTTGCAATGGTTCATTACCATTACCTCTTCTCTAGCAGAAGACATCAGTTTAAAAACTTGACGCAATCTCTCTTATGTTTAGACTGTGACATCGCGGGAAAAGTAAATGGAGTGTGTTTCACATACTCAAAAGAAGGCCGTCCGAGTGGAGAGGCATTTATTGAGCTGAAAACAGCAGAAGATTTCAAGAATGCTCTTGCGAAGGACCGTAAATACATGGGGCACCGATATATAGAAGGTAAGCAAACTGGTTAAAACTGAGCAACAGATTTGAATGTTAAGGACGCTACACACTGAACACGTTGAATTTTGCAATGTGATCCAGGAGTTAAAGCTGTATCACGCTGCTTTTGTACACATTTCACAATGTCAGTGGGGCGATTTGAACTATTATTAGCAGAGTTGGCAACACATAAGGAGGTATCAATCATTCTAGAGAGGCGTCACTGTTTAGCTCTGCGTCTGAGGTAAAATGGTATTATTTTACCATTTCTATTTCATTGTGTATTCAGTCCCAGTGTGCAATCTGAGTTACAGGTACACTTGCTGCCAGATACAGTGATCTGATTGGTTACATCTGTTTATTCAGATCCATAAAATCGAGCTTGGTTCAAAATAAAAGCAAATGCCCCAAATTCATCAACTGAAATTATGCGGTCAGTGTGAACTGCTGTGTTAAGAAAAGGTGAGTCAGAAGAATATTTTTAATGCAAGAAATAGTTACATTTTACGCGTCTGGTGCATAAAGGTTTTTTTTTTTTCTCTTTCTTTGTATCATTAATGGTTCATAAAGCAGCAGTTATTCAGTTATATTGGGTTCCTCATTTGCATATGAAGCCTTTAAGAAAACTGTAATGAACATGTTTAAGTTTAATTTATGACCAGCATGTGATGTTTGTGAGTGTCTGTCTGTCCAAATCAGTGTTCAAGTCGAACCGTAGTGAGATGGACTGGGTGCTGAAGCGTAGCGGTCCTGCTGACTATGACAGCTGCAGTGGCTGCATGCTGAGACTTAGAGGCCTGCCCTTTGGCTGCAGTAAGGAGGAGATTGTTCAGTTTTTCTCAGGTACATGAACACTGAGACTTTTGGGTAAATACTACATAAAGTTGTATTGATGTTACAGTAGATATTTTAGTCTGAAGGATAGTTTTTCAGTGCTGTAGTTTGTGTTTTGTTTTTTTTTTATTGTTATTCAGAACACCGTAGCAGTCAAATGAGATGCAACCATAAATTTAATTTAAGACAAACACTTAAGAAAGCCCTTTGTCGCTTCATTGCAATATAGACCTTGTGCAGAATATTTAAAAAGGCTATAAAAAGACAAGTCTTTTAAAAAAAAAAAAAAAAAAAAAGAGCTGTCAACTTCACACGATCTTCACTATAAACAGGGCTATATTAGGAAATGTGATGTGGATCATTAAAAGAAAAAAAGAAATCCAAATACTGCCAACTTCACTTTGAACAGTGCTTTTCACTTTTGCCACTAAACCCCATTGCAATACATAGGCATATGCTAACCTTCAGAGTAGATTGACAGGTTATTAAACTTAACATGATTAACTGTGACTAAGTTATTAAACATGTCTGCGTGTTCTAATGTGTGTTTGTTCTTGCAGATTAGTCATGCTGTGCTTACTAATTTGTCCTTGTCCGAATTGTTAGTAGTACAGCAATGATGTTGGTGTTCTGTTAGTCCATTATTTAGCACATTTGTATGACTTAAGATGCCATAGCTCCTAAAGTATTTAATAATAGAATGAGCTGGGCTGTTTTGGCTGAGGGAAGACAATCCCATAAAACTGATCTGGGGTCAGTATTAATGACACTGGCATTGGCTATCTAGGATAATATACACTAATGATTAATATAGATGGATACTAATATTATATTTTTTTCAGATAAAGCATAATTTGGCCATTGTGCTACATATACTCTGTAGTTGTTGTTGTTTTTAAAAAAAAAAAACAAAAAAAACAACAAAAAAAAAAACAAACAAAGGTGAACATACAGTGGCTTATAAGCTGACTCCAAGGCAGTTTTTTTTTTTTCTTCTTCTGTTCCACTGCTGAGCAGCAAGTGTAAAGTCAGTCCCCTAAGATGCTCCTATTTTAAGTGGTATGAGATAATACAGCTGTTGTTTATTTGCTTTAATGACCCATTAATCCTTAAAGCTCCACTGATGTAGTGGGTGTTGTACAATCAATTCTATCAGTCTACCTACCGACCTATGTATTTGTGTGCTTGGGTTAAAGGGTTGAGAATCGTGCCAAATGGGATAACTCTGCCAGTGGACTACCAGGGGAGGAGCACAGGGGAAGCCTTCGTGCAGTTTGCCTCAAAGGAGATAGCAGAAAAGGCTCTGGGGAAACACAAGGAAAGAATAGGGCACAGGTGGGACAGATGGGAAAGGGACGGGCTGGACTGGGTTGGGCTTCTGTTAACAGCATTTAATGGGTGGTGATATTAGAATAATTGTGGTATTATTGGGTTGGGGTCTGAATATAAGCATGGGTGGATGTGCTAGTGTGATTATTATTATTTATTTTTTTATTTTTGGTAAAACTGATAAAATGGTAATTAATAATGGGTGGATCATGTTATATTTATTTTTATGCTAATAAGCTTAATTGGTTTATATATTGTAATTAAATGTGAAATATTGGGATGGTCTGTCTGTTTTTTCAAATAAAGGTTGGTGTATTATTTTTGTCATAGACAATTTTCCCGTGTTCATTTAAGATGTGGGAGCTCTATTTAATTGCCTTACAGAAACATTTGGGTTTAATAAATGATTCATTGGTCCTTATTTTATGACCTTCGTTGATTTATGTAGATCATTTATTATGGGTGGGGGGTATAAGTATAGAATTAAAACAAACAGCCAGCACAGGTTCAACCATTAAAGCAGAGAAACAATAAAGCACCTAAAAGCCCTGTAATGATTTCCTTGGCTGTAAGTAACAGTGGTGAGGTTGGTGTAGAAATCCTTTACTTCAGCCTTAAGCCCAGCTAGTGAGATTTTGAGGTCAATCATTCAGACCACTGATTAGAATATTTCTACTTTTGTGTCTTTATCTTCTCTCTGTAAATTATATCTATGTTTGTAACCTTAATTGAGCCACTTCAACACCTTAACCCTCTCCTCTGCCTCTTGTTTTTTTTTTTTTTTTTTATCCTGCGTATCTCTATGTACCTCATATTTCAGGTACATAGAGATTTTTAAGAGCAGTCGTAATGAAATCAGAGCCTACTATGAGGTGCCCCGGCGGGGAATGGGAGCCCAGAGACCAGGGCCCTATGATAGACCAATGATGAGCGGCCCCAGAGGAGGGTTTTTTGGTCCTTCTCCTGGCCGTGGTGCCACCATGATGGATAATATGAGGAGTGGAGGTGGTTACGGAGGAGGTAAGCAGTTTTTGTCTGACCCTGTAGAAAAGGACCTTCAGTTATATTCAGAATAAATTATATTCAGTTCTCTCTCATTCTGCTGGTGTAAAGAGCCTTGTTTCACCTGTAGTGTATCTGTGAGCGGTGAACTGCAGATTGTCTTTGCTGTGTTACTGTGTCCAGGTTACAGTAACTTTGACAACTACAACGGGTTCAACAACTACTGTTTTGGCAACGGCATGTTTGACGAGCGAGTGAGAGGAGAGAGGGGAGGAAGAGGTAAAGTTCAGATTTTATTTGCCTTTCAGAGTTGTGTATTTGGAGTTTAGTGCCCCTGCTGAAAGGCTGGAATATTTTCTGATATTTGGTGATTACATTTGGTTAATTGCATTTTATTTTTCTCAAACATGTACTTTATCTGCACAAAACATTTGTTAATGAAAACAGGAATGTGCTTGGATGTTTAGTAAGTTGCCCAAGGACATTTTAACATACGGATGAAGGAACTGAGGATTCCTGCACTGCCAAGCTTCTGAATAGTAGACCAACCCTCTCTGAATCTAAAAACTGAAAACAAGATTTTTGGGGCCCACAGTTGCAAACTGAGTAACCAGTGAGGAACGTAACTTGTCTATCCAGAAGATATGTTTAAAAACCACGTGTACTACTACACCACACACCCCTGTTTCAAATGATTAAAATAGAAAATAACTTCTGAGCAATTTCAGACTTCTACATGTTCCAGCTTGTATGATTTGAAACTAAAATCATTCAAAAGGCTTTTTTTTTTTTTCTTCTTTTTTTTTCAGGACAAATGATTGCCTTGCCTTTTTCAACAGCCATCTTAAAAATTGTCACCATCTTGAGTTTTCAAATAGCTTATCATGAAACTGTAACTGGTACTTCTACCTGCCTGTGAATGATTTCCCTGCAATTTTATCTACTGCACTAACTGCTGATGTCAATAAGTGAAATTAGGATTTGCTTTGTGAAGCAGATGTCTATGGCAGTAAATCTAAGACTTCTCAGTGAAGATTTAACACCTTTTATGTAAGAAATATATATTATACACACATGAAATACTGAATTACTGTTTTGTTTTTCTCTCTGCCCCACCACCACCACTTAGGAGTGGGAAGCCATGGTTACAGTAGTCAGAGTGATGTCGGCTCAGGCTTTCATAGCGGTCATTTCGTCCATATGAGGGGTCTACCTTTCCGTGCCACAGAGGGAGACATCGCTAAAGTAAGAAAACGCTAATCTGATGATTTGTCTTAATGTCTGGATCAAGCATATCAAACTCTGTGGATTTAACTGAAAATATTTTTATTAGGTGGCAGAAAACTGCATTATTCAGTTGAGTGTGTCACGTGTGAGAGAGGGTTTTCATACTTTCTCATTTTTGAAGTTAGAAGTTGGAAATGTATTATCTATGTGGGAACCCAACCTGTCCAGTCCTTTAGATCTGAGATGTCTGGTTTCTGCTCATGTCTTAAAATATCCAGAATTGTATTAACCTTCATTTATTTTTCACAGTTCTTCTCTCCTTTGAACCCGTTAAGGATCCACATCGATATGGCTCCCAACGGCAAGTCAACTGGAGAAGCAGACGTGGAGTTTCGCTCCCATGAAGATGCCGTGGCCGCCATGTCCAAAGACAAAAACCACATGCGTATGATTTGGCTTTTTTTTTTCTCTCTCTCTCTCCCCTCAAGCCAGTGTTTCCATTACTCTCACTCAGAGATACTTGTCAACTCACAGCAGAATAAGACAGTGGGAAAAATTAAAATAAAAATGTCAGTGAGGCAGAATTAACATAGGAATACATTTTAAGGAGGTTAGTCTTCCTATTGAGCTTAGACCAAGTGTCTAAGATATTTCAGCTTGATTATCTTTACTAATCAGTTTCAGATAAATGCATACATGTCATTTACATTAATGTCTAACAATATTTATTTTTAAATGAAACGTCCATAAACCTCTTTGACTGATTGGGTTGATGTTGGTTTTCCACAGAACATCGCTACATCGAGCTGTTTCTTAACTCGACAGCCAGCGGTGCCGCTGAAATGAGTGAGTTTTAACAGTGTTTTGTTCAGCTTGATACAGTTTCATTATACATTTATAATTTTGAGAATGAATTTGATCATTTTCAAACCAAATGATCTTTTTTGAAAACCTTTCAGGCCGTGGCAGCGGTGGTTACTATAGTAACTCAGGAGGAAGCTCCCGGAGCAGCGGGCTGCGAGGTGCATACTGATGATGTCATCCCACAGCTCCAGTCCATCCTGGCGTTCATGTCACGTCTCTGAAGGCCACATTTAATCAATGAGTGTTTCTAAGCAGGAAAGCTGACGTGAAGTTCCACATTTTCTTTCCTTTTTGTTTTTAAAAAAAAAAAAAAAAAAGGCAGAATGAAAAAAGTAAGACACAGACATGACCACAACGAGCACTATTTTCACACTATTCCTAGAAGCATATGAAGAACAACATGGCTTACACGGAGATAAAAATCCCGGAGCTGTCACAGGTGCTGAACGTGCTCAACTGGTCATGTCAAAGGATTCATGTTTCTTAAAATTGAAGATTGTAGTACAGTTTATCTGAATACACACAAATACAGAAAAGATACAAATTGCAGAAAGATGTTGTCTTTTGTAATTATATTTTATGGAATGGTATTAAGAGCGTTACATCTGAATGCATTAGTTTTTGACGACTTTAGTGGGATGCACTTTTTTTTTTTTTTAAATTCTCCAGTGCAGCAGGAGCTTCATCCCACAGAGCAACAGCTGTGGTGTTTGATATGTAAGGGGTGGGTGGATTGCTTTGGTTTGGGTATCTCGTTGCAAGTCTTCATAGGTTGCGGTCTTAATCATCTTGATTGAAGTGTGTTCAGATAATAACATCCATTTGACCTTGACTTCAGATCAGCTTTTCTGGTTGAGAATGTTTTGTAAATGTGAGCCTGTGTGTTTTTTATGAATGTTTTCACAGTTCATTACAGAATTTAAAAAAAAAAGTTGAAATATTATATTCCACTCTCAAAGAGTTGAATTAAAATAAAGTCTATATTTGAGCTGTAAGATAGCTTGTGCAGCTGTTGTACATTTTGCCTAATAAATTTTATATTTAATTGTCTTTCTGACTGTGATGTTATTTGAGGACAAATCTCCATATTGAGGTTATTGAAATAAGAGTCCACATTTTGTTTAAAAAAAGCAAAGCTGATTCAAGTTGAGGACTTGAATCGGCTAGGAAAAAATGACAGGAAGCAGGAACCCATTCTGTGAGTGTTTAATCAGAAACTGCGAAACAGTCAAGACAGACTGTTGGCAACAGAGTTAATTTTAAACTGCAAAGTAAGCTAAAGGGCAATGGTGGTAATCAATATTTATATACAATATTATGTATCAACTGTACAAGTCCCACATTAATCTGGGACATTTAAGACAAAAAACAAGACTAGTCTGGGTTCAGCTCGGAAATATCTGCAAATAGATCTTCATGACATGTTTAGACTATATCGGAAACAATTTTATCACTTATTGAAATCATCCCCGGTCTATTGTCTCTTCACTGGAATTACAACATCCAGTACTTTAATGAAGAAAAAAATCAATTTGTAAACTTTGCAAGCACAAAACCAGAATCTGCACTGGAACTCATATTTCAAACTTCCATTCAAAACTCTTAGTTTGGCAACACAAATGCACTATTTTAAAATGGTTAAACTTCCCCTCACGAATGGAGCAGCAGTAAAAAAAAAACCAAAAGTGATTCTTTAACATCTGATTGCAACAAACTTCAAGTAAACGGGGGAAAATTCAAAATTTTCAGGCTTATAAAAGTACAAATTAATGTGTATAAAACAAACTCAAATCTATACTTCACCCAGTATGATTGGCAAGTGTTCAAACATATTTTGTAAGTAGGTAACACTCACGTTTACAACCACTAACTTTAGTCGTGAGTTTCTCTAATTTCCAAAAAAACAAATGAACCAGCCACACTGAGAACGACTGAGCTCAAACTAGAGCTGACTGCATCGACCCCTCCTCTTGCTCCTTAAAGCAGCACCCACTGCATTAGTGTCACAAAAACAGTGAAACGTACCTTTAATGTTTTTTTCCCCCCTTGGCTAGTGTTGCTACTCTGAAATATTCTGGGCTCTCGTTTTAGATCCTCAGTGTAGAAATATAGGACTCATTTTGGCAACGTGAAAAGAAGGTAATCACTGCATTTACACAGGCACATATGGCACAAATACCACAAAAAAAAAAGTTCAAGTGCTTTTCATATCCTCACGGGAAACTAGTGTCAGCAGAGCTCAAGCTGCCTGGAGCAGTAAATAGTCTGCAGATTTAGCCTGAAGTGTGACTGCATACAAATCCCATTTATAAAAATGTTCCTGGATTTATAAAAATGTAGTCCTAAGATTTTTCCCAGTGGTTATGCAAAGGAGTCTCAACATTAAATGCATACAGGATGACGAGTTCATAACTAATTTTGCTTGTGCATCTTCCAAGAACCCAAAGCATCTGAAATACGAGATCCCGGTGACTGAAGCTGAGCAACATAGACTGTATATTAAAGATGGAGATCATTTCTGGGTCTCGTGTTGTAATGGCCAGCAGCGAGCTTTCAGAAAGAAGTCAGACTATACAAATCTATTGGAATTTCTTCCTTTGAGCACCCTCATCTATGAAGTTAAACACGTTCCTCATGAGATTGTGGTCTTAATCTCTAGTGTTACATTTCACTAAATACAACATGATCTTTTATTTGTATATTATTGTCCCCATTACAGTAAAAAAACAACAAAAAAAGCAGTTTATGCCTTTTAGGTAGACCTACTTTGTGACTTAAAAACCTGGTTAATCCCTTCCCTTCTGCGCATAGTCCTGTTCAGTCCAACCTGTAGAATCAGTGTGTATAAACGGGGCATCCCCCAAACATCAAGATGAGAAACGAGAAACACTCAGCTCACATAAGGGCTTCGCTAACCAGTGAGTCCATCTTTTATATACAGTCTAAGGTCCCAAAGTGCAACATGTCATGTCAGGACATAACATTACTTCTATGTCAAAGTCAGGTTTAATAAATAACTCCAGTACTTCAGATAAAAAGAGGCCTTTAGCCTATTTTATGAGGCCATGACCATCTTCGTTCTGTGGTGATTTGTCTGTCAACCACCTGCTGCTACAACGGTGACAGAAAGTGATTTTTTTTGTTGTTGTTTTGTGGCACAACTCTTTTCTTCCTTAAACGCTGTCTGAGGCATTTTAACTCTTAATTGAGTTCTTTTAAATCCATCTTAAAAGAAGGTGCAAAGGAGTCCGAGCCGACAGCCGTAGCAAGGCCACCATGCTGCATGTGCAAACTTTAAAATCTCGCCTGTTTGACTATAAAGTTATTGTGGAGACTTTGAGGACTAACAGATGCATTCGAGGTTTGGTTCATAGAACTGTCTGCTTTTAGCTACAAGGAGTGTTCATCATAGTGCAGTTTCACTTCCACCTCTGCAGAGCCGTTTCTGCTTTCATAACCAAGCACTCACCCCCTGAACTTTAACATGAAGTCTTAGAGTTTGAGCTTTTACTTTAGTGACCATTATTTGGAGTAGCAGTTACGACAAATGGTTACCTGGTCATTGGATTGTGCACCATAAACTAAATATGGTTTCTTCGTTATTTTCATTGAGACTTAATATATATATACACTTGGGGCTGACAGTCGTAACTATTAATATTACAGCAGACTCTTCTCTGTCTGACTACAAGGGAAGATATTTTAGACTCTCTGCAGATGTTCTGCATTCAGAGTCAAGCAGCTACATCGACAAGTTAGACAGATGCACATGTCGCTCTTTTCTTTCTTTTTTCCTTCCTTTAAACAAATGACAAATCAAGTGTAAGGATCATAAAATGCATGTGCTCCACCCCTTAGCAGCAAACACTGTAGATATAAGTTGGCATATGGATCCTATACAACACTGAAGAGGTGGTACTCATGAGTGTGACTGGTTCGAGGCCGTCACGGCAGCGGCGCAGCACTCTTTCATGTTGGATTGGAGGAGCATCGCTGCAGGAGGAGGGCGTGGCAGGTGTCACAGACTCGCACTGGTTTGGGAGACGCTGGCAGAGGAAGCTCGTTGTCAGAGCAGCTGTTACAGAAAATCTCCCCACAGTTCCTACAGTGGTGCTGTAGAAAGAGACAGAGAGTAAAACCAACTTAAATGCTTCTGGATTAATTTTACATCCATTAAGATCAACGATTCTTTTAAGTATTTCTTGGGGTCTCTGAGGTTTAAACCTATCTAAAAGATCCTGAAGATCTTTTAGATAAAATGGGTGTAAAATCACAAACCATCCAAAATCATTCAGTGCAGAATACGACCCCGGTTCAAATATAACTATCTGAAGTCAACTTAAGACAGACCTTTCTTCTTGAGATGGAGAACTCCTTCTCACAGAGCTTGCAGTGAGTGGCTTCTTTGTCCTTCAACCAAACCTGACCCCCCTGAAACAAACAACAAACCTGTGTTCTTAAATAGCACACAAACCAAAGTCAGCTTTGCTAACTACACTTATTCTGGGATTTTGCAGCTTCTTCTGATCCTTTTTTTTTTTTTTATTAAACTGTCTGAATTACCTGAAGAGCTTTGTTGGCTTCTTTGATGTCCTCAATCTTCAGTTTGGATCTGATTTAGACAAAATGGACAAAGTTACCAATCGAAGGGCATGAATTTCATTTTGTAGCACACGCAGAGATAAAGAAGATTTTAGCTGTAATGATAATGATATTGCTGTTGTTACAGTTTTTCTGACTCATTAAAACTTCTTAGTCTGGTGCCAAAAACCTTAAATAAAAGTATCAAACTACGTTAAAATTAACTTATTCTCACTAAACACAATTTTCCCAGTGATCTACATGTGATGCGAATGTCTTCTTCTTTTTTACATTAAACAGATGACAGCTTATAATTTAGATTTAAGCCTTAGTCACAGATGTCTAAATGCCTTTGTTGTGTGGCAGTGAAAAGCAAACTGGAAACTAAGGATGCTCATTTTTGCCACTGAAAAAAGAAAAAGGTTTCCATCCATAACTTAAAATGTTCAGTAGGGTATCTCAAAAAATTTGACGGAATAACTCAAAAAATGTTTGAGTCAAAAGCTCAAAATTTTCAAGAAAAGAACTAAAAGATTTCAACTTAATAAGTCAAAAATTTGTGTTAGTTCTGCCAGTCAGGAAGCTCTAAAAAAGACGTCATTTCAGTGTTACCCAGAAGGAGAAAGGGAGGAATCAGCTGTCCAACAGTTCATCATGACAACATCGATCAATACCTTTTATGCAGTTAAGGAGCCATTCAAAACTGAAGAACCGCCCACCAATTTAATTTGTTTACACTTGCTACACATTGGTAGCTCACTCATGCTGTTAACACCTGATTTTGGCACATGTGTCTGTGTCATGTACTTCCTAGCAGCCACTGGTTGGTCAGTATGACAGTCTTTATAGTTCTCATGCTAGGATTTACTCATAAAAAGGCTCATCTAGAATTGTTCCTATACCACATAATGTACTGTATATCTGATTCATAATCAAGTTTTAATACGCTGCATGAGAAAAATGTGGAAAGGCCAAGACTTATGAGACATTGCCTCACCTCCCTCTAAACTGCTAAGCAACTTTGTTATGGCGAAAAGAGAGCTTTTCAAAATAAAGTTTGCATACTCGCTGAGTTTGGAGCCAAGCTCCTCCAGAGCTTTTTCCTGGTCCTCACAAATGGTCTTCAGCTGAACATTTTCATCCTGGAGACGATGAAACTCCTGGAAAAATCAATCAAAGGGAAGCAAGAAAAGAAAAGGATCAACATATATCAAGTAAACGGAAATATGTACCGTCATAAGCACAAACACGCACTTTAAAAAAAACATAGCATCCTGTCCACTATTTATTTTCCCCCATCTCACCTTTTTTAGACCGTTTATCTGCAGCGCCTCTGTGCTGAGCTGAGCTACTGAGTCCCTCTCCCTGTGCAGGTCATTTTGTAACGTCTGCCTCCACTCCCTCTCTATCTTTAGGTCCGTCTCCAGCTGCTGACTACAGGTACAGCACATCCACATGTTTATATCAATAAGAAGGTGAAGGTGACAAAGTAATAGATTATATTATAGCATTCACGGATTCAAACATACATGGAAAAAAAAAAAATCAATGTATCAAGTATTTATGTAAAATTTAGTTAAAGCAGTGTGGGTGGGTGTGTCTTAACCAATCCATGTAGGCGGTTTGCTTACAGTTGCTTTTCTCTGTGTTCGATCTGCCGCTGGAGGCTGTCGGCTTTGTTTGCAAAATCCAGCTTGAAGCGTCTGGTGCCCTCCTCGGCCGAGGTGCGGTGCCGCTCTGCCTCCTGTAATCTGCACCATTATAACCAGGAACAAACTCAGGACCATGGAGAGAAAAAACTGGGAGGGCAGGGAAGAGGAAGTTGGGGTGTAGAGGGAGAAAACAACATAGGGAGATGGGCAGGAGGATGGACAGTAAAGTAAAGGAGGCAAGGCTGAGGCTGGGATGAAGGAAGGTGTTGCAGTTTGAACTGCCAGGAAGTAAAACTGTGAGCAACAAAAGGACGCGTGACTGAGAATTTACCTGTGGGTGTTTAAAAAGAACAATAAGGAACACAAAAAGTGTAAAGACGGCAAAACAAAGATGCATAATCAAACAAAGCGTGGAAATCACCTAGGAGAAACTAATTGGACAAGGAGAGTAAAGGACAGCTCCTCTCACACTGAGTCTCTTTACCGTTGCTTGTTTCAGACAGATTATTTTAAATCACAACTCATGCAAGGCTACTGTAGTCCTCTTCTTTTATTTGCTCCGCCACACTCTGGCATACACCGACTGTTGACTGTTCACATAAAAAAAATGTTTCTAAACACGGCATGCTAAAGGTTTCACAAAAAACTCAAAACATACCCGGCATTTTCAAAACATCTACCTTTATTGATCACGGTGATAAAAGACAGTAGTTGTGAATTTTAAACAGCTGTACTGACTGTTTCTTTTTCTTCAGATTAGAAGTATTAGGAACATGGAGTTAAGAGTAGAATTACTTCCTGATATATCACAAAAGTCAATAAATATGCCAAGACAAACACAATAACGCAGTTCCCTTGACAGGAACTCCAGAGGTTTACAGCTGTGTAACTACAGGTCTTTTCATTTGGATCAGCTGTCTGTTCTGCAGAGACAAAACACACTGACTGATCTAAAGCTGCTGGTCCCACAGAGTAGTATCTAAAAATCTCAACCTGACAACGAGATGAGCTGTGTGCAAATTTATGTATTTTTTTAAAAGACATAGTGCACATATTTACTTTCCACTATATTACTTGAGTGTCCAAATTCTGAGCATGTGATCTAGGCTCTATATAGTGCCCCAACAATGAATGTAAACTACTTTCTGCTGACAATCTCATCAATCCTTACAATTTGTACCTTTACAGTGTCGTGTATCAAGAGAAATGGAGCAAAGTTTTGTGTCTGAAATCTCCATTTAATGCTTACTAACCAGGGGTAAGGTTCGCCATGCAGAGAAAACCGGCAGCAAACTAAAAGCAGCAGAAATTTCTGACTAGACATCTGCAGGGGGACCTCAGTGCCTGATTATGGTGAAATGTAGACAGCAGCAGAAACATTTTGTTTAGATTTGTGATGGTTTTCCTGTTCCAGCGCTTACTTGTGAGCATTAACAGTTTCGGCTGCCTGGGAAGAAAATAAAAACGCTCTTCCTGGTGGAGGAACACACAGCAAAGAACAGAAACGGTTACTCAAACAACTCAGCCAAGACAGTGTTAATGCCTTTAACTATTTTCCTAACAGGTGTGTCTGCATTTTGTTTTTCTATAGTGGCGGGAAGGTCTTTAATGATTAAGTACTAGCACCTTCCACCTTTATTTTTCATCTTGACTAAACGTTAAAGGGACTCGACTCAGCGTTAGCAGGTAAAACCTCTCAGTAGCTGTGACACAAAAGCCGAGCGCATGCCCCTCTAACTCAATGTGATCGATAAATACCTTTATGCTTACATCCAAACAGCCAGCTATCTCACTATCTGTGTTACTGCACATAAACTGACTACTGGAGACAGGAAGAATATGTAGCACTTGTATGTATGAGTGTGCACGCCTGTGCATGTTCATGAATAGTAGTGCATGATTAATTGAAAACGTTTTTTCAGTTTCTATTAAAGTATTAACTGTCTCAATATTGGATCAGTTAAACTGTCATGACAGAGTAAACTTTCCCTCACTTAGCACTAACCATAGACTGTATATAAAAGATGGACCTGGTTTCTGGATCTGAAAACTGAAGTCAGTGCAAACCTGCATACTTTCTAATGTCCAGCAGGGGGCAACCTGTCTGGTTTTGTAACCATGCTTCATTTACTTCATCATAACAAGCGGCTTCAAACAACGCTCATCTTTTACCGCTAATGTCTATTATCTCAGGCATATCTTAAAAAAACTGGCAACATTTCAGCACTGCCAAATATAACAAATGCAATGTGGAAAGAACAGAAAATGCATTGTATATGTAAGTTACAGGTAGCTCGAACACACTACAAAAGAACAGTGAGCAGCACAGCCGCCATGTAGCCAAGGAAGTGCATTAAGATACCACACAGATGTTTTAGATGTCGTAGTTCTTCAAAAGTACAGCAACTCATTTGTAAATCTTATCAAACCTTTCATTAATTTACAGTGCTCATATATTCAATAAGGTGGCCACAAGGATATTAATAAACACTAGTTGTACTTAGCGCTGTGTTCAGTAACCAGCCTCCCCAGCACACTCTACACACTACAGCTGTGCAGAACTAGTTGATTAGATATTTAATGTCAGAAATACTAGCCGATTAAACATATTATCCGTATTTTATTAATACACGAGGACATTACTAGTTCAAAGAGGTTACAACACCACCGTCCACAACCTGGGGCTGCAACCCAACAATCGCAGGCACCTCCTCCTTTCTCTTTTAATAGAAGTTTAAAAAAAAGCGAGGCGGGAAAGTATTCTGCAGTACTCTGTTTAAAAAAATAACAATCATAGACGAACGTCTGTCAAAATGAACTGAAATATAACCAAGCAACTCAAGTGACGTGTAACCACATTCTGCACCGGGTTGTGGAAGAAACCAAGGCCGCTACTTCGGTTATCCAAAGTCTGCAGACTGTACATGTTTGCAATGTTATACACGGCGGCATTTAAAACATGATTTGATTAGGGGTGTCTGTAGCTCAGGAGGTATGGCAGGTTCAGTCTGTAAGCCAAATATCGTTGGGCAAGATAATAACCCGAAGTTGCTCTTCAATGCATCGGTATTCATCGGGGTATGAATAGATATGATAGAAAGCGTTTAACCATAGAAATAAGTGCTTAGATGAATGGGTGTGAATGATGCTTGTAAAGCGCTTTTAGTGCTCAGAGTAGAAAAGCACTATATAAGAAGCAGTCTATTTACCATTAACACAATTAATGTGATTAATGGTTTCATATAGCTAAAATACAAAAATTCTAATGTATGATAAAGTTTAAGCTTATCATACATACACGTGGTAAATTTTTGGATGTTTTCTGTCTTTTAGAGTAGTCAACTAGTCTAATTTTTCCTCTCATTTAACAACTAGTACGGTAAGTTAACCACTAGGAGCATCCCTACTTTCAACACAGCTACCTCTGAGAGAGGGTGGCATTGAGCCCATAAATGCCTACAGAAACATGGATAAGAAATTAAGTAAATTACAGTTAATGGAGTCAAATACTCTGACAGAATTGCAAAAACGAGTCAGAGATGTGAATAAACCTCTCAGTCATTAGTTTAAAGTCGTCCTAAATGCAGCACGATGTTCAGTTTGTACATTATGATCCATACTAGGAGTCTTTTAGGGTGGGCCTACATAACTTGCGTGTAACATCCCTCCATTTCTTACTCAGATCCTCCCCTCGTTTGTCATGTTTCAAAACACCAAGGTGGCAACAATCAAAGCGCTCAGCTCACAGTAACTACATCCATTTTTTGTATCCAGTCACTGTTGACCAACAAACCTCTTAAAGTTGTTTGGATGCATTTTAACCAAAGATCACGAGACACGGCAATAATCTCTTTGAATCCCAGCACTTTGCTGATGAAGTAAATAAATCAAACATGCAGTCCCAGTTTCACCTGAATCTGTGGCAGCTCTCAGGCCCTAAAACCATCTGAATATTATGTGCAAAAAAACAGGAATGTTCTTCTAAGTAAAGTCCGTTTAGTCATGCGCTCATATCCTCAGAAGGAGATGTCCTTGACTAGCTTATACTGGTGCTCTGTGTCTGTGCTGGCACACTTGACAAATGACATAGCAAGCGTTCTGGTCTGACTGAGCAGATCCTTATCACTGCACAGAGGAGCAGGGATAAAAATCGGGAAACGAAAAAAAAAAAAACATTAAACATGGAGGTTTCGAGGGAGCAAAATGAATGGATGGAAGTTATAAAAGAGAAACAGAAGGGAGGGAAAAAAGAGGAAAGAAAGGAGGGAAGGAAGAAAGGATGTCAATACATCAGTGGCCCGGGTTATACTTAACACTTTTTGCGACTTAACATCACAAGCACAACAGGAAGTGTAAACGTAAGGCATTGTAATATTCATCTGAGTAAGCTTGAGTAATGAAAAGAAGTTGGAAAAAGAGGGCAAGGAAATGCAGAATATAGATGATTATGACTGCGGCAGATAAATCTGGAATTTCCCAGCTACATCTGCACAACACTGCACTATCAACATGGAAGATTTGAGCCTGGACACAAAGCTTTACGCTCACAACAACTACATGTCCGATTCTCAGGGGGCGATTTTCCATTAGATGTAATAAAGTTATTCTTCATAAGATTAGATTTACTTTATTAAAACGTTTTAGCTACACCACAAAACTCCCACTAATGTGTCCTATAGCACCGGCCTACAAACATCTTTAGGATAGCCAAAAGAAAACATTCACAACCAATCGCAAATAGGATGGAACAGATTTAAACCAATGGGAGAGGAGATGGGAGAGGTGGAGTGTGTTGACTGGAAGACAATGGGCTTGGGTAGGGGAGGGGGGATCATAAAGCATCAATGAACTCGCAGATAAAACCACAAACATGGAGCAGGTACACACTGAAGGACTGAAAGACATGGGCCAATAGCAACAGAGCTGAACATGCATGAGATTTACTGCAGTGTGTCAGATATGATAAATATGGGATTGCAGGGTTTCCACAAGGAAACTAGTAATAACATATTGAACTATTGTCTTGATGCTAGGCATCTGCCTAGTGGCTCTGCTCCCCTCTGAAGAAGAAAAAAAAAATCAAAGTTTTTGTCTTTTTTTTTTGTAACCACTGCACAAATCAAAAACAATTAAATGTTTAGGGAGAAGAGAAAGGTGCATTTCTACTTGTTTGTTATGTTTTATGTGACTTTTATTACTTCTATGGGCTACCATCAACCAATCTGCCCTATAGAACATATTGATTAATAATCATAGTCCCAATTCTTTTCTGTTTAGAGTTATTTACACTGAAACATAACAACATCATCAAAAAAAATTCTCAGAAATATCAAACTTACTTTTCTAAAGAGGCATAAAGTATTATCAGCTTAACTTAAAGGTTCAGAAGTCTGAACAGAGCAGCAGAGAACATGGTGTAAACACCTGGACGTGAAACAAAGGGGACAAAGTGCTTTGCATCCAGAGGCTGTGTGTCTCACCTTTGCTCCAGCTGCTTCATGGTGGCAGTGATCTGATTGGTCTTCTCCTCCAGACGACTGATCACATCATTCTTCTTCTTCATTTCCTCGTCAGACGACTTAAAAAAAAAGAAAAAGGGAAGTAGTAAGGATTACTATAGTTCTGTTATTTCTGGATCTTAAACATTATATGACGATGAGTGTGTGCTTGTACCTGCATCTTCTGGTACATTTCTACATTGATGGCTTTGACCTCATCCAGCTGCTGTCTCAGTCCAATCAGTGTGTCCTATTAATGAAATCAGAGACTTAGCTGTGTTCTGGTCCAGTATTGGCTGTCTTCTTTACGCACACATGCATGTTTTTTGTTTTTTTGACTTACTATAGCAGTTACAGAAAACTGGACGCTCATATTAAACATTCCCTGTGAGACTTCAGACGGCTCTAAATGCTCTGCAACCAACAAGTTCTTCTACTCTTCTTATCAAAGAAAGCAGATAATTATTACTGGCTGCAATCCAAGATAGTGAAGTTAAGTTTGGGTTGACTGCAGGACAAGATTCTCTGTAGAGAAGCAACTGAATGATATAAAGAATCTGCATAACATCAGACTGACCAGTGAGTCACCTGGTAGGGAACACATTAGACTGGAAGCAGCGAGCTGGTTAGCAGTGACTGAACATTAAAATCAGGAGTGTGAGGGTTATAAATTGATCCTAATCACAGATTGGGTTATTTGTTTTACCAATAAAAGTTAAAAAAAAAAAAAATACTGGCATTCACCAGTGCTACCCCTCAGCCTCCTAGTCAATACACCTACGGTATCAATTTGAAAATCCTAGGTCACCTCCTTATCACGTTCACAAGACTTTCAGAAAACTCATCCCATTCAGAAACTTGGGAATCCATGTTGCCCACCCACCCGGCAGGGTGATGACAATATCCCATCAACCTTTTTTGAACAGGTAATGATGGCTGACATTTTCTATCCATTGCAGTTGGAATTTTAATTATGTTTGCATCTCCTCACAAAGATGAATTAATGCCGCTGCTTCAGTATCAGTAAGTAAGAATCTGTTCTGAAAAACAAAATATTTGTTCTTACCTGTTTTTCGTGAATATCTTTCTCCAGAAGTTTCATGGCGAGCTCCATTTCCTGCTTCATCGACACCTGGACCACCAGCTCATTCTCCACATCCTGAAAATGGCAAAATGCATAAATGTAATGTTTGTTTATAATGACGTCATGAACACATTCTACACACACACACACACATTCTACACACACACACACACATTCTACACACACACACACACACACACACACACACACACACACACACGCGCACACACGCACGGCCACTGTCTGACCTGTCTGAGCTGACACTCCTCTTTTAGCTGTCTTCGCACCTCGTTGTACATCTCATCCAAACCCTGACGAGACTGTTTGTACGTGTCTCTCTCCACTGACACGTCACCTTGAGTTAACTAAATTAAAAAATTAAAATAAATAAAAAAATTAAAAAATAAATAAATAAATAAAAAACACCAATAGGGAAACTTTATATGGATGGATTGTAAGACCTAATTTCCGTTTCACTTTTAGTTGAAAAAATAACATTCAGAAACGTTCATTTTGTGACACAGTGTACCTCTAAATGTTGCTGCGTCTTCAGCAGAATGAGGGTGTTTTCACTCCTCAGCTGCTGGTTTTCTTCCTGCAGTTTGATGATGTTGTTCTTGGCTATGGCTAACTGCACACACAAACATATCCACATGTATTAGGAAACATGTTTAAAACCTAAAACATTAAAATCTAGTATGGTATAAATGGATATCACAAGTAAAAGACTGTCTTCACTTGTTTTGCAAATTTAGGTTTCTTCTACCCACACACATTGGACATTTTGCTTAGCAAATGGTCCCAAAAAAGGCAAATTCGTAGATTTCTCTTAAATAAGCTTAAACACAAATTTGTTGGCTTTACTGTACATGACTTAAAGGAGTAGTCACCCTTCAAAAGCGCAGTTTGAAAAAGAAAAACCCTGATAAGAAACTCCAAATTTGGCTGGAGGATTACAGCTTAAAGGTTAGACATACCTCAAACCTCTAACCAAGTGGTGTCACTAGAGAGCTGCATGTGCAACCGTGTAACTTGGTGACACAGACACTATTATACTCCAAATATACTCTATGACTTTAATGTGTAACAGACAAATGCTTCTCCACACAGGTGACAGGTGGGTGATTATTGGTTCTCACCTCCTCAATGAGTTTAGAGTTGGACTTCTCTAGAGAGTCGACTCTGCCCTGAAGCCCGTGAACTGTGGAGCTGCATGAAGAAACAACATTATGGTGGGCCTCTGACCTCTATATGAGTTTCATTAAATTAATGTGCAAACATTTAATATTTCGTATATGAAACCAGGACTGCAGTAGCTGTAATATAATCACAGCCGCCACACAAGTAGGGTTTATTTAAAATTGTTAGCATTAACGAAAGACTCAGATTAGTCTCCGTTCATTACTATCAAGTCTGTGAGAAGACAAAAGTTGGATTTCTAAACCACCCAGACGGGTTTAATCTCAAACTCTGGAATACTTTTATTCTGGGAAGTGTTGTGGTAAAAATACAAAAACTTCCTGCAACTTCCTGTCAGTTATTAACAGCACAATCTGCAGGTCCTCCAGCACACAGGTCTGTTTCCAGTACAAACAAATGTCTTACTTGAGCTGTCGGTTCAGTTCCTCTACATAATTCTTCTGATCCAAGATGGATGCTATCTGGCTATTCCTGTTGTCATAGAAACAGACACAAGAGAAAGAGAGCTGCATCACATTTGGGGAAAGAAACCAGCTGCATCAAACCGAGGAGAGAGAAGAAGAAAAAAAAAAAACTGTACCTCTCTTCACTCCTGTAATCATCTATGTCATTCTTCAAATACATGGAGAAGTCGATCACCCCGACCTTAAATGAATAAAACGAAGGCGCTAGTATCACTCAGAGGCAGGCATGTTGCTTTTCACAACGACTGCACAAACATCAATTTGAAGGAATTTGAAGAAATCCAGACCATTTACAGAAATTAGATGCCTACAAGCACATGTTGACTTATTTAAAAGTCACAAAACAAACACAATATATGCAATTTGTAACTACAAAAATGTATCAATTAACCGCATGCATGCATAAAAGCCACCGGCTTGCTATAGCACTATTAAAATGGTGAGTTGGAGAAGAGCTGATAAGAACTTAAAGGAAAGTTAAAGTAAACCAAGTCCCCATCCTTTGGTTTCATCCTGTCAAAGGAGAGGATGTTATCTGTTAAATGACCTCAAAAATTGAAACATAGTACTGCTCTCATTTCATTTCTGCCCAGTCAAGCTCTCTACTGGTGCTTGGCTTCTACGGTGAAACACAGATCAAATGAGAGTCTTACACACACTTTTAGACACACTAGATGCAGCTGTAGATGTATTCAGGTTTGTGTAATCTGCTGTCCTGGGCTAACGGTTGAGGCAGGATTGGTTTTCGTCACCTCTAGTCAACACAAGATTTCTGCTACCTAATGAAACATGCAGGGCTTTGGGTGTTGTGTCTACATCTTTATATTTAGGCCTCTGAGGCTCCAACATGAACTCCAGAGGCTCTGAATTTTGTTTATTGCGCCTTTAATCAAAATCACGATTAAAAGAAAGAAGAAGGAGAATTTAAAAAAGGCAGTTTCCAATTGATTAATACTGAAAATAAATATTAAGAGAGAACACAGACTGTTTTTACAAAGGGAGTCAGAGATGCAGAGATAAAATAACTTAAACTGGCAATCACACTTCCTGAAACCACACAACAAAAGATAAACTGCTTATGCTCAAAGGTCACGTAGTACAGGACAAATGAGTAACATTCTTTGCTCCACTGACACAAAACACCACCCTCTGGTGCTTGGTATGGTGTAAGCAGGAAATTAAATAAAACTGGCTACACAGCAATGTCAGACTTTTTCTAATATCAAAATATTTCTCCCCGTCAGTGGCGTACCTGAGAGTCCAGGTCCTCGCCTTTCACACACAGGTTAGCATCGATGACGTTAAGGCCCACCAGCAGGCCCACGATCACTGCTCCCTCCTCCTCCAACATAAGAGCCGAATTCTCATAGAAATCACTGAGGAAGCAAGAGATGACATCATCTGTTACCCTCAACGGCCTGAACAGTCAATCGGCAATGTTTCATTATAAATATATAATAATATTCACATATACACATTCTCTCTGGTGTACCTGAGCAAGTCTTTTCTGGTGATGAGAAGTCGCAGGTAGTCGGCCAGCCGTTTCTGCATGAGAGCCAGGCGCAGCCATGCTCTGGCTCTGCCTAATGGAGTCCTGGAAACAAACACCAGTGATAAGGTTGGATTTCAAGGTGTTTCTGAGGGTCTGTCTACTCAAGTCTGCTGTAGTTAGATTCTATTTAACCCTGACTCTTGTTACTGTTCATCATCTATGAGATGGGAACAAGAAAGTGCAGCATTCAGTATTTTCTCTTAAAGTTTGACAGAGATTTCGAAACATTTTCTAAATACTGAATACAAGCTTTTTCTATTTTCAGTGTATTGGTGTTCTCTCTCAATCCGAACATCCAAAACTTTGCTTTCTTTGTGGGCACAGACACTGTTTGAGCTTCCTTGTATCAAACCTTTGCGTCGGCACTCAGCGTTGCTAAAATCCTGCTTTTTTGCACGTCTGTTGCTCTTACTCAGCCCCAGCAAAGGAAACAGACTCTGTTCTCTGTGTGAAACAACACAACTGTTCCTCATTTAGGACCAGATCAAACTCGAGAACTTAAAGCGTGGCGTGGAAACTGTCCATGAACGAGGTTTAGCGTAATCCTCCTCGCTAGATCCACTGAAGGACACACCTTCAGTATGAATGCAGGACACGACACTTTTTGTTGTTGCTAAACACATCACTTCCAAACTACATAAAGGTTGGTCCTGCTCTATCGCTAACATTATTTTTCTGAATTTTCAGAAGTTTCTGCCAAAGACAGTTCCACGTGTCACATGTTCAGAAATTGTGTCGATATGAAAGAAGAATAGGGAAATAGGAAGAAATGAAGCGGCAGAACGATCAAAGGTGAAGTGAAAGTAAACACCCAGGTACTTCCCTGAGCTGGCTCACGTCACATTCTCATTTCAGCGTTGATTTGCAGTCTCACACTAAATCCCTTGTTTGCATTTACACCTGTGCACTGCTCTCTGTGTTTGTGTCACAAGTGGAGCTGATCATGAAATTTGAGCTAAGAGAGCTACTACCCTGTTTTGCTGAAATATAGAAAAGAATGAAGCCTGTAAAATGAGATAACAACCTGTGTCTTCACTGGAAAAACACTAGCTCCTGCATTAGCATTAACAGCAAGCTAGATGTAGTTAAAACCCTATTACATTGGCGCGATATGGCAGCCTCGCTTCTGTCAGTCTGCCCCAGGGCAGCTGTGGCTACAACTGTAGCTTGCCTCCACCAGTGTATGAATGTGAGAGTGAATGAATAGTGGTATTGTAAAGCGCTTTGGGTGCCTTGAAAAGCGCTATATAAATCCAATCCATTATTATTATTATTATTATTACTACATTGATTTAACAGAGGCATTATCTGTGCTCTAATCAGTAAAATGTTTACACAGAAAAGCAGATAATTCACGGCTGTGTCATGAGATGTATAGCGCTTTTTCTGGAGAGGTGTATGTAGTACTATAAATCAAGCTTTACTTCTGATTATGATTGCACGGTGGACGAGAGGTCAAGCCATATGAGAGCAAACGTGTGTGTAAATACATGTACTTCTTACTTAAGTCCTGGCAGGTCTCGTACGGACGCTGAGATCTCTGCCGCTTCGGGACACAGTTTCTCCACCAACTCCAGAGGACCCCACAGGGACTTATTAAAACCCAGAAAGGACTTCTTCACTGGAAAAAGAAGAAAGCAGGAAAAATCAGACATCACAGATTCCCAGCTTACACATAAAATTAACGCCAGCAGGAGCAACAAACTAAATCACAAAGTTGGAACAAAAACTGGCCAGAATATGGAGATTTATGAGTCACTGAGAGACGTAAGACCACTGAACAAATGCTCTCCATCATGGACAAGACATCACACCTGCTCATATACTACAGAGGCACCAGAGCTTATTATCACTCAGATTTATTCAATCCCACTGCCATAAAGAACACCTCGAGAAATCGCTCCTGCAGTTCTCTATAAAACTTATAAATTGAATCAAACTCTCTTCTTTTTCAGAACTGTGGATATTATTTATTAAACACAGTAATTCCCACTGCACGTTCAGTAAACAACAATAACAAACAATCTATCGTGCAGTACACTAGCACAACGCTGACATCTTTACCTCTGAGCCCGTGTTTGAGGCAGTGCTCCATGACCACAAAGAACTGCTGGAGAGGGGGGTAGTCTGAGTCCAGGGTCCGCCCGAAGCTCAGAGCCGACTCGATCAGACCTTTGATACTCAGCTTGGCCATATTCAGTAAGTTAGCTCGTTCCATAGCCATGGGATCTCGCAGGGCTGCGGGAAAACAAATGGCAAACACTTTTAAAAAATATCCATGGCTTTACATTTTCCTCGTACAGAAATACAGATTTAGAAAGAAATTATATGGAGTCTATTACATTCTCTTAAGAACTCCATGCAGAGTTTAATCTAGGTTTAAACACAGCCACTGCACAGCAACAAGAAATAACTATTAAGAATGATTTATTTACCTTTACATAACACATTATTTCTTTTGTACACACAGAATGCAGATAGAAATTAAAAGGTAACTATCTCTCAGCAGGAGCGCCACCAGATTTTTTTCATAAGGGTGGCCATATTGATAGCACAGAAAATAGGTACACCAAATAAGATTTTGAAATCTATAATAATCTGTTTTGATTGACCGATTGATTGACTAATTGACTGACTGAAAGTCCCAACCATTAGTTAATGATTGAAAAGGAAGAAGCTTAAGAGTCGCTCTCCCAGAATAGAGTTAGCTTAAAGAGCAAACTTATTCAGGAAAAACAAATAAGTATTAGATCGTGTAAAACTGAAAACTGTTGCCTGTCTCTATGTTGGCCCTGTGATCTGTCCAGGGATTGGCACCAGTTTTTCTGCAACCTTATTACATTATTACCAACACAGGACAGTTTTGCCAGGGGGTGGGGTGCAAATTTGGCCCCCACTTGGAGGCGCCCCTGTTTCTCAGAGATTTGCGGGGCTTCATTTAATGATCATTTTCAAGATGTCTCACTTTAAAAGCTTGACAGATTGATGATGTTTTTGTCAGAGGGCTAAAAAACTGAGTCAGAAGGGGTTAATGTCATACAGCTGGTAATTATCAGAGACAAGCTTGCTATACTGAGTAAATACCTTGACGTCAGGTTGCATATTTGTAATATTTTCTGATAGTCTACCTGAACAGATCAGAAATGTGTTAACAAATCTTTGTCCCAGTTCTGCACCCATTATGGAAATTATCCTAGGCATGAAAAGCCAACATCCCAGAGAGGTAAGGCTTTTAACTAGACAACCCAGTTAATGTAAAGCCAAACAGCAGAACAGGACACAGCAGGGTCAGGTGAAAGCGTGCAGATATGTTGCCTAGCACCTTTAATTGCAGTGACAGGTTGGCCCTAGAGGGAAAGACTTATCAAACCAGGTCATGTAAAGCTGTTGATACTAAAATGCTTAACACATGTACCATTATGAACGTTAAGGAAGCCTATTATACTCGACTTTATTTGCTGCTCATATTACACATGAAATAAAAACCCTCTCAAAAAACAAACAAACAAACAAACAAAAACAACAGGTCAGTTAGGCGGTCAAATGCTTCATTACAGATATTTTTCTAAACACTTGTCTCTGCATGATGTCAGTGAGTGCAAATATCCACAGCAGGTTTCTGAAGCTGGCCACGAGCCAAATTTGAAAACAACAAAACACATGTCAAACATTTGAAAAAGGTTTAAAGTGTTTACTATCCCTGCATCAGAACATTTATTCAACTTAGCTGTTTTTGTGCCCTACCAATAATGTCCGCCCCTCAGTTTAAAAATCACTTGGTTAAAGAGGTGTAAGTGGTTTAAAATAGCTCCTATCAGACAGATGACCTGATGGACAACACCAGTAGATTGGAGAAGACAAATAAGGACCACTTTGATCTGTTAACCATGCAAAGTTACTCTAGTAGAGCCAAATAAGAAATGTGCATATACTGTGCCTTTGAGCAGCTAAATTGTCTTGAGTGTTGCCATAAATCATGACAATCTTTCCACAGATACATCTTCATCAGACTAAAACACAGAGGTGATGCGAAGCAATTAAAAGCAACAAGCTCACTCGTGGCATAAGGCTGGAAGTTGCAGGGGTTTAAAATTCGTGCTAACAATGCAAGCATTTATCAGAAATAACTGTTAACTGCCTGTTTCATCCTTAATTCAAACACAAGTCCGTGATGTACATCTGAAACCAGCCAGATTATTTATAGCTCTGAGTGTGGGAGGTGATGTGGTGACAGAGACAGACACTCGGGCTGCTGGGCAGAGGCAGTAAAGCTCTACAGTTACTGATTTTGTGAGATCACCAATAGGGTGACAACACATGCAGCTAACAGCTCTGCAGCATGATACAAACCCCGGGGGATGCAGAGGGGCATTTTCCATTTGCACCAACGCAGCATGTGATGTTGCAGGCAGTAAAGCTCCAGAACAACTAATAACAATAAGGCATGGGGACCTATTGTGCAAAAATCATACCGTTAGAAGTATCAATTAACTTAATTAGCGACTGTTTTAACGTAACCAACATCCAAATTAGTTACTGGATGTCATCAGTCTCGTCATCAGTAACCAGGTAGTCCTTCACACCCTCACGGCCCGAGAAGCTCATCAAACTCTACCTTGGACGGCCCAGTCTCCTGGCAGGGACGTCCTGTGTTCCGACACTTTGGGCAGGACGTGAATGCTTCCTGAAATGGTCTCGGACGCCTTTCTGGCCAAAGCGAAGATAGGAGCCTGCCATCGCCCGTCTCCTCCACCTCCTCCTCTCACTGTGCTGCTGCTGTTAGCTTTATCCCCTGCAGCAGCCTTCTCCTCCTGAAGCCTCAAAATCCCAAATACCTGGGATTTATCCTTGCTGCTGTCCGCTTCGGACAGAGACAGGTCGTGCTCTGCTGACGATGCCATGTTCAGGCGCTGAAATGACTGTAGCTAGGTGTGCTCTCCGCTGCGAAAACAGCCAGATTCAAACGGTTTTGCTAACCGTCGGCGAGCTAGCTTTGATGCTCAATTCCTCTGGCGAGCATAATGACAATCGCTGCGTATATGTCTATTAAAAAAATACCTGTGATGGCACTGGGCAAAGCAATGACAGCTCTAACCAGAATCAAAACCTGTCGTTACGTCTCCGAGCTCCAAAACGTATATTTGGCGCCGCTCTCGCTACATGATGAAGGTGAGCGCAGGTGCCGACCGCACAGAGAACCGCTGCTCAGTAAACGTGTATTTTCTATACATCGTGGTGGCGTAAAGATTTGTTTACAGCCAGCAGACCTAACCGATAGTTGGCGTCTCCGCCGTGCCACTGCACCCGCCCGAGGGGAGGTGTCACACACGGCTCACAAGACACACAAAAGGGAGCACTACGTAATGATTTTAGAGCCTGCTCTGCCGCCCCCTGCTGCTGGAAACGGGAACTGCAGCTCTGCCCGCAGGTGGAGCGTGTACAGAAAAATAACAGGCTCCTTCCGAATAAAATCTGTCTTCTTTCTTGCTACCTTTAGGGGTCGCCACAACGGACCACCTGCCTTAATCTCACCCTAGCATCCTGTGTCACACCAACAACCAACATACATGTCCTTCACAAAATCCATGAGTCTTCTCTATGGTCTTCCACTTTTCCTCCTGCCTGGCAGCTCCATATTCAGCATCCTTTGCGCAATGTATCCACTATCCCTCCTGTGCAAATGTTCAAACCATTTCAACCTTGTCTCTCTTTGCCTCCAAACTGCTCAACTTGAGCTGTTCCTCTGATGTACTCATTTCTAGTCTTGTCCATCCTAGTTACTCCCCATGAAAATAAGCTCTGTAACCTCTCTTGTGCAGTCAGAGCAGATCGCCGATGTCTTCCCACCCCAACCTTGAACTCATCTACCATGGCGTCCCCTGCCCTCTATACTAAACCTACAGTAGAAAATTCTTAAATAGCAATGCAGAAGCATATTAAAAAAGAACAGTGGAAATCATAAACACCCCCACACAGTCACCAGTATAGAGAAAGAAGACAAATATTGGCAGAGAGCACAGCTAAATGGAAAACTTGATTAGGTTTAGAGCTGATACTAAAGGCTGCAGCTAATAATCATTTTATTTTCAAATAATCTGAAAAAATAAAATGCCATTCAGCAGATTCACTGAACACAACAGCATAAAAATGAAGCATCATCAAACTTATTTGCCATTGTCAGTGGCTGGTTTTCTAAATCCCTGAACATCCTATTAAACTCTTGTACCTCACCTGTTTTAAAGCAGTGATTTGTGGGTAAGCCACTGTTTTTCAATGTGAGAGACCAAACAGAAATTTCCATCATACCTTGGCTGTAGGCTAACCGCTCCATACTCTCACTATGAGTGATGCCCCAGCGGTGGAGACTCTGAGGGGAGTACATGATGAGTAGGGCTCTTTTCTGCCCACTGGGAACTGACGAGTAGATCCTCCCTCCTGAAGTTGTCCACTCTGATCCGTCAGCTCCACAGTCAGCTTATCCACTTCTGAGGAACAGATAGTAAAGAGGGTAACAGACTTTTAAGCTCTTTAAGATTAAATTACATAAGTGATTGGCATTATTTTGACTTCTTTCATACATAAGACCACCTAAAGTCATACATTGCTAGCATTTGTTCACCGGCACACCAGGATGTGAAGATGTGGATGGTTTTGAGGTAAACACACTCTGATTATCTGCTGCACTTCCTCTTTTTAAATCCTCATTTTGATCACTGACCCCCAAAACACATCACTCACATATACAAATCCTTTGATGTTAATAATAATATATGCTAAAAGTACCTTTGCTCAAGTATTTCATTTATCCTAAAAACTAAATTTCCCAAAATGTAAGTGTATTTAAGTAAAAATACACTCACCACCACATTTAACAAAAGGCTTTTTACCTTTTCTTTCAGCTATAAGGAATGCATCCACTGGGCCACCGCCTTTCCATCATACAGATCTAAAAGCCTCCAACCACACCAGCAGCACAATCCATTACAGTTGTGGCAGCATAGAGGGTTATAACACACTACACAACAAAGAGCACTGTTTCTCCTCTCTCTCTCCATGTCTCTCTAATACCTCAGGGCTGACCAGGAATCATATGACCAGGTTTGTGCAGATCTGTACATTCCCTGAATGCTACCACCATTAATTCTCAGAATCTTCATTTGTCAGTTCAGTCAGTAGAGAATAAAAAATTCAGGCTTTTGCTATCTCAGTTTTTTTTCCCATACCTCACTGAATTTGTCTGTATCCATCTTTATGTCGTGTTTGTTAGAGTCACCGAGTATAACCATGACTGTATAACTATGCATCACCGTTCAAGTTAAAATGCACTGGATTTTAAATGTAGTTATTCTTTTATTTCATATTTTAGAGCAGTAGCTTTAATACATTTCAGTTAAAAACTTCTTTAGAACCAGAGCTGTATCATGTTCCCGTCTATCTCCTCCCTCCATCCATGAACCACACCTAAACATTCTCACTACACACCACTTCCAGCATGGTGTGTTTTTGTGCCATTTGACAATCCCTGGGACACGCCCTTCTGCCCGAGAGACAGCACAATGAGCCAATTGACATCCCCCACTGGAAGCTCTTTCCACCAATAGGGGTGTGGTACTGTTTCATCGTAGTAGGCAGCCATTCATTGTGCAGCAATGCTGCTGCAGTTGGAGTGGTGCTGTGATCACACTCTGACAGAGTCACAGATTTATTAATATTAGTTTCAATGACAAGGAGCAAGGAGGATATCAGGAGTGACACATCTTATAAATAGAAAACACAGTATAATTACAACATGCACACTACAGATTACAGTATGTGTGACAGCTAAGTATCACTCCACCACTCATAATGTGCCGTCGTTACTTAAACATGTGGATGGTGCATCTCACCTCAACAGGGAAAAGCGGTGCGTTGATCCTCGGTTATCGGTTATGTCAGCGTCTCAGCAATCTGTAATCCGGTCACTTTCAGGTGATGACTCTGTGAAAGATTGGTTTGATGTACATCAAAGGTTCACCTTATCCATCCAGTTACCAGCTCCCAGTCATCTGGTGACAACAATCTGTCTATCTCGCAGGTGGTGTATGGATGCAGTATCACAACATGACTGTCTGTAGTTCAGGAGGAGTAAGCCGGTACACGCTTGGGGGATATCACCGACAGAAACCACAATCATCACCCCACATAGCACCCAATGACAAGAGAGCAGGGAAGCTGTATGGGGGAGGGGTTTAGGAGTAACACAAGCAAGAACAGAGAGGAGGCTGAAAAGGGGATAAATACAGCAGAGATGAAGGGGAGCCGACAGAAGACACAAAGCAGGAAGAGACTGAGACCAGTGGGTCTCTTATTTGTGCTTATATGTACACATTAGTGTGACACTCTGAATGTATGAATGAAATGTATAAAGATATGAATGAAAACATGGAATTGTCTGTGAATAGTGACTTCTGAACACAAGAGGGGAGGGGCGAGTCTGTTACCATCCAATCAGAAGCAGGAAGCAGAGAGAGGGTCTCAGTGAAGCAGAGCGGTGATTGGTTCAGTTTGGGAGTGAATGACTCTGCAGCTCAGAGAATGAAACAGTTACCAGTGCAGCTGTCAAAGATGAGGCTCACTACATTTCTAATTCACAGAACGAGTGCAAAGACCAAGCTGATTTCATGTAGGCAAGCATGAGCAGTAAGAATGCAAATATTTAAAGGCACAATCAGCATTTTTTAAAACAAACAAAAAAAACACGCATCTCTATCAGTACTGAAGCACTTTTATACATAGTTTCCTGTTAACTTATGCCTTTAAAATCAGCCAAAGTCAGAGGGAGAGGTGCTGAATCAGAGCCAAATGGGACACAATGGGACTATTACAAAAAGAAAAAGAAGAAAAGAAAACAAGAAGCAAAAGCTGTTTTGAAGGATCCATAAAATATTTATTTATAAAATATATACAGTAAATATATACAGTCTGATACAAACATACATCCTTAAGATCAAACACTGCCAACTACCAGTGTTTACTGGGACCTGAACTATTTAGTCCTCAAACTCAGCAGCATAAAGCACTTGCTGAAATTTCATTCGCACCTCCATCCTTTTTTTAATGGTTAGCCTCTTCAGTGACGGCAAGAGGCTGAGCAAAAACAGTTCATCCTCATCTCTGAGGTTGCTGAGGGGATCTGCAGAACTTATCTCTGTTTCTGCGGATGTTTGTCTTTTGCGCTTAAGAGAGCCTCCCACGTCCTGATCGCTGGTCGGACAGGACTCCGGAAGAGAAAAGCTGGTGCTGACGACAGGCAGAGAGCCCAGCTGAGCCTTCTCCTCTTTGTCTTGCTCCTTCTCAGCGTTGCCTGCTCTACTAGCTACCTGTGTGGTGTGAAAACAGAAAACAAACACTGGTTAAAACGGATTGCAACACACTACTGACTACGCTCAGTGATTTTCTTCTTCTTCTTTTTTTCAGATTGCAGTCAAACACCAGACATTTGCAATATTTCACTGTCTACCCCAAGATGGAGTGGTGAGCCAGTGTCCCAACATCCAATGGGAAAGAAGGCTTTTCCACTAGCACCTACTTCGCTTGACTCTGCTTTGGGTGTTTTCTATTACAATTGAGTACCAGCTCAATGTAGATAGGGTCATCATAGGGAGGCAGCTGGAAAGTCTTGTGATGTCATTTGTATGCGACACAAACACAAGACAACAATGGAGGACATCAAGGTGATGCTATACATGTGGCTTGGTCTATGGCTTTTTGCTAGAGTCAGGGTAAAAGAAGAGAGAGAGAGAGAGAGAGAGAGAGAGCGAGGGGTGGCTGCAGGCAGCGAGATGATCGTCAGAATTTCAAAATTGGAGGGTTTGATTCTTGTGAAGGAGTTGACCTCATGAATCATCTAGTGATGTCACCTCCTGGCCCATCAGTGGCATGTAGTCTGTTCAATGTGACTCAGCTCGCTTAAAATCCCAGCCATGTAGGTACTAAAAATGTACCTGGTATCAGGTACTAATACCTAATGGAAAACACGAAAAAGTCGAGTCAAGCAGGTTAGATGCTAGTGAAAAAGAGACAGAAATGCTCATGGAGAAGCAGTTGATTAAGACTAGCTTTAATGAACCAGACGGTAGACATTTGCTGAAAAATCACAGCAGGATGCAAAGAAAAGGAAAACAAGTAAACACTGGAGTAGCTTTCACTGGTGCAAAGCTACTCCAGTTTGTAGTTTTACAGTCTAAAACTACAAACTGCTAGTTTTAGACTGTAAAGATCAACGCTTTACAATAAAGGTTTTAGCTTTTGTCTGAAAAAAAAAATCCTGGTTCTGAGCAGGGATCCTGTCATCTCTTTACTTCACAATTTATCCTGTTCAGGGTTCCAGAGGGGTTAGAACCCAACCTACACAGAGTGCAAGGCAAGGCTAAAACAGAGAGGCAGACACTCCCAAACCTACACCCCCTCAGCCAAATTAGATTCACCAATTAGCCTAACATCTATGTCTTTGAACTGGACCAGGAAATTTGACCCCAGAGCCTTCTCCCTGTCAGACAACAGTACTAACCACTGCATCAACCTCATCTCACAACAAGGGCAAGTACACTGACTCTAAAAATTTCACCTCTACCTGTTGCCTGTTCTACTTCTTTCAACTGCTCCCCATAGGGGTCATCTGCCTTCATCTCACCCTATCCCTAGAATCTTCCTCTGTCACACAAACCCTCTGCTAGACCTCCTTCTTTGCTGAGCTGTACCTCTGATACAGTTATTTCTAATCTTGTTCATCCTCATCACTCCTAATTAAATAATCTGAGCATCTTCAACATTGTCACCTCCGGCTCTGCCTCGTGTCTTTTCATTAACGACCTACAGGAGAAATTTTTAGTTAAATTATGCAAATTCTGATTACATTTAGCTTTAATAAATTTATGTGATGCTGTTCTGTTGAAGGCTGATTAGACAGCAACATTATGTTACTGGCCAATTTTAGTTCATTCCAGAAAACTGACTGAGGCTTTTAAGCAAAACAGTTTGTACAAGACAGAAATATTAAAATATCCAATCGAGACCAAATTTTATTTAAAAAAATACTTTTTAAAAAGCACAAATATGACAAAGTACTGTCATACAAACAAATGTAAACATAAAATTTAGAGGCTGTATCGATGACTGAAACCCCTGTAGTGTACTATTGAAATAGATAAATAAAGTTTATATTGTAAGTATTGACCTAATTACAATGTTACAGAGATAAGTTCCCTTATTAATAAAAGAAATAACTCACAACAGCTTCAGAAATTGAGTATGTGTTTGTTTATCTACAGTAATATGGTTGCTACTTTTGGACTTCCAGGTGCTTTTATTTGGAAAAACGGATATCGTTATAGGCATCTGTTCGTAATGACATGGCTGGACGTTTCATGATTTTAGCGAACACAACATATACTATGATGTTTACGATATTTAGCCATTTATATATTCTTGTTTATACGTGCAGAGTTTCAATACTATGCAACAGTTCGGTATGATGGCAGTCACTATGGCCTTTACTAAGTTAGTTAGCTGTAGCTAAGCTACGAAGCTTAGCAAAAGCTAATCTACTAAACATAAAAATGCTTTTTACCGAATGGCGGACACACACTTCTGGCTCCCCCATGCCTCTTTCTCCTCTGGGTTTGACATAGGCGGTGAGCCAGGATAGCTGGCTGTACAGCACGGGGGTATGCCTGTCTGCCGGGTCCTCGTTGTCGTCCAGCAGGGGGAAGTGTCTCTTGGCCAGTCGCTTCTTCGCTTTACAGAACTTGTCGCGCAGATTTTTCCATTTCAGCTTCACCTCTTCCTCCGACTTTCCCATGGCGTCCGCGATCTCTTTCCACGACAGATGTCCCTTCATGTTGTCTTTGTAGTCCCGCCGTCTCGGATCGTACAGATTCGGGTGTTCACGTATCAAATCCGCCAGCTTCTTTTCCATCGAGTTCATTTTGTTTTCCGTTGGTTCACTTCTTCACCGCGAAGTCCTTTCGTCGACAGACCGCGATTTCGGTTCGTTTTTCTCGGTAGAGTCTAACCGGCAGGAGGAAGTACTAACGTCGCAGACTTCAAAATAAAGGTTATTCTCTGGACTTTGGTGACACATGACATCCTACAGTAAAAATTCCTTACCATGAAAAAAATAGGAGAATTGGAAAAAATATGAGCTACAGATACTACTTTATTTTAAAGCAGAACATGAATTAAATATAATTCATCAAATTCAAATGTGTTTTCTGTGGTTCTCCAATAGATGGCGTATTTGCTCTATTCTTCTCACCCATGCTGTGTGGGGTTATCACGTACTCCGTTAAAACACAGTAAAAGCTGTAATAATCGTGCATGTGACTTTAACTTTGCACAGAAACAGCTCTTACCGAAGTCATCAATGACCTGAAGATCAACAGTGACTCACAATGAGTTTCAGTCAGTTCTACCTGACCTCACTGCTGCCTTCAACTCATTGACACTTCAAAGTTTTAGATTTGCAGAAATAAAAAGTCAGTCAGGGGTTCCTAACGGAACAGTCCTTGCTCCATTACTCTTTAACCTTTACATGTTCCTGCTTGGTACTGTCATAAAGAATCACGATATATCCTGACATTCTTATGCAGATGATCCAGGGTTATACTTATCATTTTCCTCTGATGATCTAACCCTTGTTCACAAGTTAATACCTGCACTTATCTGATGGTTGCCTCAAAACGTTTTAGAACTGAACAGAGACAAGACAGAAAATTTGTTCATATTTATCCATTTCTATGAAACACTGTGAGGAATTGGGAATCTTGGCATTATTTTGGATTGTGATCTAAGTTTTTATTCATCATATTAATAAGGTCACCAGAACTGCTTTCTATCACTTAGAAAATATATTAAAAAGTTAGAAAAGTCTTACCATTGTTGGAACTTGATCGTTCTGAAAGCATGACAGAAAAGCTGGTTATGACACAAAAGCCCTTATTAACATAGCTATCCATTGGCAGACAGTTGTTGTTGTTTTTTTAGATGTATATGTTATAAATAAAGAAAATATATTTGAAAAGTTCATCGGTTCAACATAATAAATCATTTGAGCAGAGTGTTACACTTGATCTATACAGTATTTGTGTTACAGTGCTAACATGTAAATATTTCCTATATTAGTCCTGTTCAGATATTTATGCAGCCTTTATCACAGGACATTAGATTTAATTTGAAGGAGGCAATGCTGATCTGTGACAGATCACACATGGCCTCCGTTTCTCCTCACCTGGTGGGCTCCTCGTGCAGGACACTGCAGATTACAGGGATGACACAAAGGATAACACCAATTATCAGGACATCAGCTCTGATCATAGGGATGTCACATGTGATTTGCACCCTGTTACAGTCACTATTATAATATAACTGTCTAGACTACCCATAGGTCCCAAAAGGGGAGGCAACATATTATTAGTATCCAGAAAGTCAAGACACCTTCATTTAAAAGGACAACACTGATTATACACACAGCATGAGACATATTTACCCGTTTAATCTACTGAACTGGTAAACATGCAGAGTTGCTGTTCTTGTTGGCACAGAAACAAATCATCCACTACTTTAAAGTGTTGTGAAGGGCTAAAAGCTTTATAAAACATTTTAATTTATCAATAAAATTCAGCTTTTGGATATTACATTGTGCAGATTTGGAAAAATAATATTAACTCAGATTTTTTTTTTTATTGTAGACCAATCACAAACTATTTCAGGCTATCGGCTTCCAGAGCCACAAGCAGCAGCATTAGTGTTTCTGAAAACCTGACGTGTAGGATTTTACTCTAATAACTCAATAGCTCATAAAAACTATAAGTGTAAATAAAATAACATTAGGCAGTTGTAGAAAATACTTTTGTCAGATGATTGGAAACAACTTTAAATATAAAAAAAATTGGGAAAATATGCGGTAAATAGACTGCTGTATTTAAAACAGACTTTCAAACCCTATACAGCAGGGGTGTCAAACATGTGGCCCAGAGGCCCCACCTGGTCCAAGAAATTGCCCATTTGAGCCACTGGATGTAAATGCTAAGAAATGGTAAGAATTGAAATAAGTACTCCAGTTTCTGGTGTGGCAATGCCAAAATTACCCTGGAGTGGACAAGTAAGAACATTTGGAGTATTTTCCCCACACAGTGTATGTGTATAAACGGCTACCTAGGGGGAGCCAAAGACCAAAATGAGCAGAAATCATCTGAAGGAAGTAGAAGCAGTCAGTGCAACTGGCAATAACCATAAAACCTTTACCTTCAGTTTGATTTTGAAGATATATACACAGTTTTTATCAAATCATTGACATTTATATTATCCTTGGCAGACAGTTGTGATGAGTGCTGTGCCGGAGAAAATGTATCTTTGGTCTGTGGCACCTCAGCGTCTGGAAACCAACTTATAATAGGTATGGGTATCTTCCTCTACAGTATCATGATGGGTGTTGTTGTGCTTCAGCAGCTTTGCCTGCCAAGCTGTTCAGGAATGTGAACCACTGACCCGTTGTTCACAAGGTTACCGCTGCCAATATTTGGCCACTGTCCTCTACAAATGTTTATTTTCTGTACTGTGCTACTGTCCTTGCATGCCCCGCTGAAGTATCCTGTTTCACAATGAACTCATCTGCGTTTAAAATAACAAAGTATTATTGTAACAACTGTGTATTTACTAAATCTGGAACAATCTTGATTAAAAAAAATGAATGGGTTCGTAAAGCTGTTTGCCTGCTATCTTATCTTCTTTACTGTGGGTGACACAACATCCCAAATCATCTGGACACACACTTTCCCTCAGCCACAAGCACATCCTCTGTAGTGAGAGTGACATATTTATCATCAGGGGAAAAGGAGGAGCGAGATACACCACCTAAAAACAGACACTGATCAGGTAGTCATAGATAAGTCTGTGAGCGAGTGTCTGACCCAACAAGCTTTGCCAGCACGAGGCAGATCAGTGAAAAACAGTATCTCTGAATGGGCAGTTTAATGGGAACAGTGAGTTAATCATCTTCAAGTGCTAAAAAAGTCGTTTTATCATTCATGTCTAGACCTGATAATCTTAATATCTGGTGAGAAGGAGATACATTTTCCAACCCGATTCATCCTCTGCTCCGTGTGTGTGTGTTGTTTCAGAGCAGCTCTTTCCCAGAGCAGTGATAAATGTCACCTCAGCGGGGCCTTTAACACCTATGCTGGTGTAAAGGCTGACAGGGTTGGGGTGGGGCGTGAGAAGTCTGGGGTTCACACCTCACTGAGGATAGGAGATGATCCTGTAACTGAGCTTTTAATACACACACACACACACACACACACACACACACACACACACACACACACACACACACACACACACACACACACACACACACAGATCTAAAGCTCTAAAGAGGACAATAAAGGAAGAGGTACAATGTACATGTAATCCTACCTAGGACACAAAACTCATTCCACTTTACTCAAGATAAATAGAAATCCTGTGTTAACTTACAATAGAATCCATGGAAGAATCAATATCCAAATTAAAACTTTATTTGAGTAGCATTTTGCAGTTTCTTTGCCATCATATTGCATCTATAATGTTATGTTGTGGTTTTTCTATTTTGCCTGCTTTGACAGCACACTTTCACACAGTTTTGAATATTGCAGCGTCATTAAATTAACCAGCATGTTAAAACAGTTCAGGCTACAACTGTGTCACCAACATTAAAATACATGTAAATATATGTTTCATTCAAATTGCGACCTTTTCTGCATGCGATAGAAGCAGTCACCTGTCTGCATGGTCCGCACAAGTGTCTGGATCTGTTGTTGAGGAATTGCTGGGTAAGAGCAACCTGCAGCTGTGCAGTGGTCATTAGCTGTTGCTGCCTCTGTACACATCAACCCAGCCTGTCCTGGCATATGCAATAAGAGACACCCGCATAAATACATGCTAAGAAGTGTCTGGATGGCACAAGCACAGGTTGCAGCGCCTCACTCATCTTGGTACTTCTGTCCAGTCAGATTTCAAACAAGAACATTCAGATGAGAGATGGTGCTGCAGCAACAGTTTGGACACACATGAGGTTTGAGAATGCAGTAAACTGAAGCAATTCTGAGTGATTTCATTTGTGTGTGGTAAACAACTTCCCAGTCCCATCACTGTCTAAAACCAATTAACCAAAAACTGCTCACAGAATATGCTTGGGTTAAAGAGATTAAATTAATGTACTGAGAAATGGATTTAACAAAGACTCAGATATATTTCATGACATAAAACTTTTATAAATATAAAGTGTTGACTGCCTAAAAGGAATTTTGGCTAACATTTTACTTTTGTGTTTTCATGAAAGCAGTATATCATGACATAGTTCACGTCTCTTATTCAGCCTACTGAGAAACCATTCCGTGCACTTTACTGAACTAGTGGGCTCGCTCACAATTGTCGTCATATTAGGATTTTTCATTGTGTTTTGTGGCTTTGTGAAGCCAGATGTTTTTATACAGACACAAACAAAGTCCTGAAATTATTCAAAATGACAAATTAGTTTTTTTGCACAACACTTCGAGTACAACATAATTTTTTCATAAAGATTGGGAAATCTCTGAACCAGCCTGAATCTTAGGAGCTGAATTAAAGTGCCCACAATCACACTGTGGGGGCGTGACAAGGCTCCACACTGTCAGTGTGTGCCTATCCTTTAAACTCTGCCTCTGTAACACAGACTCACATACATCCTGTTCCTTTTGGCACATACATGTTAAAGGGAGACGCGGACTCATTTGTACTATTTAAGGCTTCAGTGAGACGTCTTCCTCCATCCTTTCTTCTGCCCTGCATCTTACTCATCTTCTGGGTGTGAGAATTGTCAGCTGAAGTCTCTCATTAACTCTGGAGCTCTTTAGCGTTTTCTCCCTTATTACACACACACACACACACACACACACACACACACACACACACACACACACACACACACACACACACGCACATTCATTTAGCAGGAGTTGCAAATGATTTGGCATATTTTCCTTTTTCTCCTGCCAAGTGAGCAGTCGTTTAAAAAAATATTAACCGTTCACTGAGCCATGCTTTCATTACTAAGATCATAAACTAAACAACTTCTCTTCAGTCTATGATCTCATATGTTTGACTTTATTGACAGTAAAACTAAATTTTAACAAACACACTTTCAGTCCACTGAAACCTGGACAGCAGTTTTTGAAACGCTTCATCTGTGGGTGCGAAGACGAATAGCTCAACGTGAGCTGAAGACCAAAATGATGCATGGTTTGGACCACGTAGGTTAACCACATCAGTACAAAGGACAGTAACTGGGGATGTGTGTGCATTTGTCAGACCTATGCTAAGGGGAAGTGTCTGTGCTTATCAAAGAGCAGGTTGAGCTGACATCTAAATGCTGAAGTGCTACCAGCTTTTTAAGTTGGCTGATACCTCCTACCGCCTTCCCCCACAGACACAGTGTAGAGTGTTTGTGTGTTTGGAGACGTATTTGAATATTAATCATCTGAAACACACTTTAAGGTGAAGACTCTGCAAACAGAGAGCGATCTTCAGTGTCATGGCTGTAGTCGGCCTCCTGTATATTTAACTCTTTCCCCCGTTTTAGCTGAAATCTGGGAACAACATGGACACATTAAAGAAAATGTGTTTTTTTTCAATTACTTAGAGCATTTAAACATGGTGATAGATGTTTAAAGTATATGATAAATACACTGATTTACCCACTTTATTATCAGGGTTACTGCTAATAGTAACTAACAGTTGCATTCGAATGCCAAATTACAAGTTTAACATTTGCAGTTAATTTCTTCCATTATTTCTTTCAACCAGACATTTACCAGCCAAGTCATGTACAAAAACGATCAGAGCAGTTCTTCCCATTTCAGGGTGCATTCACATGTTCCCTTTTGAGAAGTAACTGTTGCAGTTATTCAAACCCAGAAGAATATGCTTCGAATTTTCTAGTGAACATCAAAGTGGTCCTTCCCTGTCCAGCAGCGTGGACAGGAAGCACAGTGCATGTGCAGATCCAGTTCAGCATCTGTGCCTCTTGAGAAACAAAATAATGGAAGACAGAATCTTTTGGCCGAACCTGCCAGCCTCGGGTGAATTTCTTGTAATAGCTCTTTCTAGAGCAGCATTTTCTCTAGCCCCCCCTCCCCTCTTTTTGGAGGGGGGTTTCATGGAAACAGCTCTAGATTGGATACCAGCATCACTGTCAATCCATTTTCTTATCCACTTCCAGGTTGGAGTGGGTCTGGAGCCTATCCCAGCTGTCATAGGTCAAGAGGCAAGGTATACCCTGGATAGGCCAATCTATCACTGGGCTAACTCACATTTAGAATCAATAAATAACCTAACATTCATGTCTTTGGACTGTAGGAGGAAGCCAGAAATCCTATACAGGCACAGGGGGATCAGGCAGACTCCGCACAGCCTCACAGAACCTGCTTGCTGTGTAGTGACAGTCTTAACTCCTGCATTACTGTGCTGCTCTGAGGGGGACCAGCATCACTTATGTGGTTCTCACTGTGGAGCATTCAGCGTGACTCTTTTACTCATAAAGTTGTTTCCTCTAAGCTCCTCACATGTCCAGCTGGAAAAAGATGACCTGGAACCCTCACCTCAGTTAAATGTGCACATACTCTCTGACACACATACACACTGTATGAGTGTCAGAGAGTCACTCTGATCAAAGCCTTTTCTTTCAGACATTTGCAGTAATAATTTTGATTTACACACTGCGGTGCAGCAGACTTGAGGATGTCAGTCTGATCAATGACTAATTAAGATAAGTGGCCTGGTTTATTAGGGCCTCTGTTCTCACACAGTGTGTCTTCACAAACCAAACCAACTCGAACTGCTAACACCTGTTGTTCACAGGTTTCCCTAAACAAGGAAATAGATCATGTGCTGAATGTGTTGGAGTTGCTTAAACCGTGTGACTAAATCAAAAAGAAATGATTACGAGCACAACTAAAAGCAAAATAGCAAAGAGCACAAACCAGAACATACTGAGGAGAGCAGAACATCTTGTCACTTTTTTGAAGAAGTGATTTGGAAGAGCTGCAGATTAAAGCAGATTTTTGGAGTAATTATCCCACAGGAGGATGAGCAGCCCTGCATTGAGCTGTGGGATTTCCCTGTTATCCTGACCTTTGACCATGACCTGCTATCCCCACCTCCCCAACCTGCTTGCTTGTTAACCTGAGCGTCATGCGTGTGACCCATCAGCACTTCAGAGGAAGTGCCAACAGAAAGTCATCTGTGGAGGGTTAAAGCGTTACTGACAGACAGGGAGTGAGACAGACAGAGGGGTATGAATGAGAGTGAGGGAAAGGAAGAAAGAGAAGCACAGAGTCTGCATGTCATGATTCATGCATTAACACATGAATGCCATTGAGCAGTGGAACAGGCAGGCAGCAGGGGGGACAGCATATGCATGCAACCAAAGATCGAGTTAAAGGGAGAATCCAAAGCAAAACAAATCCATGTGTGCTGGTTTTCCCTTAAGCTGTAGGGCTTAAAAAAACAAACAAACACACAATATATATATATATATATATATATATATATATATATATATATATATATATATATATATATATATATATATACACATAACATACATAACAGCAGGGTGCAAGATGCTAGCAGGCAAGGCATACATGGAACGCCATAACCAAGTGGCCGGCATAGTGTACAGGAACATCTGTGCCGAGTATAACCTGGAAGTCCCGAGGTCAAAATGGGAGATGCCCCCAAGGGTGGTGGAGAATGACCGAGCTAAGATCCTGTGGGACTTCCAGATACAGACGGACAAAATGGTGGTGGCTAACCAACCGGACATAGTGGTGGTAGACAAACAGAAGAAGACGGCCGTAGTGATCGATGTAGCGGTTCCGAATGACAGCAATATCAGGAAGAAGGAACACGAGAAGCTGGAGAAATACCAAGGGCTCAGAGAAGAGCTCGAGAGGATGTGGAGGGTGAAGGTAACGGTGGTCCCCGTGGTAATCGGAGCACTAGGTGCGGTGACTCCCAAGATAGGCGAGTGGCTCCAGCAGATCCCGGGAACAACATCGGAGATCTCTGTCCAGAAGAGCGCAGTCCTGGGAACAGCTAAGATACTGCGCAGGACCCTCAAGCTCCCAGGCCTCTGGTAGAGGACCCGAGCTTGAAGGATAAACCGCCCGCAGGGGCGTGCTGGGTGTTTTTTTATATATATACACACATATATACATATATACATATATACTACAATTGTGTATGTGCTTACTTTAATATGAAGGAAATCCAAGATGTACCTAAATCTGAATCTTGGGTCTTTTAATATTAGTATATAAAGGTTGCTGGTCTTGAGTATTCAGGTGTGCCACAATAGTCCAAGAACTTTATGTCCCAGCAAGTTCATCCCAATACTCAAAGAAACTGAAAAACAAACAAACAAAAATAAGAAGTACATCTCAGGCTTTATAGCCCTCAGTTAGCATTTTAACTATTAAATAGTAAAGTCATGACAGCATAATTAAAAAGAAAAAACAAGCAGCGAAATAAGGTCTGAAAATCTGTTGAAAAGTGAAAGGCCACAGGGAAAGCTAAAGGCTAGGCCTGAAACTCTGATTGTGGGTGACTCTGCCGTAAAGGATGTACAAAGGATGTGCGGTAAGAACACTAAAGTCCTCTGCTTTCCTAACGATATGGTCAACAACCTGAAGGAGAGAATTCTTCAAATTGCAGATGAATATCCAACTGTGACAAACATTGTTCTGCATACAGGGTCAAACGATGTGTCCAAACAACAGTCGGAGGTTCTGAAACGGGACTTTACTGGATTATTAAATACTGTAAACTCTCTGAATGCAGCTGTATTCATCAGTGGACCTGTACCGCCGGTCAGAGGAGGAGACGAGAGATTCAGCAGGTTGTTTACACTGAATAAATGGCTTATATCAGCATGTGCTGACCACTCAGTGCACTTTATCGACAACTTTAATATTTTTTGGGAACGCAGGCACCTGTTCAAAGCAAATGGATTTAATTTTAACAAGTCAGGGGTGAAACTGTTCACCTCCAACTTGTTTTATTCCATACGTCATCCATCCGTGCTTGGTGCCAAGGCTGAGATAAACGAGGAGTTATCTCATAAAGAGGAACAAACAGTACTCCAAGAACAGACAAAGCCCAGCAGAAACCTTGAGGAGGAGCTCCATTTGCCCCCACCCGGGAAGAGCCTCAGAAAGGAGAGACATCCATGGCATCTGAGGAAGAGCCTCAGAAAGGAGAGACATCTAAGGCAAGAAGAGGGGTCCCTATTTGCCTCCAACTCTCTCAACAACACCAACGACCAGGACAAGGGACCACGACCTTCCCCAGTCCCCCAAACCCCTGACAGGCCATCACCCTCCTCCCCCTCCCTTTCTCCCTCCTCCCCACACCTGAAATTCACTGAGGAGATGATGGAGCGGGTCAATGCTGGGCTCAGATCTACCCCCCGTCCCAATCCCTTTTTGTCCCCCATAAACCCCCCACCAGAGCGGCCAAAGGTTCGCCATCGAGCCCCACCCTCAACAGAGCAATCGAAGTCACATTGCCCAGCCTCGCCCCCCTTAGTTCCTCTTCATGCCCTGTCTCCGCAGTCTGATGCGTGATGTGTGAAGGGTCCGGGCTGTGAGGATTATGGCAGTGATGACTTTTCCCAGGAGAAGCTGGGACCCTGTTTACTAGAAGGTTTTAAAATTTCTGTACTTTTAGGTGACAGGAGACATGTGGCCTGGTCAAAACACAGAGAGCTGCACTCTAAAGATCTTTAAACATAGTAAACATACCTTGTGTGCCACAGACTGCTCCCAAACACGAGGGGACAAGTAATACCTCTAAAACACTTAAGTTGGCTTTATTAAACATTAGATCTCTAGCTGGGAAAACATTTTTAATTAATGATTTAATCACTGAGCACAGCCTTGATTTTATGTTTTTAACTGAAACTTGGTTGGACCAAAGTAACAGTGGAGCTGTTCTCATCGAGACGACCCCTCCTAACTACAGTTTTATCAGTGAGGTCAGGGCGAGCAGGAGAGGAGGAGGGGTTGCTGTCTTATTTAATGAATCATTTCAATGTAAGCAGCTATCTCCTGGAAGTTTTCAGTCTTTTGAATATGTGGCTTTACAGCTGAAGGCCCCATCCAAAGTTGTGTTTCTTAATGTTTACAGGCCTCCCAAATACTGCACAGACTTTTTTAATGACCTCAGTGAACTGCTGTCTGTGATCTGCGTTGATTTTGACTGTGTAATTATTGCTGAGGATTTTAACATTCATGTGGACGACCCTCAGGACAAAGGGACTAAAGACCTGAGTAACACTCTGGGCAACTTTGGGCTGACTCAGCATGTAACAGAGGCCACACATAATAGAGGACACACTCTTGACCTACTGATCTCCAAAGGCCTGAGCATTTCAAAGGTTACTGTGTCTGATGTGGGCCTGTCTGATCATTACTGTGTTTTCTTTGAAAGTAAAATCTCAGCCCACACAAATATATCAACAACAGTGATCACAAAACGGTGTATAACTGAACACAGTAGTGCAATTTTTAACCAGGTCTTCCCATTAACACCTGACCTGCCCAGAGGGTCAGTCAATGAGCTCGTCAATAGCTTCAATGCTAACATGTTAAATGTAATGGACACTATTGCTCCCATTAAGGTGAAGGTTATCTCTGGAAGGAAAAAGTCTCCATGGAGAAACTCCACACTGGTGAAAAATGAAAAAAGAGAGTGTAGGAAAGCTGAGCGCAGATGGAGAAAAACAAACCTCCAGGCTCATTATGACATTTATAAAGAGAAACTTCACAATTATAATTTACAACTGAGGAATGCAAGGAGGTCCTACTTCTCTGACATCATCACTAAAAACAGCCATAATGCTCGGGTCTTATTTTCTACAGTTGACAGGCTAACAAACCCTCCTGTGTCAGTGGCAGCTGAACTTCATTCGACCATGGCCTGCAATGACTTTGCCAAATTCTTCACTGAAAAAATCCAAAAAATTAGACAAGCAATTGGTACATCAACAGCAGATCCAGGATATGTACTGTGTCCACCAAAAAACTGTTTAAACACCATGAAACAGTTTCAACCTATTAACAGCAAAGACCTGGAGGACATCTTAGGTAAACTGAACTCCTCCTCCTGCTGTTTAGATGTCCTGCCAACAAGTTTTTTCAAAAAGGTCTCAAAGACTTTAGAGTCAGACCTGTTACAGATCGTCAACTTTTCTTTATTATCAGGTGTGTTTCCAGAATCACTAAAAACTGCTGTAATCAAACCTATACTGAAAAAGGACCATCTTGACAAGACACAAATGAACAACTACAGGCCGATCTCAAATCTCCCGTTTTTAAGTAAGATCATTGAAAAAGCAGTTTCTCAACAGCTCAGTTACTTCTTAAAACAGAATAATTGCTACGATGCCTTCCAGTCAGGTTTTAGACAGAACCACAGCACTGAAACCGCTCTGACCAAAGTGTTTAATGACATATGTCTGAATACAGACAGTGAAAAAATGTCAGTCCTAGTTTTACTGGATCTCAGTGCAGCATTTGATACAGTTGACCACAACATATTACTCAAACGACTGGAGAACTGGACAGGTCTTTCAGGAACTGTACTAAACTGGTTCAAAACATACGTAGAAAACAGGAAATACTTTGTATCAATAGGTAACTTCACATCTGAGCAGACAAGTATCACATGTGGAGTTCCCCAAGGTTCCATCTTGGGACCCCTTCTGTTTAACATCTACATGCTCCCACTGGCACAGATTATAAACAACAACAAAATAAACTATCACAGCTATGCAGATGACACACAAATATATATCACAATGTCACCAGGAGACCGAGGCCCTGTACAGGCTCTTGGTAAATGCATTGAGGAAATCAATGACTGGTTGTGCCACAATTTTCTCCAGCTAAACAAAAACAAAACTGAGGTAATAGTCTTTGGCGCCAAAGAAAAACGATTACAGGTCACCAGAGAACTTCAATCTATACATCTAAAAACCACAAACCAGGCGAGAAATTTGGGTGTAGTGATGGATGCAGACCTAAACTTAGAAAAACACATTAAGACAATAACAAAGTCAGCTTACTATCACCTCAAGAATATATCAAGGATAAAAGATCTGATGTCTCAACAGGACCTGGAAAAACTAGTCCATGCATTCATCTTTAGTAGGCTTGATTACTGTAACAGCATCTTTACAGGTCTACCTAAAAAATCAGTCAGACAACTACAGCTCATTCAGAACTCTGCTGCTCGAGTCCTCACTAAGACCAAAAAAGTGGACCACATCAGTCCAGCTCTGAGGTCCTTACACTGGCTGCCTGTCCGTCAGAGGATAGACTTTAAAGTTCTGATGCTGGCCTATAAAGCTCTGAATGGTTTAGGACCAAAATACATCAATGACCTCCTGACCCAGTATGAACCATCCAGATCCCTCAGGTCATCTGGATCCGGTCTTTTATCAGTTCCCAGAGTCAGAACCAGACACGGAGAAGCTGCATTCAGCTTTTATGCTCCTTATATCTGGAACAAACTCCCAGAAAGCCTCAGATCAGCTGAAACACTCAGTTTATTTAAATCCAGGTTGAAGACTCACCTGTTCTCAGCTGCATTTGAATAAAGCACCAAATCCACACTTTAAGCTTAAATTTCAAAACTTACATTTAACTACTGATTTTATCTACTGTTCTGATTTTATCTGTTTTGATTTTATATACTGTTTTGTTTGTTTGTTTGTTTGTTAATTAGTTAGTTAGTTTATTTGCTTGTTTTAATCAATTTTAAATCATGCTTTTTATTTGTTCTTGTTTCTAATGTCTCTGTAAAGCACTTTGAATCACCTTGTTGTTGAATTGTGCTATACAAATAAACTTGCCTTGCCTTGCCTTGCCTATGAGAAAGCTTCCTCTCTAAAAACAAAACAAAAACAGAAATGGCAGCATGATTTAGGTTTACAAAGTTGCATCTGAATAAACCACAAGACTTTTGGAATCTCTTTAGGCAGAAGAGTAGTGGAGATGTTTGGCCAGGCGTGGATGGGGGGTGGGGGGAGCATGTTTTACAGCAGAGGAGATAGGCTGATTGACTTGACAATGAACTTCACTGTAGACCAAAGTATTGTAAAGTCAAAACTGAGGCCATCTGTCAGCTAAAGTTGGCCAAAACTGGGTAACAGCAAGAAAAGAATCAAGGTGCTCCAATGGCCAAGCCAAGGCCACACCTAAACTTGTTTAAACTGCTGTGGTGGTCATCTATTTGCAACTCAGATGGCCTGAAAGCACGTTATAGTCTTACAATATTAGAGAGAAAACCTCAATAATCAGACGATTCCTTAGATGCAAACACCTGAACCACTTGTCAACTGTGGTAAGGAAGAACTCCCCTTTAGCAGGAAGGGACCTCTGGCAGAATTAAGGATGGACAGACACCTACCGCAACCAGTTGATACTAACGTGTAAAGTAATACATAATTTTAAATCTATTTTAGGTTTCAGGTTTGTGTGTCTTTCCACAGTTCTTAAAATATACTCCTCCACTCATACGCTGTGGATTACAGCTGTGGGAGCTAAACCCACAGACATCTGTAAAGATGGTTGTCTCACAGTACGAGACAAAACAATGGAAGGACTTTTTTGCTCATCATTAGGATGAACGCAAAACAGCAGCAGATGGGAGCTGTCACTGGGTCAGCTGACACTGCACGCATCCTGCTCTTCACATGTACAGAATTTAATAAAAACAAAGAAAGAGCAGGTAGAGCTGCTGAGCAGATATTAAGACTCTGTGTGATTATATGTACTGGCTTGTAATGTTATAACTTTCTGGTTTTAGTGTCCTAAACTCTATGCGTACCTGTCTGAAGGTACGCATAGAGAAATATGACCCAGTGGGGAATAAATCATCTTTACCTTTTTTGCTCAAAGACACCAGCATTTGTAGAGGAGCTGGACAGACTGACAGACCTGAAAAAGTGCGCTGAATCCTGCTTCATACAGATAGGAGTCAAAGTTAGAAGGAGCGGGAAGATGAAGGGAAGTAGAAAAGAGGGAAATTGGAGTGATTCACTTCGGAAAACTGCAAACAAAACAAAGGAAGACATCAAGAGAAGAAGAATGGAATAAGCAACAGTTGGATCGTGGTCTGAGTTTGCAGCTAAAAGGCTCACAGACACACGCAGTCAGATGTGGTTTGCTGCTATACTTCGCATGCATACATACAGAATGCAGAGAGACGTTTTGGTTAACCATAACTAGTTGAGAATACTGTGGTCGGTAATGCTGTGTTTACTGAATTTTTTTCTATGATTCAGCTGTTGTTGCACAACATCACGCCCCCACCATACACAGAGATATATTGTGTTCATTGTGTCTGCTTCTATGTTTTTCTGCATCTGTCAACTGAGATAGCTTCACAGCTGCTCAGGACAGAGCAAAGATACAAAAGAGACGGAGCAGAGACTCAGGAGAAACTTCTGTGTACCCGAAAACTTCTGTCACTCCTTGAGTGATTAGAAGTGGTCTTATCTTAGCAGGGTATAGTAAAAAGAAAAAAAGATGACAAAACATCCTTTTTTTCTATTTACGTTAAGTCAAGGCTGAAAGAATTGAAAATTGAAACTGTGAAAATAATTAGAAGTAGAACGCCTGAACTATATGGACAAAAGCATTGGACCATCTCCACTTTATAACTGCAGGAGATTTCTGACATTCTAAATCATAGGTGTCAAACTCTGGCCCGTGGGCCAAATTTGGCCCGTAGCCTAATTACATTTGGCCCGCAAAGCCATACCAAATTATTATTAGAGCTGGCCTACTGGTATTATACAGCTAATATATATATTGTTTAGTATTAAGCTTTGCTTGTTCCATATTCAGTTTTTCAGCAAAACTTGTTTGAGTCCATAAGAAGAGATTCATTCTTAAATCTGGAGGAAGATTTTTTTTTTCAATAAATATTAATGTTAGCCCGCGACCTTGTTCCAGTTTTGAATTTTGGCCCACTGTGTATTTGAGTTTGACACCCCTGTTCTAAATCCATATGCTCTGTTTGGGTGGGTCAAGTTCTTCCACAGCCTTTGTGAACCAGTCATGTTGGACCAGAAAAGGAACTAATATGTCTGTTAATGTGACGCATCCTCTCACTGGAATAAGTTGCCCAGGCCAACCCCAGAAAAACAACCCTGTATTATTATCCCTCTTCCACCAAACGTTACACTTGGCAGAGTGCAGTCAGGGAGATGACATTTTTCTAGTATTTACCAAACTCAGACCCGTCCGTCAGATAGAGAAGCATCAAAACCGAAGCAAAGCACTTCCTCACAGGAAGTCACGCTACATGGGTTTTCCCTTATTTCGTTGCATTAATGTAGGGTCTTTACCTTACAATACGATATGTGGCACTATAGCTGCTTTTCCATTGCATGAACTTTTCCCATAAACAAGAAACAATTTCAAAGGTTTCTCCCTATAAGGTGGGAAAACTTGTTATAAAACTTAAAACTGCTTACTGAGGTACACTTTATACCTTAGACACGGTTGTTTGCTGCTTGGAAGCACAACATATAAACTTTGGCCCTTATGGCCTGAGAAAGAAAGAGAGAGAGCAGCACAGGTAGAGTGAGGTAGACAGGGGTAAATGGACCGGTTCATATAATACTTTAGTTTTACTCTACTAGAGCTCTCAAAGCACAACATGCCTCATTCAGACACAAAACTGCTTTCTATCTGACATTTACATTCCAGTGAATGCATCAGAAGGAACTTGGGTTCAGTATCTTTCCCAGTGATGCTTTCGCATGTAGACTAGAGCAGCCAGCGATCAAAGCACCAACCTTCTGATTAGTAGATATGACCTGCACGACCTAAGCAACCGTCACCCTGAGCGAAGCGGCGAATCAGAGAAACAAACAATACTGTTTAACTTCTTTTCACTGCAGTTATGTTTAGAAGCTAAAATAAATGTGCTGACAATTTCGCACACAACCTTGCAATAAGCTAACACATGGAAGATGTTTTTGCACAGGTTTTATCCGATGGCTACTCTTTGGTTGTGCACTTTTTTCACACATAAAGCCCTGAACTTGGACTTACCAGACAGAGGTGCATGTGGGACTGCAATTGTCAGATCATTTTAGCTGGTTTGATCAAGTCCACATGTTCTCTTACTGAGCTGATGTCTAAACGGTGTAGCTTATATTCCTGTGTATTTACCATTAGCAAGCGGGTGTCTTTTGTACAGCATCCTGCATGCTCTATACTAGCAGTTCCTCCCTTAAACCCACACCATGTATTTCTAGTAGTACAACTTTACTTAACAAAATACCTTAGAATTAATTTCTGGACCTGGTTTCAAGCTCCTGGCTGATTTCTTGCTGTGTGCTACATGTGAGAAAGCCCTGAGAAAAACATCCAGACCCGATTCTGACAAAGTTCAAATGCAGAAACAACCACACAGACCTGCAGCTCTGACACACAGAACAAGCAGGGGAAACACCCGGGGTCAGCAGAGATCCTGGTCCTTAAGTCTCATATGTAATAGCAATAGCAATTTTATTTTTATAGCACATTTCATTACATGTAAACTTAATGTGCTTAACAAAACCTGTGTAGGTTTACAGTGCCCTAAGGCAAAAAACAAACAAACAAAATAAATCAACAGCACCCTTTAAAACGATGGCCTGGGTGAATAAAAAGGTTTTGAGTCTGGTTTTGAATATGTGCACAGCTGTTATTGATCTCAGGTCAGCAAACACCATGTTCCAAAGATCAGGACCACAATAACTGAAAGCACCTTCAGTACACTAAGACGTGGTTCTGGGAACATTTAAAAGATCTGAACCTGGTGACCGGAGAGGTCTGACTGAGTTGTAAACAGTGAGCAGGTCAGAAACGAACTGGGGGGCCAAACCATCAAGAGCTTTGTGAACTAATAGAAGAATTTGAAAAGTACCTGTAAGGATTCTGGCCGCTGCATTTTGAATCAGCTGAAGTTGTTACAGTAATCTAACCTGCTTGGTATGAAAGCATAGACCAATGTGATTATCAAAGCTGAGATGACTGTCCAATATGATGCCAAGGATCCTCACTTGCTCTCTGTCTCTGTTCATTTCTAAACCTTTAAAAAAGATCCTGGGAGAAAATGGTCCTAGTATTTTAGTTGTCTATCCCCCAAAAGGTTGTTCATAGTAAAGGATAATAACTAATCTAAAGTGGTTTTTATCATTAACCATTCCCTAAACTAGTCATTTGAGTGAAATGATCTTTTAATTCTGAGCTCTAAAATCTGCCTTGGCTTTTAATTCAATGATTTCTTCCATAATTTAATGATCTGTCAACAACTGATTTATGTTTCCCAGATTTTTTATAAAGCTAAACTTGTCCCATACAGCTTTATTACCTTTTCTCAGATCCACAAACACAAGCTTATAGTCAGATAAACACAAAACAGACACACAAAAGTCACAGACTACCACAAACATACAGGATGGATGTGAATAATTTAAATTATTTGTTTTTCTCTGTTCTTGAGAAGTTAAACAAGACATTCAGCCCCTTGATTGCATTTAATCTAAAAAATCAGGAAACAATTGTCTCTTCTCTTGTGGGATCAGAAACACACAGAACTGTTCTCTTTGGTGACAGCCAATCAGCATTAACACTAATAATAACAGAAGTATTACTGATGGAAAATGTAATAGTATAGTCAAGCCATGTCTGCTGTTATGAGATAGTGGAGACAGTGGTGAGACATCAATAAAATGGGAAAGAATTTAGGTGGTTGACATTAAACCAAGATCATAATTTGGACTCAAACACAAGACACCACAACATGGAATGAGCCGCAGTCTGCCAAACAACAAGGATGCTCAAGTAAGCCCCATACTGTTGTTTTAGAGGAGGATTCCTGGGAGCTTTTGTACTAGACAGATGTTAGATGCACGAATCATTCACATGCATACTCTGTAACAGCTGGAAATGTCCTTCCACTGCTGTAAAACACCTGAGCTCTCTCACCATCTTTTGATTCAATTCAATTCAATTTTCTTTATATAGCGCCAAATCACAACAAAGGTTGCCTCAAGGCGCTTTATATTGTACAGTAGATACAGAGAAAAGCCCAACAATCATATGACCCCCTATGAGCAAGCACTTTGGCGACAATGGGAAGGAAAAACTCTCTTTTAACAGGAAGAAACCTCCGGCAGAACCAGGCCATCTGCTGCGACCGGTTGGGGTGGGAGAAGGAAAACACCCCAGCCTCTTGCACATCATAAGAGGCTCATTATGGGAGTTATCAAAGAGCAGTGTTCGATATGGATGCTAAATTTCCCTCAGTGCATTTGCAATTCTAAACATGCTGCCATATTGAGTGTAATTACATTACCAGGCAGTAAATATATGTAGATACATAATTATTTCACCATCAGAGATCCCTTGAAAAGACCCAAATCAAGAGTTAATTAATGAAACCACCATTATATGATTATCTTTTGTGCCACAGAACTCAGTATGTGTTCATTAAAAATATATTATTGCACTGGTAACATGTTCCTTAACCACAGTAAATTTGGGCAAGGTAGTTTACTTTGAGCCAATACTGCAGCTGCTAAACAAGACTGCCCCCCCCCCCACACACACACACACAAAACAAAAACCACAATCCCGGAGATGAAGCACCTTTAGTTTGTTTGGTTTTTTTAATGTAAGGACTTCTAACAGCCAGTGTGTGTAAATGTGTGTAGTCCGATGGGGCAGAACTCAACATCCTGATAACCAAGAGAAGGAAGGTTTCTATAATGTTTATAATGTTTCTATAAGCTGCATTTGAATAGAAGTCTTGATCCTTTCCTAAAACTATTAAGTAGTTTGTGCCAAACCCAACCCTAAAAATGATCCAAAACACTTCATCTCCTGGTCAGCTACTACCCTCCATATCTTATATGAACATTTGTGATGTGGAAACACTCCTGCATGTTGTTTCAGCTATGAACAAACCACCAATATGACCGTTTAGTCAGATGACCGGTGAGCCAACACTCAATAGAAAACAATTTTGCAGGATCTAGGACTGAGCAGCTCCCTCTGCAGCTGGATCCTTAGCTTCCTGTCTGACAGACGCCAGGTGGTCAGACTGGGCAGCATCACCTCATCCCCCATCACACTGAACACTGGTGCTCCACAGGGGTGTGTACTGAGCCCTCTCCTGTACTCACTCTACACCTACGACTGCACAGCCACTAACAGCTCCAACATCATTGTGAAGTTTGCGGACGACACTACAGCGGTGGGTCTTATCACCAACGGTGATGAGACGGCTTACAGGGAGGAGGTCAGCGCCCTGACCCACTGGTGTCAAGACAACCATCTCACCCTCAACGTCGCAAAGACAAAGGAGTTGATAGTGGACTTCCGGAGGTGCAGAGAAGTACACACCCCCATCACCATCAACGGCGCTGCTGTGGAGAGAGTGAGCAGCTTCCGGTTCCTTGGAGTACATCTGGCTGAGGATCTTACGTGGTCAGTACACACAAACAAAACAGTGAAGAAGGCGCAGCAGCGCCTCTTCTTTCTCAGGAGACTGAAAAGATTCGGCATGAGCCCCCGCATCCTCAGGACCTTCTATCACTGTGCCATTGAGAGCATCCTCACTGGATGCATCACCACCTGGTATGGCAACAGCACCGCCTACAACTGCAAAGCTCTCCAGCGAGTAGTGCGGTGCTCTGAACGGATAATTGGAGGTGAGCTTCCCTCCCTCCAAGACATCTACAGGAAGCGGTGCCTGAGGAAAGCGGGGAGGATCATCAAGGACTCCAGTCACCCCAGCCATAAACTGTTCAGACTGCTTCCATCAGGAAGGAGGTTCTGCAGCATCCGGTCCCGTACCAGCAGACTGAGAGACAGCTTTTTCCATCAGGCCATCAGACTGCTGAACACGTCATAGACACCTCAGCTTCACTACTGGAACGTCAACATTATGCACTCCACACTGTATATAAATGCCACTTGTTTTGCACATATTCAACTCTGTATATTTTATATATTTTATTATTATTATTATTATTATTATTTTATTTTATTTTTTTACTATTTAATTTGTAAAAATGTGTATACACACACACACACACACACACACACACACACACACACACACACACACACACACACGTAGGAAAATATTTAGTATACACATCCAGAAATGCATACACTATTATATATTGTACATATATTTATTAGTTTCAGGTTGGCCATTCTTGTATTTTGCTCGTTTGTGTTGTTGTGTTTGCACATCTCTGTTGCTTGTGGGGCTCGCACACAAGAATTTCACTCGCATGTGCTGTGCCAGTGTGCCTGCACATGTGATGTGACAATAAAAGTGATTTGATTTGATTTGAATTTTGTTTTAATCTGCATCTGCATAAATAGTTCTAACAAGTGCACTGTTTGTCCCTTTTTAAGTAAAGTTTTATAGACACAACAGAACTAAGTGCTTTCAAAAAATCCCTGAGGATCTTTCTTTTATTGCTACATTGGCCCTGATGTGTGTCACACTGATTTGTAACAGAAGGATAGCAGCAAGCATCAAAGGGAGGATTTACAAGCCTCTAGCGAGAGCGGTGGCACTAACGCACTAAAACGACGGGAGACTGAGCAGAATAAGTTTCCCATTTTTTGTATATTTTCCACTGTTTCTTTTATCTTGTTGCTCATGTTAAGCATTTTGTGATACAGATTTGCAAAGTGCCCTAGTTTATTTCTATTATTCTAGATGTTTCAGTTAAATTCAGTCCTTGTAATTCACTCAAGCGCATTCTGTCATGCGCTTGAGTGAATTACAAGGACTAATAACATTTCTTGTATAAACAGCTTGTTTTGTGTAACTGCAAATAAAGGAGTTCATGGATGTGTGTCCTGATGTTGCACGCTCTTTAAAGTGCTGCACTGAGAGTATGTCCTTTAGGACAAGAACGTCTGATGCGCTGCATTTTGTGAGTAATGGAGGTAAGCCTGTTTCTCTTCAGCGTTGTTATTGAGTTATTGTTTACATTAACGTGCCTGCAGTGAGAGAGACACGCACACACAGACGCCACTGTGACAACTCGCTGAAACCCGCACTCTGAGTGTACCATTGTGTCTCCAGAAATCAACGTCAGCGATGACCCGCAGGCAAACAAGCCACAGGGGCCCACCACTGGTTTCAGCAGGTCCAAATTAAAACACATCTACTGCTTTCACTTCTAAAACTTGCAGCAGAAAATAGGCTTTGTCTTCACCAGCGAGACCAGAATTTAAAAATACTGAAACTAAGCAGATGTTATGTGGTTAGCTGGACTAACACGCTGTGTTTTAATTTCACTGGATACGGTGGAGAGTGAGAACGGCGAGAGATGGCAAACACATTAGAGAAGACACACGCAGACACACATGTATACAAAAGGAGCGGGGGTCCGAGAAGAGGTGTCTCTGAGGAGAAGGGCTGACATATGGCCAGCAGACCACTGCGCTGGGTGGGGCAGGGTGTGTTTGTGTGTGAAGGTGGGGCTGTTGAATGGTCTGACTGAGGGTGCAGATAAATAGACCAGTGGTTAGAAACAGTTGAAACGCAATATTCATTTTCACTGTTGCCCTGCTGCTGTTTTGTGTGTGTGTGTGTGTGTGTGTGTGTGTGTGTGCGCGCGTGTGTGCCTTGTGTTTTGAGCTAACAAGTTTCTCTTTGTTTCTCTCTTTAACTAAGAACAAATATTATATTGCATGTTATCCTATAAAGTTCTCATTAAAGTTAATTTGAATATAAAAGAAAGTTGTTTTATTAGTATTTTCTCTCCTGGTTAAACTGCACCGTGTTTTCTCCCTGGTTTGTGAATGGGTTTAGCAGGTCTCCTGTGTCCACAGTCTGCTACAGTGTAAAAAAAAGAATCTGTGTAAACGAGATCAATGGGGACCTTCAGATAAAGTAGAAGCAGGTCAACTCGGAGGGTCAGCTTCATTTTATCAACATGTGGGAATTCCTCCACTCTGCAAGCCAATTCCTAAACATAAACACATACAAACACACACACACACATACACACACACACACAGAGCCAGGGGTTGTTTGATGGGCAATTTGACTGAATGGCCTATCGTCATGGTTACAGCAGCACTCCATCAGTCCATTCAAGGAACAGATGGCCGATGTGCAACAGGAGGCATATGTTTCAATGAACGCATGCGCGTGCACACACACAAACACACACACTGACTTGTATTCAGGCAGACACATAAACACACACTCATGACACTCTTAGCCTCTTATACACCCACACACATGAGCGCGCACACGCACACACGCATGGATGCGCCCCGCTCAGAGGGAGGGTATTGAACAACCAGCAGCATATGTTCCACTAGTCAGAGAGCATTCATTCAAGGACAGACAGGGGTGGGGTGAGGGGCTGTGAAGGGATGGGCAAAAGGCAAAAAGAGTGAGCGAGGGAGAGGGATGGATGGAGGTGAAAAGAGATGAAGTTGGTGGGGGAGTGAGGTGGGAACTGATTGGACGAGAGCAGGAGACGAAGGAGGGAGTGGTCAAGAGCTCCTGCCCACATTTGGAGCAAAAACAGTTGCAGAAAGTGCTGGAGTGCATCGTTTGGCTAAGGCTTCCAGGTTGAGTATCATGTTTTTAATGAAGTACGTTCTCATTTGGTGGATGTGTCATTAGTGTGACCCAATCAGAAGCAAAACGTGTGTAAAGCCCCGCTGTAATAACTTGTGGTAGAGGTGAGACTTTTGTTATTGTACCACAGAAATTATATATGTTCTACAATCTGCGCTATTAAAAATTTTGATGGAAAAAGGAGTTAACCCAGATTACAGAGGTGTGATTCCTGATTTATTTATGGCATATTTTTTAAACTTTTTTAAACTTATGTGTTTTAAGATTGGCAAACAAAATGTAATAATAGACAGAAACATTTAGAGTACATCATAAAAAAAAAAAGTTCATTCATCATTTAAGTTTTTAAATGATCATTTCATTTATTAAGGCCCTATATGATGCCACCTTTGAGAGCAAGAACTGCAATCAAGATCTGGAACTTTGCATTTACTTGTGTTAAATCTTTCTCTAATATTAAGACATGCAAACTTGCAAAAACCAAAGAAGAAGAAGACAAAAAACAGGAGGGGGCAAATACTTTCCCACAGCACGGTCAGTTAAGTATTTGCCTCAAGGTGTCTGCAGCAGTAAATGCTGCTAACTCTCTTGAATGTAGTGATCAGAGATGGATAACTGCAATACAATCAAAGCCTATAATAGAAAAAACAAGACGTATATATTCCCTGTCATAGATGATTTGCCACAACATTCCATTAGTTGCTTGTTCCTCTAAAAAAATAACTATTAGGAGAAGCAGAGTGACGCCACTCATAACATACGGGTACTTGGTCACGTAAAGGATTAATTATTACTGCACATAATTATGAAGCTGCCACAGGTGCAAAACAAACTGTTAACTGCAAATAAACTCATTCATTTTATTGTCACACTACTGACACTATTTGTGGAACAGTAGTAACAAAGCTTTTATTTTGAAAATATTATGAGGCATTATGGTTACTTAAGTTCACAAATCTCAACTGAAAACTAGATGAAATTCTCACTGGCTTGAAAAAGATTGGGCTGCTAGAGGAATGGAAGTAGTTCCATGCTCTCAGATTATAACTGATAAAATTCATAACAGTCTGAGTGCGTTTTCACTATTTAGCAGATAAACTGTGTTTTATTCTGTGTAAGTGTGATCAGCTGTGAAACTCTCAGAAGAAAGCGTTTGAATGTTAAGCCTTCATTTAGTTGGTGTGGAGGCCAATAGATTTTAAACAAAAGAAAGATCCGAGAAAGCTAAAAGGTTCTTTCATCTGCTTTCTCTTCTCAGTTGGTGTCTGCTCACATTACTCTACTTCTCTCCCTTTACTCTGTGGTCTTCCCTTTTTTAGTCACCTCCTCCCTCTGTGTGTCCAGTTCCACAAACTTGCTGCTATTAGGAAGCAATATGAAGCGTCCTCGAACTGGTTAACCTCTCTCACATGCACATACACACACAAATATACACACATGGACTCACTGAACAGTCTGGGAGTTGTTCCCTCTGTGTTTTGGCCTCAGCTAAAGAAAGCAGTTTGTATTTATAGACTCTGCTGTAAATACACGAGGGTTATATTTGTTCACTATGGCTTGGTGTATTTTTGGATGCCTGTGTCTGTTCAATGAGTGCCTTTGTAAAATCGAGTAAAAGAACAACAAAATAACAGAGCACTTTCTGTTACCAAAGTCCTGTTTTTGTGTATGTTTACGCAGACAAACACACACAAACACACAACATTATATTTCATTTCCTGTGCTTTTCTTCCCCATAAAGAAGACTCATAATGTGACAGTCTAAACAAATTTAGGCCCTCACAACATGAGCAATGCCAGGACCACACACACAAACACACAGAACCAGCATGTACATGTAAACAATACTGATATCAAGATTGGGCTCCATGATCATGACAAATGTCAGGAGTCACCAATGTTCTTAAAAGTTGTTATTTTTCTGTTCTTTTATCTGAATGCCAAACATGTATTATTTTAATGGTGTGACTGAGCTGAATTAAGCAATATACGATGTGTGATTGTATGAGGTACAGACACTGTTCTCTCTGAACATTAACTTATACATTAGTTGAATAAAATATGATCTGCTTGAATAAAATATGTTGAACAAAATATATATGCGTATATATATGCCGTTGGTCCCTGGAAATAAAACATCTTCTCACATCTCCTCACTTTCTAAAACATCTTTTAGAAAGCGAGATATAGTCATAGTCACTATATAGAGTCTAATACATGGACTTCACTACGGAAGGGGAAATTGTACCAAATGGAAAGGATGTGCAGCATAGTGCTAACAAGTGAAGAAAGCGTGTTTAGAAGACGGAAGGAGTACTTTGAGGAGCCGATGAATGCAGAAATGATAGAAAGAGGAGGGCAGTTAGTGAGTCAGGTCTGACTACAGATGATTAGCAAGAACGATGTGTGGGCGCATCACACAGGTTGGGTGGGATTACATCATGGATCTGCTCTGAGCCCCTTCTTGCCTGCAGGAGTGATCGACATGTGAGGTCAGGCAGGAGTCTCTGTGGACTCTGATGTTTGTAGATGACATTGCGATCTGTAGTGCAAGTAGAGAGCAGGTGGAATAAAGTCTGGAATAAAGTTTCTCTTCTCTTGAGAGTGGCAGTCTGCTCCCAAGAGAAGAGAAATAAAAGTCAGTAGAAGCAAGATAAAAAAACAAGATTGAAGACTGGAAAAAGACGAAGATTCAAGGAGCAGAGGCTGTTCAAGTTCTCATTCAACCCATCCCCATTAGCTACAATCTTTACAAATATCATTCTAAAATGTCCAAAGTGAGTAAAGTAAGTAAACATATATGATTTTAAAAAGCTCATTTAATAATAATAATAATGGATTGCATTTATATAGCGCTTTTCGGGGCCCTCAAAGCGCTTTACAATTCCACTATTCATTCACTCTCACATTCATACACTGGTGGAGGCAAGCTACAGTTGTAGCCACAGCTGCCCTGGGGCAGACTGACAGCATGGATACAGAAACTGATGAGTTACTAGCTGTAAGCTCACAAGTTTATCACGCTTTTTAGGGGATATCTCCTACTTTGACTTCATTGAACACCTAATTTGATATTAGTCAAACAAAATAATTAACTCTGAATCAAGTCAGGCTACAGCCAACAGACAACAACTTGCTTCAGAAGCCTAAATAAAAACAAATGTAAAAAAAAAATTCTACATATTTGCACAAGTCTTGGCTGAGCAGGTTTCATGCGCCTAAAAATTGATGCATGGACCTTTTTACTCTCATTAAAGATGTTGGCTACTCACAGGCTCCTCCCTCTCTTTAAACTGACAGCCTTCAACCTCCACTTTCCTTTTTGCTGCATTAGTTAGTCTGGCATTTGCACGGGGTGTGTGTTGCTCAGTAGAACACAGCTACAAAAATTTATTGAGAACCCAAAATGGGATACAAACCAGATTAAAACTTGGGAAGGGCTAGATTTGACCCGCTAGCCTGCAGTTTAACACATGCATGGACTGTAGTGTGGAGACAGAACAATGCTGGCATCTGAGAGCTGCATAATCACAAATGAAACTAGTAAATCATCAATAACACTGATGATTTATTAATTTCATGCCATGACACAGCAGTTGTTGCTGGAGTGTGTAACATGTTAAAGATGACCTTTAAGCTGAAAAATGTCAACTTTATGTTGTAACTGAGGCATTTTTTTTTAATTTTATCAGCATGGACCTGTGCAAACGTTGACAAAAACAGAGATAACAATCAATTGCTTTTATCCTACACACTGAAGAGCATTACCTTGTTACACCTGCCTTTGGCCGAGTGTACCATTCACATAATTGAAACCTTTGAGCTCTCTGCTTATGTTGAGGTGGTTTTGTGATCCCCATATCCATTTAGGTCCAGGCCACTGTGTCCACATATGAATGCCACAAGGGTTTAAATCAAAACCCTTCTTTGTCCAACTGGGCTGCATAAGCGGGCGCCTGGTTTGATGACTGTAGTGGGTAGAAAGCCTCAGAAAGTTTAGATAAGAGAGAAAGTGTGCGACACAAAAAGAGCAGACAGCCCATAGAATGAACGCCACCAGAGAGGAAAGAGGCCTGAGCCCATCTGAGGGAGGAGGCCTCAAAAAAGGAGGTTTGACTGTCTATTTGTCTCACTGCTACTGGAAGGACCACGCCCAGACCTCTACCACACACACTCACATACACACACACACACACAAACAGGAAGCACTTCTGTCGGGCAGCCACAGGGTTTCCTTTGGTTGAGGGAAGACTAGCACTGCTCACACTGCTTGTGTTTTCCCCCTTCCTCTCCTTTTCCCCTCATCCTGTTTTTCTGTTGTTTTATCTATTCTTAGCCATCACCCCATTACCCTGCCGCGTTTCCTTTGCTTCTCATCTTTCTCAGTGTTTACTCCTCCTTTAAACTTCTCCATATCCCTCTGCCATTTTTTCTTCCCCTCTTCCTCTCTCTTTAACCTTCCATTCCTCACTTCCTCTTCACCACAGAAAACATCCCTCCTCCTGTTATTGTTATTATCTAGAAGGGGTGACTGGATCCGAGTTATGCATGCATGCTGCGTGCCCCACCCTTGGCCTCCTCCTAACACACACACCCACACCCACTCAACTCACCGCAGCTACTAACCCCAAAACACCCACACGCTTTGTTGTTTCTTCTGCTGCCACTGGCCTGAGACGAAAGACAGGGAGCGGATGGTGCAGTCACACCCCGCTTGGTATGACTGCAACGAACGCTGGCCATTGATCGGTACCTCTACCCTGCCCCTTTGACCCATCAAAACTCTAACAACTAGATCACACGATTATCTTTTAAACACAGGATAGTGCCACATCAAAACCATGAAAAGGCTCCCAAGTCATGTTTATGTTCCGATCATAATCCACGAATACACAACTGGATGAAACAGTTTTAAATCAGTAACATAGCTCTCCACAGCTTCATAGCTTTCCACAAAACCTGTTTTCGCACATGCAGCTCTGAATGGAGACAGCAAACGTCTGATGCAGTCAGATCAGACAATACTGAACCTGCCAGCTCCCTGATTAAAACTATCTGTGTTGTCTTACAGCATCAGTTTGTGCCCATATGGAAATAACAGTGGAGGAATTTTGGCCCACTAGTCTTTCAGGAGTTGTTTTAATTCAGCCACGCTGAAACGGCCTGTTTCAGGTCATGCCAAAGCATCCCAATTGGATTTAAGTCCAAGATGTGATGCTGCATACCCCAACATAACTCCACCAAATATTTTCATTTCCTTTATGTCCTTTTTGGTCAGCAGTGGTTTTCCCATGGATGCCAATGTTTCCCGGTCTTTTTCTAATCGTTGAATCATGAACTCTGACCCTAACTGAGGAAAGTGAGGCCTGCAGTTCTTTAGCAGTTGTTTTGGGTTCTGTTGTGACGTCCGGCATAAGTCATCAATACTCTTGAAGTAACTTTGGTATGCTAGACCTTCCTGAGAAGGTTGTACTATAATGGCTCTCACTGAGTCCTAAAACCTTAAGAATGGTTTTGCAAACCTGTCCAGACTGATAAATGGCAGCAACTTTGTTTCTCAGCCATTTGGTTAGATCATGGCATGTGTTACTTTATAAGATCTTTTCCTATTTCACTTTGTCAGACAGTTCCAGCTTTATTTAAGTCATTTCTTGATTCATCAGGTCTGTCAGTAATCAGGCCTGAGCGTGAAATTAAACTCATTAACATGTGATTAATCACATTTAATTCAAGATTTAACAAGGAGGGAAATTTCAAATAGCTTTTTTTGCCTTAATAAATAAAATCATAATTTCAACAACTGTATTTTGCATTTACTTGGGTTGCCTTTGTCTAATATTAAAGAAGAAGAAGAAAATGGATGGATGGATCTGAGACACTTAAGTTTGTAAAACATGCAAAAATAAAAAAAAGAAATCGCAGCACTGTAAATGCATGAAGGCACAAATTTATTTGCAGGCCATGAAGGATTTGGTTCATACATAATCCTCTTCAAATTCTTTCTTTTCTGTTGTCTTAGTTGAATTCCAGGGATGTCAAACTCGTTTTACATTGTGGACGCACGAAGCCCACTTTGATTTTAAATGAGTCGCACCAATGAAACTCCCTCCATCAATGCAAGGATGTTTAACTACAGATTTATCTCCAGAGATATCTTAAAATAAAGAAGTGCAATTTATACTTTATGTCTCAGTTTTTGTTTCTGATAAAGAAACTGAGCTGTATTAAAGAAAGAAATCAGTACGACGACTTGGGCTAAAATTGTAAGAAATGAATGTGTGAAATTACATTATTAGCATTATTTCTAGTAGCTCATTTCCCGGACTGTTCTGCAATTATAAAGCTGAAAGTTTTTAATTCACAGAAAATAGCTTTTTTTCCCCCCAACTTGGAACACATTGCAAAAAAACATACATTTCCATGGTAGATATTAAAAAAAGAAAAGGTTTTGTTCTGTCATTTAATCGTTTATCTATTACTTAATTTCTTTGGTGTAGTGAAAGATGGCCATGAGGGAGGAAAAGATGTAAAACCTACTAAAATAAAGTTAAATTCACAAGATTTATATTGTTCAGTGGGCCAGATTGATCTCTGTGCCGGGCCAGTTCTGGCCCCCGGGCCTTGTGTTTGACATCTCCGATCTAGCCCACATGCAAGACCCAAAGGTTTTGAAACCTTGACTAAGGTTTCTTGTGTATGCACACATAATCTTTGACCCATATGTCCCACAGGCTTTAAAACAAGGTAGCACAATTTATCGCACCTTTATTACCGTCAGTCGGTTCCTTTAAAACACACCGTTCACAGTAGTAATCTGAATATGAAATGGATTGAGCTTTTGTATCTATACTTTGATTTCCTTCTATTTTTTTCCATTTACTGACTAAGGTCACGCTTCTTTTATGATCTGCTTATGAGCACATGAATGCGCACACACAGGAATGAGAGCACTCAGGCCTGGGGAACTTTCTCTGCATCCTTTTCCTCTCTGCTGGGTTTTACAACAATTATGGTCCTACAGGAAGGTGGGCAAGCTGACTATACATTCCTCAACAACTTCACACACACAGACACAGATGCAACAGCAATTTGATCTGCACACACTCAGTACTGATGATGGTATTCTCACTGAGTGGGAAAATACTTTAAGCTGTTTCTAAGTGGTGCAAATAAGCCCTGAGAGGTCAGCTTCACCACAGTGCAGTGATGTCTCAGAGGAGCACCAGCAGCCCTGAGATCTTTAGAACAAATTTCAGGTTCATGTTCACAGGTCTGTCAGGGGTAGACATTTGTTCAAACACAAGTAAGAGAAATGAGACAACTGCAGACCGACTCAGAGTGTAATTAGAAAACGTGCGCACGGGTGAATGCCTCTGAGAAGACACACACACCGAGCACAGGCTCGCTTGCTTTATTTATAAGGCAAAAATGGGTTACATAGTACTTCCTCTTTTAACTGTCAGGGAAGAGGTTAAACATTAAATCAGCTTATCTGATCTTTCACACACTGGGATAAGAATACAGAAGTATATCATGCTTTATCTGACATCACAGACACTAAAGGAAAAGAATGCATTTGGTTATAATGTATAATGTAGAAAATCTCTAACAAGGTCATATGTTAAATCCTACGTACACAAGGTCTAAAACTGGAAAACCGTGCTGGCATTAAGAGAAATTTAAATCTGATTAAAGAATCACACGACTGTCAAGACCTTTGCTTTGCTACAGCACACTTTCTGAAAGCTTCTCCAAGAGTTTTCCATATTTCTCCATTAGAGCAAACCAACAGAAGTGCGTGTGTCTTAAAAACAGGCTCTCCAGTGGCCTCGCTTTGTTTCTCACACCTCACCTATGGTATCCCATTACTGAACTGTATGAAGCCGTGTGCCACTGATGTCCCATCTCATTTGATATTTGATACCAGTATTACTGTTTCTCTAGTTAATCCCATTCCTTTGAAAGGATTAAGGCACTGTACACAAACAGCTTTTAAGATCTTCGCCTTTTTATTGTTTGAGATAAGACATAAAGACAGCCTCAAGGGTTACCTGTTAATCCACCTCTCAGATGTAAGATGGAAGAGTCTCATTTACTGCTTGTTTGATGGCTTCATGCTGTTCATTTTGTGTAATAGTAAAACAGGTTTTCCTGAGATTAAGCCGAGGCTGGTGACGGACAAAACTGACAAATGAAACGTCAGACACATTCCAAACCTCTTCATTCCTCCCTCTCTAAATCCCCATTCATTTACCTCCTGCATCCTTTGGACAAATACTCCTGACAGCTCATTCACTAAGCAGTTTGTTCAGAGAAATTAGATTCCTCCTCTTCTTTCACCGTGTCTTTCCCATCCTCTTAACTGCCAAAGTCCTCCCCTCTAATCCTTGTCGAGTTATGTTCCTGGAGCCGGAGGTTGCGGCCATCTGAGAGGAGAGGAGATGAGTTAGAGAAGAGGAAACTGTAAACTGACATTTTTGTGCCATATTCTGCTGCTACCTCGGAGCCAGCTGGTATTTCCCTCTGTTGTTATACGCTCGACCTCTGGGCTTCGGAGGGCGTCTTGTGTTCTGATTTCCTCGATCGTGGTCGTCAGGATAAAATGAGTGAAAATGACGACCTCCTTCGCTGTGTCCTCCTCTCGCCCACGGCCCGTCTGTGCTTTCATATTCTCTTCGAGCTTCTGTTTCTTCCTCTCGCTCCCTCCGTCCCCGTCCACGCCAATGGCCACCCGTCGTCTCCTCTCTTTCCCTCCAACACGTACCACCACTGGGAGCCCAACCTGAGGGTAAGACACAAATCTCCGTACACCGTGCTTCTGTAACATCCAAAAATGCAGCAAACAGGTTTTAGACACATTCAGTCCAGAGATTTGGACGTGCGAGTTATTAATTCATTAAATTGCTTCGAGTGATTCTTGGTCACTGGAGGGCATTAACAAAACTCTGGCATTTTATCACCTTTTATGTTGTTTTGACGAATTCGAGAACAGTTGCCGTTTACCTCATTTTATAATTCACAGACTGTATCCAAAAAATAGATGAGCCCACAGTGACATGATGTGTACTCTTTTGAAGCACTGAGGTGCACATTTCAGCTGCTGATGTCTAACTTTCTTATATGGTAGCAGGCTGGAAATCTGACTCCACCCTGGGTCACTCAGGCTAACCATGTGTTTTGGGAGGCAATCACCATATCAGATTGTCTCTATATGATTAAAGCAATCACTTAAATGATGTGATTGGAAGTCTAGTGTAGAAAATAGTTTAGAAATCAGTAAGTTGTGTGTTTTTAGCAAATGAATGAGAGCTTAAAATAAGAGTGAAGAAAGGTCCAGAGAGTCTTTATGACGCCATGACTGTACAAAAGATGTACAAAAAATATTTTTATTAGAATATTATATGAGCTACATTAGCATGATACTTCATTTTTAATAACATGGTTCTCTTTGATACTGGCAGATATAAAGCAACTCAACTGAGCCTGGAATGAAAGTTATCCAGATTATAAGACAAGCCCAAGTTCTCCAGATATCCTAAGGCTATCTGTGCCAAATTGAAAGCAGACCACAATTATCCTTACGCCACCGTCAAAGTGACGTCCAGTCTGCACCTGCCACCTGACATTTATTTAAATTAGGATGACAATTTGGGCACCAGCTTAACTCACCTGGTGAAGCAGGTGAGCATGTACCGCAAGGCTGAAAGCAGCCAAAAGCTTTTGAGTCTGACTGCATGTCTTCCCCCTCTCCCAGTTTTCCTGTCTAATCGCCACTGTTCTATCACATAAAAGAGAAAAAAACTCTCAAATAAAACATATAAATAAATGGGACCACAAAAGAAACATCATGTTGTACTAAAAATACTTTAAAAGAGTTTATTGAGACCATAAACTCATGAGGAAAGTGTCATGAGGAGGAGGGCCATTTACTTGTAGACTTCTAAACAATTAGACTGAGAGGAGGAGCTCCTTGGGAACGGCTTTTTTTTTTTCAGATCCAGAGACGACGATCTTTCATATACATTCTGTGTTTTAATAAGAGTTTATTTAGAGTCTGTGATAGGACTTTACTGAAACCAGTAAATGATAATAACTTTGACTAATGCTTGAAATCAGCAGTCTTAAATGTAAATGTTAATCAGTTCGAACTGTATCAACATTCGTCTCGTCCTCTCTCAAACATACACAGATATCCATCTTGCCTTTCAAGTCTTCCCACAATTATGTGACAACAGCCCACAAAACAGCAAAAATTAAAAATTTCAGGCAGGACGCACACAATCATCAAGTTTGCATTAACTGTGTCGACAGCCGAATTATGATAGGACAGAATACTTTCATCGCACTGAGAGTTTATACAGCTTTCCTTACAAATAACAGAGCAGGAGCAGCTTTTTATTGCTGCACGACTGATTATGAAATTGATCTGCTGGCAGGAACAGTTTCTCTGGGTGTGTTCAGCTGCCACTAAAATCTATTGTTGGATTCACAGAAGCCTGGGACTTGCCATACACTTATGAAACTCTGACAGATGTGGAACGTTTTATGCCAATTACAAAGTGCTCAAAATAAAACATCAAGTCCAACTTTAGAGTTTACCAAACGGGAGCGGCGCATTTGGCTAAATCAGACCGCCATCTTCACATCCATCCTGTGCCTGAATGTGAAGGTGCAGAAAAAGAGTATGTAACACATGCCATGAGCACGAGAGTAATGCGTCAGCGAGGCCACAAGGATCACAATCTTTTTAAAGGTGTTTTATGTCTTGCAGAAAAAAGGAGGAGCTAAAGAAGGGAAACATTAGAAGTTAGGGTAAATATTTTATTGCGAATATGTGTAGCTCTGATAAGAATGCATGAAAATAAGGTTGTTTACAACATCTTGTCTTTTTGAACAGATATAAGCTGGAGAGACGTGGAAGAGGAGCTACACTGGATTCACTGTAATTGCGAGGGCAGGCGGGCTGAGGAGATATTTGCTGAGGAGACTAAACATCAGGCCTGATTCAAACAAAAACCAAACCCGGGTCCTCAACGATACCACATAGCGCCACCGCTACTCTCACGCACATGCATGCTCTCTCTGCGGCTCACACACACACACACACACTCACACTCATTTCCCCACAGCTCTGTAGTAATGATCAGTGTCTGTGTCTGGCAGAAATGAAACACTGAGGTATAAAGAGTGTATAGCCTTCCATCTATAAAACCAGAAACATCCTCATGAGACCCACAAGGGTTGACTTGGGCAGAAAGCAGACAGTTCGGCGCAAACTGGAGGATCTGCGCCAACATGGCATGCAGCGCAACGGTCGCAAAAGGTTTATAAGTCACAGGGTTGAAGAGAAACTGTGGGTTCATATTTCATAAGCTCCCGCTAAGTCGGCTTTTGTGATGGGGTCTGCAAACTCCAGGCAAGAGGTGAAGTTGGCCTACAGCCTGCACACTGCAGTCAAGACCGTCGTATAACGATGCATTAATGCTCCTTCATGACAAAACAGGAGGCGTGTAAAAAGGTTCAAGAAACAGCAAATGGTTTTGAAGAGTCTGGAAGCTGGAAGAAAATTACCCCACTGATAGAAGTTAAGATGATGAATAGAAAAAGTAAAACAGAGGGGAACAACCGAGGGGAAGGGGAGCAGAAAGAGGGGAGAGACAGACGAGAGGAGTCTGTAATCAGTTGTTGTGAGTCCTAAAATAGAGCTCTCCCAGCCTATAAACAGAAACCCACTATTACTAGTGCACTGACAAAGCAAGTCTCGGATCCAAGCGTGTGTGTGTGTGTGTGCGTGCAAATGAGCACGGCGGTATGTGATGAGGCCGCAGCACACATGGAGCTCATTACAGCATGGCCCTCTGGGTAATGTGGTTCCATGAGGGCCCCAAAGAACTACAACCGCAGATCAACTGTCAGATTAAAATGATGCTTCTCTGTTCAGCTCCAGGAGGATTTTTTATTAGTTTTTCATGTGAGCTCGCAGACAGATTGCACCCATCGGCTCACTAGGGGCCTCTTCAGCACTCGATACTTTTGGACAGTGATTAGCTTAAAATATAAAAACAACTGAAGCGTAAAAAATAATAGAGACATCGTGGCATCTCTTTTTGGGGCTTCTTTCTTTTCTTTTCTTTTTTGTTTTGTTTCCAGAGTAGATGCAGATACGGGAAACACATGAAAAGAAAATTGGTCTGATGTGCAACAAAGGTCCCCAGCATAGCACAGAGGACATTATGGTTAAATGGTATGCATCTGAACCACGAGGTTACCAGAGCACACCAGAAACACTGTAACATTCAGTCAGAAGGGTTTTCTCTTTCTGATCCTCATTTAGGATGGTCTTTAGATCAAACATCTTTTTCCAAAGAGTCATGGATCAAATGGGAGCAAAATTATACAGCACGAAAACAACACACACAAAGTGAATGGTAAGGGCAAAAAAAGTCGACGACTTATTACAATAATTTATTTCCCCACATTTCTATCCCAGGACTGTCTAGAGAAGCAATTTAAACAGCCTTAAATTATTTTGTACTGTATCTCAGCGTAGCTTCTCAGCTCTCACTGAAACCACTTTAGCGCTTCTACCTTTAACCTAACTCTCTTCTGATTGGCTGCCCCTCATTAACACAAGGTTTAAACAGCAGATGTAAAAGTGCTTTTGTGCTCACATCCAGAGATGAGATGATCATATTGAGGATACCTGCTCTCTTTTATAATGAGCTGTCAGCCCAGGGGCATTACTTATGCGTATGTTGACAGTAGAATCCCATGTTTGATGCCCAAACAAGGAAAGGCACAGTAAGCTCCATTTGTGTTAAAATCAACTTCTCTACACCAGCACACAGCACAACTCCACCCCTTTGGCCTGGTAGGCCTTTAACCTCCTAACCAAAAGACTGAGAACAAAGAACCTGTAAGTTAAGAAGACTGTTTAACATTAAATCTGATTGCCATGCAATGTAAATAGATATTTCCTGACTTAAATGTATAGTAGTTACACGAGAGCTCTGTATTAACTTTAAATAAATAGAAATCTTATGATGGTGGATGCATTAGTGACGTAAGTTGACATTCTAATCTCTTCAGTACTTTCAGTAGCATGAAAGCACTGTGACTTGGTTTGGTCCTTAATTGTAAATTTTTTTGTTGTTATTTGAATGTGTTGAGAAAATCATGCATGCATTCATCTGTTAAATCTACTAAATCATCATTGTCATAATAAATATTTTGGAACGACTTTCTGGATCTCGCGTTTAAATGTGCACACCACATCAGCTGTCCTGTGAGCCAGCGCTACCAACATCAGTGTACTTTCTACAGTTTGTATTCTGCTGTGATATAACAGCACAGAACAAGGCCAAGTGCGCATTTCCGTGTGATTTTAACTCTTCGATTATCGCTTTCAGAGCAGACTAAGTGTTTGGAAAGCTGACAAATAAAGCTAAAGTGTTAAGAAATACTAATACCACAGACCAGCACAAAAAGAGGCAAAGCAACTTAAACCATCATCATCATCTGAACATGCAGAACGCATATTCATATCATTTTTTATGCTTCAGACAAATTAAGCAACGTGTTTACAGGGAAACTTTGTACCAAAAGGTCCTAAAGAAGAGAAAGAGTTAATGGAAACTTTAAGTGACGAGCCAGGATTCACATGTACAGAGATAATCAGATAAAAGCAGGTATCAAGTGTGTGTGTCTCACCCGAGTGTCTGTGTCTGTATCCGGTTTGTGTTGTGGTTTTAGGACGTGACTGTGGTGCGTTGGGTCTGGACTGCAGGACTCTGCCTTTCTTGTTGCAAGTTTCTGTAAGTTTCTCCCTTAACTGGAGGAACAGAGACAGGCTGGACGACTGGGAGAAAGAGACAAACGTAAGATTACACACCCACAGATTAATTTACTTATCACTACCAAAGATATTCGTTTGAATTAATAAACAGAAGCAAAACCAGACTAGCTGGAATAAGAAGTCACTTCTTTGTTCCTCTGAAGTATTGACAGATTCATAAATGCCCCATTTTTCTTGTCCCATCTCCACTCACATCGTGGTCCAGCAGCTCAGTTTTCTCTGTGCCGCTGTGAGCCAGCAGGTACTTTGAGTGGAACAGCCGTCCATCGAAGCTGTGCCAGGGCATTAGAGCAGCGCTGGGCAGCGGGCAGCCGCTGGCACAGTTAGCACCCAGCAGGTGGCTCAGCCCTCGGACGTACAGAGATCCCAACTGCACCGCACGACTCGAAAACAAAGGCAGCTGAAAACAAAAAAATCACTTGGTTGTATATTTAGACTGTGTAACTTCTTTACAGTAAAATCTAATATTTTGCTACAGGCCATTGTCAGTCACCTAATAGATACCGACGACACAAACACAACTCTTTGCAATCCTGCCAGTGGGTTGGGTTTGAGCTTACCACATGTAGGAGAAGATTTTTTTTCAGCACAAAGAGAGACTTCTTTGATGTTGATTATTTCCCTTTTTAAATGCAAAAATCACCTGTCTAGTATTTAAGAGCTTTTAATCGCTCTTTGACTGTCAAATGCTGCTAACATCAATAGATAAATATACACTGAGATCAACTGCAGCACTGATTGTCGCATTAGTGTCTTTTCTGAACTGCAGCAGATTTAAAAGTCCTGCTGCACAGAACCATCTGTTCCTTCAATGTTTAGCGTCACCGTCCGCAATAAATTCCTGAACATTGTTGTCTCCCAACCCCAATTTGCACAAACATATCTGCTCTGCACTGACTCATAAATCAGAAAATTAAAATACTCCTCAGGCCACCCACTTCACTGTTACTTCACTTGGTTTCCTCGTGCTCACTGCCAGATGACAGTGAAGCATCTCTGTATATCTTCCTATTTGTTGGCTGCATGTGATGGTGAAACTTCTTTGCTTAGATGGACTCAAATTGGCTTTTAAACTAAGACCATAATTACATTTTTTTCTGGATATAACTATGCTTGAGGACATTTTGAATGATGAGGATGAACAAAGTAAAATGAAAACCGGAAAGATATCTCAGAGTGAACCTGCTCTTATACTGCAGCAAACAAGAGTAAATCTCCCCATTTACTTTTCAAAAGTCTTCACCCTTCCCTCATTTCTTTATATTTAGCCAGAAAATTGAGAAATAGGTGCAGCCAGGTCTCCGGGCTTTATGAAGGACATTCAAAGCTCCTTTTTTGGATTTTGGCTGCCCTTTTCAGTCAGGATGAGCCCACACTGCATCAATAATGTTTAAACGCCGGGCATGCCCCAGCCTTTCTTTCCTGCTTCCCTTCCTTAAGAAATGCTTCTTGACAGCCACACTTCCACTGAGATCATTTGTGATGAAATCCGAGAAATCTGATTCAGTTCATCTGGAAGTTGCATGCTCCACCAAGCATGCATCAAGTCATTTCTGGTGATCCTTCAGTAGACACTAGATGGATCAGCTGATGGATCACACCTCTCAGGTATTTGCTAAATTTTTCTTAAAGGCATGACCTTCAGGTCATTTACGATACTGCAGCAATTTCTTTTGCATTCCACTTGTACCCTCAATTTTTTTGCACATCAGGCTCAGATATGCCAACTTTTCTGTTAGCAGTTCTTTGGGAATCAGCTTATTGATGATTTTTATGACTTTCAAACTGTTATGTGTTATTTTAAAAAAGAAAAACCCATAACAAACTGGAATAAATTATGTTTTTTATGACAGCCTGTTGGTATCAAAGTGGCTAAAGATACTATTAAAACTTGTTTTTTGGTCAGTTGTCTTCTGTGTGTAGACACATTGGTTCATCCTTTGAGTTGCCCAACTTCTTATGCTTGAATCATTCGTAGGTCATTGAAAACAAAATAAAAGCCATTCCTCTGGAAACAGCCCGAGGGCTGGACAAAGGGAAACTTTGTAACACCACTTAATAAAAATTCTAGAAAGTCTGTCTCCTTGGAAGCAAAACATCAATAAATGAGGCACTCAAGACTTTTGCACGGTGCTGTAAATGCCCTAATAAAGATAAGTTTCTCCTGAGTAAATAATAAAAAAAAATCAGGCAAAATTATAATATATCTTACAGCTGTTTTGTGTAACTGAGAGAACAAAAACAAACTGCAGGAGAAGAATAAAGAATAAGAGGAGGATGAAGAAGTGGAGCACAAGCTGATTGTAACAGCAGGCAGATGTTCTGTGTGTGTGTCTGCTCTCACCTGTCCCTCAGATAGCACTGATAACAGTGATTACGTGTACACAGACACACACATACACTCATCCCTGCCTGCCACCTGCTTCCAGTCAAACACAGCTTCACCTTCTGAAAACAATGAAACACTGGACAGACACACAAGCCTGAAGGCACACACAGACACAAAGACAGAAAAGAGATAAAGAGCAACACGAGGGAGAGAGAAAGAGTGGTCGAGTGCAAAAAGGATAAGAACGTGAGAACACACACACACACAAAAGACAGAGAGACAAAGACAGAAATGTGTGTGTGCATGTGTGTGTCCAGTGGGGCGGAGTGTGCATGGTGTAAATAGCTCCATGTGGTGAGCGTCAGCCAGGACAGACAGGCGACTGTCGCCAGCTTACTCTCTGTCGCACACACAAACACACACGCCAAAATCACTGTCCCACACAACCAACGCATCCAAAAACCTATGACCCACAGCCCCTCTCTCCTACACACACACTGGGTGACACTTTTTCACAAACAGACACTTCTCTCTCATAAATTAATCTTTTAATAAAGAAAATCTTTGTGATTTTTACTTCCTGCTCTGATGTGTGATGTATGTGAATCTGTAGCTGTCTGTAAACTGTGCAAACACACACACACAGATATGAACTTGCAGAAATGAATACCATACGCACATCAATAACACTTTGTCTGTTTGTGTTTATGTGCATATTTAATCCGTACACTAGTCACTCAGTTAAAACCCCTCCTGCAGCTCTGAACCTCTCCCATACGACATATTCAAATCAACGCCCAGCCCTAATTATTGTGTAGAAAACAGATGAGCAGCACAAATACAAATTACTAGACATAAGTATGGTAATTAAGCAGTAAAAATAAATGGGGCTACAAAGAGGCAGCAAACACAACGGTCGTTTTCCCAGAGAATGGAAATGCACAGCTGACTCTCAGACGCTCGCATCTGAGAGAACTCACAAGTCCCACGATGCCCCTTCACTGAAGACTGAAATTATAAAGTAGCAGTATCCACTGCCTTGTTAATACATGTCTGATGAGGACTTTGGTTCACTCTGTTTTTATACCAATCTGTTCTAAAAATGTATCATTCTTAATCATCTCAAATTTAAATTTAAACTATTTTGCTTTTCCTGTGCAATAAGCCATGTACTCATTGTTACAATGGTGGATATTTCTAATAAACAATAAGAAAACTCTTTAAACAATAAATTTGACAAGAAGAGTCAAGCAAAAATACCCTTGAACAGAGTGATTTGTCATTCTTGTGTCTGACCGTCTGTCATCTTGCATTAACATCAGCACAACAACTGTGCAGCGGGAGCTTCATGGCATGGGTTTCCAGCTGCATGTCCCACTGAACACCTTTAGTAGAACAGATATTACGAGCAGGACCTCTCGTCCAACACCATTGTCTGACCTAATCAATTTTCTTCTGGTTGAATGGGGGAAAATTCCCACAGACACACTCCAAAATCTTGCAGAAAGCCTTTCCAAAAGAGCGGAAGATGTAAGAGTTGCAAAATTGGATAAACTTCATACTGGGATAAATTCCATACTGATGCCTATGGATTTAGAATAGGATGCCATAAAGCTCCTGTAGGCGTAATATGTAAGTGGCCCATTACTTTTATCCATCTAGTGTATTTATAAAATTTCAATGGTGGATGCTGGACTTAAACATGCCTAAAGTTTCGAACGATGATGTGAGTGTGTGTACAAATAATCCCTGTGAGCTAAAACCTCACACTTCACACTGCTCTGAATGCTTTGGCTCTGTATGATGTCAAAGAGAGGGGATATTCTTATGTACTTCAGACACAGGGGCTGAACCCAGGCCTAATCCAAGACAGGTATGGATTATTTTGACTCTGGTGCTGTGGAGAGTAAGGAGCTGGAAATTAGCAATAATAGGTTCAGTTTTCTTTAATTTCTGCATAATGATGCTGCTTTGGGGATGCTAGTATTTGAAAACCAAGTTTTGATCTTAAGACGATCCTGTGTAAATGAGAATCAGGGAGAGGATTTTAAAAATGAAAGTGTTTCTGGTGTGACCTTTGTGGGTCAGGTTCATACTACCTAACCACAATGTCCTCTGTGCTATGTTGTGGACCTCTTTTCATGCGTTTCCTCCATCTACTCTGCAAGCCTTCCAATTAAAATGCAAAAAAATAAAGCTGCCCAAACTGAGTGAAGTTTCAAAACTAAACAATGAAAGTAAACTTTAAAAATCCTGGACAATTAAATTGTTAGCTAAGCAAGTATAAACATTTTACATAAATTTAATTGCACAGAAAATGCAAAAAAGAATAAATATCCACCAGTGTATGTGCACTTTTAAGACATTCCTGACGACCGGATTTTAAAAATAAGGTTCAAAATTTCTATTTCCAACAACAAAAACACCCTGCAGTTTATCATAACTGCTTATTTTTTCAAGATTGTTGTATGCTTTCTTGGAAAGACCGTCAATCAGCAGCTTATTTATGTTTTCTCTCCACTTTCTCTTCACTTTCTATTAATGGAAACATTTTCAGAGCTGTGTTTACCCCAAGAGGACTTTGTTTACTGTAAACGTCAGCGAACATTGTCTTCTTGCAGCAGGATACACAATGTTTGGCTTCACCGTTAAAAAAACGTGGGGGTGAAAATCTGAAAACAACTATAAAATATCAAAAGCATCTTTTACAAATGATCTAAATGCGTTTGTGACAGACCTCGATCTGTTGAAGCTCCTGAGAGGATTTCAGTCTCAGACACACAGCTTGACTCAGGTAGGAATCCACGTCTTCTAGAGATAAAGTTTGTACCTGAAAACATGCGCACAAACCAAACACACAAGGGAAAATACGTGGTTAGTCAGTTCAATCACATCCCAGTGTGTCTTCTTTGTGGGTCAGTCTGTTTTGTCTGCTCGCTGTGCAACAAGTCAACACAAAAAGAAACAATGGCCGCTACAGAGACTAGGCTGCCCGTTTGTGTGTACAAAACAAACAAACCCTGAAGTTATTTAAATAGAAGAGCGAGAGGGGAATGTGAATGCTGCAGTGATCAGACAACAGCTACTATTGTCTGTCATGCTGTCTGCTCATCTTTAATCATCTGCTCGTCTAGCCTCCTTCTAACAAGCTACTGTCCTGTCTGTCAGGGCCTTCATTCATTTAAATCACTGCCTGCCAGCCAGCCAGCGCCTGACTGAAAACCAGTCTGAAAGGCTGCCTGTCGATTTTAGTATTAAAGCATTCAGCTCTGTCTCTCCAGGTGGGGCAAACATGAGGAAACAGTTACTCCGATCTAAATAAGACTAAATCTATGACCGAACTTTTGGTGTTTTTCAGTTGGCGTGTGTTAAATGTATTAGAAAAGAAAAAAGAAAGCAGTACTCTAAGCATACTTTAAAGACAGCAAATAACATGTTACACAAAAACAAGACATCTGAGCTTTTCTTTGAAAATGTATCTTTGTTAGAAACGCATTAATAAGTGATTCAAGTGTCTCTGAAAAAGAGTTAATAAAAGGTATAATTTATGTTTCGCTTCTATAACATGACGCACACACGGTTATCCTGTCACGCGATCTAATGTTGTGTTAAAGCTCAGTCAGAAGACGTCAATGCAAAATACCCAAACCAAAAGCACAAATCTCGGCTTCTTTCACATACGAATTAGTGATCACAGGGCATTACAACAGGATCAAAAGCAGCTCAGATTGATACACTCTTAGATTTACAATCAAAATACAGTAATACGAGTTCTGAGGTGGTTTGAGAATTGTCTCCTGAGTTATTCAAAACCCCTGGATGGTTATCAGGACTTGTTGACGTAAGAGCTGAAGTTACAAAGGCCGGTGTCTGTGTCTAAACTGGGCCCCCAGTGAATGATAATGGTTACCGTCAAGCCATCAACAAGCGATGTTTGACTTTACATCACACGGTGACAAAAGAGCAGAATAATTGTTGTGTACGTGTTATAGATGTAAATCCCAAATCAAAAGCTGACTCGTACGTTAAACTGTCATCAAACATATTTTGTCTTTCATTTCTTTGTTTACATGAACCGCCAGCTGTAGGTATCATCCCCTTTCATCTAACAGCTTAACCGGAGCCCAAGCCAAACATGCGCCCTGACCAATAACAACCAAAAGAGGAAAGACCAATCATGCTGCAGATACAATCATTTGTAAAGTACAGCTGTTAATATTATTTTTATGTTTTGTGGGGCAGAATCGATCAACATGACACCAGAGAAGACTGTAAAACATGTGTAACAAACAAAAAGCACCTCGATTTTTTCCTATTTGCAAATAAAAATAAGTTACATTTGCTATTGATTCATTAATAATTAAATCACATCCTTTTCCCAGAGAATCATACAAATATTTCTGCTTTTTTTCTCTTTAAATAACTTTAATTAACTTAATTAACTATTTTCATTCTCTGATCGCTACCAGATAAACGCATCTACACTACCTGTAGGACTAAATATGTGACCAGGCAGAGAGCAGCCAGGAGAGAGTCTTCAATAACTCCATGCAGCTCCGAAAACTCAGGACAGCCAAAAATTGTGAGGAAGGCTGTCAGGCGAAGAGCAGCCACGTCAGGACCCGTGCTGAACCATAACAAGTCCAGACTGGGTTGATCACCTACAGATTCGAGCAAAAGAGAAAAATACTATGGATTTTAGATGGAAAAATATGGCACAATATCTCTTTCATGTGTTAAACGTAACCAGAGCCAGCTTTTCAACGTGAGTCTTAAAGCCGCTGGTGCCTCAGGGTTAGTCTACAATGATTTTAATTACAGAGAAAACATAATTCCCAGGAAACAATCACTTATAACCACAGGACTCATTTGGTTGCTGCTTATTTGGGAGCAATTTAGTCCTATAGTGCATAAACCAAGAATCATGGACATAGTTGTCGTTTTATCATCTCAGGGATTAAAAAAATAAATCAAATAAAATCTTGTATTGGTGGTGTAACTGTACTGAAATCGTGTTTTATTTTGTGTCCAAAGATACAGAGATAAGTATATGAAAAACAGAAGGTACAGTACAGGGCAGGCTGACTGGGAGAGGGTGGACGATATCAGGTTCCTTCAAAAGGTTTCCGGGGAAGACAAACCATTCCCTGATTGCTGGAGGGTCCACAATCCTTCCTGAAAAAGCACAACATTGTCAGGGTTATGCTTGGATTAGATTTACTTGATTTCCTGCAAAGAACATCATCATTCTCCTCACTTTACATAAAAACTAACGGCACAAACTCCGCTGACGTGTGTGTGTCTGCACGGTTCGTAATCCTTTTGCCTCTCCACTGAAGATATATATTTGATGTTGCCAGAATCTACATGCGTCTACCACAGACTATATATGAAGACAGACAAAGCCACTGTGAAATCACTCAGACCCAGATGTCTGTTGATTAATGTTAAATGAGACCTCAACAGACTTAGAAACCAATCGGTAACCCCCTGGTAACTGGTTGCTAAGTGTATATCCTGACTGGCAGGTGAAATCCGTTACAAAAAGGGTGCTGCACCAAAAACCTCCTTTTGATTGCTTTAGTCACTAGCAGATTGCTGCACTTGCCCACAGTTTGCATGGAAGACGTCAACAGTGGTGGATGCTGAAATTGCCGACTGCAAATGCTTGCAAACTAACCACGAAACAAAGGCAGTTTGTCTTCAAAATAAAAGTTGGGCCTCTGTATTACTAAGCAGGCCATATTTATCAGATAATTACATTTAATTGATCAAAAAAAAAAAGACCAAAGGCACAAATATGAATGGAAAGTTCCAGCTTGGTGAGTTGGGAAAATAAGACCTGATAGACACCTACTGGCTATCAACACGCCTCTTAGCCAAAGTGAGTATCCCTGTAACCTTTTAAGCAAAATCCAAATGATTATAATAAATAACTAACTCATTGCATAGTTCTAATAGGATAATAATATGTTGTTTTTTCTGGGTATTTTAACACTGGAGTCTATGGGGATTAAATTGCTGTTGGAGTCAGACTTATTTCACCACTAGAAAAACTGTAGTTTTTGGCATTTCTTGCTGACTTTTTTCATTCGTGTATGCTTCTGTTCTCATTGTCTTATGTATTAACTGTTTTACCATTGTGACCAAGCAGAAGGAGGAGACCATAGATGAGTTGTCTGCAGGGCTTGTAGACGAGGGCTTGAGGCACTAACTCTGTGTCCTCCTCATCCTCCAGAGTGTTGCTACACTCAGTGACACCCACACACAAGACAGTGTAAACCATGAAACCCTCTGCTGCTGCATGCTTCTCTCTACATGCCTGTGGAAAACCACACAGTAAAGAAACATTTATTCCAGTCTGCAGGGAGCTCTAAAGAACAAAATCACATATATGACTATAACATACCTTTAGGATTTCTGGACTAACATATTTTTCAAAAGCAGAGGGAAGTGAGGAGATTTCACACAGCTCGGGACGTTTCTGTCCAGGTAGTGTGTATAAGCAAACACCTTTCTTCAGTAGCTCTCTACGAGGAGTCGAGAGATTCAGAGACTGTGGAACCAGTTCAGCTTCCTTGTCCTCTGTACTCCACAGAGAGCTCACAAGTTGGGACACTGCTAGCACCACCTGCCCCTGCGGAGCACCATAATGTGGTGCAGGACTGTTTTTCCTGGGAACAATAAAATGAAGAATTTTAACTATTTTGGCTCATTGACAAACGCAAACAAGATTAGTGTTTTTCTTTGCAGACAAAAATAAAGAGTGATGGGTTGGTACCGCATGTTGATCTGAGTTCTGTATAATAAAGAAGGATTTGGGCTTAAATCAAATCAAATCAATTTATTTATATAGCACTTTTCACAGGATAAAAACCACAAAGTGCTTCACAGTAATATAAAACAGAAATACATAAAATACATTAATAATAAAACAAACAGCACAAATCTAATTAAAAGCCAATCTAAATAAATGAGTCTTAAGCTGCTTTTTAAAAGAATAAACACAATCAAGGCAACGTAATGAGGGAGAGCATTCCACAACCTGGGGACCACCGCTCTAAAAGATCTATCACCACAGGCTTATTGAGGTAACTTCAGGTTTAACGTCACGTTTCTAGGGTTACCAAGGTAGCTCACCATGGTAACTTAATGCAGCAGACCTAACCTGCTTTGAAGCATGTTAAGCTGACAGTAAGATATGAAATACTGAACAACAAGTTCTGTTGAAAATAGCATCACCACTCACGGTTTTCCCACATGTTACTCCTTTTTTTATTTCACAGTTGGCTGGATGAAATTTTAGATCAATTTTGGACAACTGTTCATAACTGTGTGCCGAACATCAAATATGACTGTAAAGTAAGTCTATGCATGCATTCTTTTTTCATATTTGCTCTTCTACTTGCATCATCCAACCGAAACCTGCCAGAGTTGCTGAGCCGTGCGTTAATGATAGTGCTGTGATACTGATAAGTGCATTTATTCACACAGACTGCATTTTTCCGGCTTTCCTTCCTGGCCTCGAACAGACCAGACAGACTCTTCCAGTTTCCCTGACCATAGTACATAAAGCCCACATACATTTTTAGAGCACTTTTTTTTTTTACTGAAGCTCTGTTGCTCTTAATATTTTTATCAAATTATATTTTTATCCTTTGTATAATCAGTCACTCTGCTCCCTCTAGGCTTATACATTAGAGGGGAGCTAAGTCCATCCCTTTCACGTGAACATGCTCAAAGATAATTTAGGAAACCTTGGGATTACCACTTTCACGTGTCACTTTAGCCTGATTGCTGATGTTAGGGTAAGTGAAGCAAGATAAGGAAAAGATAACCTGAGTGGGCTGAACTTGCATTTAAGTGCAGGGCTGAGGTGTTGGAAAAACAAACTTAAACATGTTTATGATCTCAAAGTCCACAGGTTTCACACTTACTATTATTTTTAATAAGTGTGTATTTTTTAAACAGACACTGAAAAAAAAATCTGTCAAAGAAAAGCTTAGAGAATGAAGTCAAGGAACTCTTTAACATAAAAAGGGTATATTATGTAACTAAATGTAGCCAGCAACAAATATAGCTTTGATTTAGTAGTAAATAAGACTGAAAAATCCAATGTTCTATTAATTCTATTCAATACGGCTGCAGATATGCACCTGTAAGCTGCCATCGCATTGTTCCTGACATCACGCATCTTCTCCTCTGACACCACATCATTACCCAGGAGACAGGCCAGCAGTGGTAGCTGGGTAACAGCCAGTCCAATGGTTAGGCAGAGCCTCTGTCGGTCGTACATGACAGTGGTGAGGCTGTTTATCCGCAGCTTTGCCACAGACAAATAAGGGGCACTTTAGAGATAAGGGTTAAAACAAAATGTTCCAATCAGACAGTTTGACCACATTTGTCAATAAAATTAAGTTAATTTGCAATTATGAGATTGATTTTACAAACCTGTCATATATGATGAAGTCTGAATCCTCTCCCAGAATACCCATGCTGCCATGTTGGCGAGCATAGCTGGCAATCTCATAGTCTGCCTCCCGCACTGAGCAAAACACTTCCTGACCTAATGACCTGTAAAACAAAACAAAACAAATGTATAAGAACTAGAATTACTGGCTTTATAATTATGGTGCATATATTCTGTCCTGTCTTGCAAACAGACCGGAGAGCAAAGGGTGTGAATGTCGCCAATCCTGAGGGCAGACAAAAAAGCTCTCTACCCGGCTGATCTCCATGCTCTTTTATGTGACAAAATATCTTTGAAATCTTCCCGTTCACTCTGCGTCTCCTCTTCACCTGTAGACCAGAACCAAGGTTTTTTGTAGTCACGCAAAAATAAGAGACCAATATAAAAAAATTTATGATGTTTTTGTAGCACATTTTGTGACTTACCTACCCTTTGTACCACTGACAATTTGAGGTATGTAGAAACCTGCCAAGGTGTTATTTATTAAGGTTATGTTCTCACCCACTCTTGCCTCTTCTGCTCCTCCACTACTCCATCAAAGAAAAAGACCAGTCGGATGCCTGCAGACGTAAATGCCTCAACCCATCTCTTTAGGATATCCAAGTACTCCCTCCACTGGCCCCCACATGCCCAGTCCTTACATGAATACCAGTAGCACAAGCAGGCCATACCATCGACAACAAGTGTGGGGTCTGCAAGTAAGTGAAATCAAAATGTAACATACAGCAGACCTGCATGATAACCCAGACAATGATCACCGTTGTGTACTGTCTGCCTTGGTTCTTGCTGATGTGGGTATACACATAGTAGTACAGTAAACCAATATGGGAAAATAAAGTAGAAGCATATAAAAGTCATAAGATATTTTCAAAGGAACATGAACATGTCCTGTTCTGTAAGTTTTAGAGATGCCATTAAAAGCACTGTTTTAGCTTCCACCAACTACACTGTACTGTGTTACAATCCACCGAATAAACATGCTTAAAGGCATAGCATATACTAAGTATGGGTTTAAAGAAAAGTGCTACCTTTTAAACTCCTAGCATTGCATGGCCTTTGTTTAGGTCTGTTGTTATGACTAGTAAGCAAAGGTGTACATATGACTACCACCAGAAAACAGCTAAAAATATCACAACTAATACTATACTATTAAAATTACTGTTAGGAAAACATGTACTTCAAATTAAGCTAAATATTTTTTTCTGTCAGTAGGCCATAATTTTTACTACACATTTTCAAATACATCTGTAAGTACAAGCATGATAATAACTATTGTTACTACCATGTCACGCCCTGAAATAAAGACTGAACAGGTGTAAACAGTATTTACTTGATGAAGCAGTACTTTCATTAAACTGCACGCACCTGTCCACCACCTATGTTGTTGTAGTGTTCTCTCTGTCTCGTTTACAAGCCACAGATTTTTGTTAGTTTTTTAAATAGATGTTTTATTTTGCTTTTTTTAAACATTAAGAACATTAAAAACTGACGATTAGGCAAAAGCCAGAACAAACTATTTCCTTCAGCCAAAAGCTAAAAGAAAATCTCTCTATATATAATCATAGGAACATTTCCAAGCCAGCAATGTTGGAGCAAGTTGGCTTATTTTAATAATTAAAGTTATTATGACTTTTTTCCTCAATCACTGTCTTGTGGGTGTTTCAGTCCTTAGTCAGTTTTTAATTACAGTTTTCCTTGCAGCTGCCATTGGCTTTGATCATTTGGATAAACATCTCCTTTAAATTGACTCAAATATAAGAGCAGACACAATGGCGGAATTATATAACAGAAGACCAAGGGATCTTCCAAGAATGGTTGCACTATTTTGCAGGGAACTGACTTTTATATCCCTCGATCTCTATTCTGAGACTTGCTCCAGAGCAAGTTAGGTTTGCAGTATAAGTTACCATGGTGATCTACCTAGGTAAGAAGTGATTCCCCTTTGTAGTACTAGTACTGCTTTGCAGTATGGGAGTTTGGTCATCCATGGCCCACTTGTGTTTTTAACTAGCCTGGATTTCCTTGTGTCTTCCTGGATTTGTTAAGTCTCCATCTCTGAGTTAGAGTGATTATGGCTTATTATAGGCTCATTATTATTATGTTATTCCAGTTTTGGGTTGGTTTGTTTTTGGTTGTCTCTTGTCCAATGTGTCTTATATTTGGTTTTACTTTCACTGTCTCATTGATATGTTTAACCTGTTTCTTGTTACCCACCTGTTTCCAATCTCCTTGTTATCCCACAGTTTGTTCTGTCTGTATTTATACCCCTTGTATTTCAGTTAAACTATGTTGTGTCCTACTGCTGTCTTTGTGTGCGTTTCGCTGGTCCCTTGTCATTTTCAATTCGGTTGCCTGGATGTCAGGACTCTGTTTTTCCTCTGCTTTTGGACTTTATCAGCCATAATAAAGGGTTCGTTTTTTTTTTTTCAAGTCTGTCTCTGAAATCTGTGTTTGGATCTTCCACCTTTGCTCTACTCCAAAAAAAATTGCATCCTTAAATAGAGAACCACTGCTTTAGCAGGTTAATAAAGCCAAATATTGTACACACATCTGAAAAGCTGAGAGCTGAAAAGCTGTTTCCTCACATTACTTTACATAATCATGCACACCAGTGGAGAAAGCTGGAGCTTCTGGGGGAGTCTGCTAATATTACCATTTCATGAATGACACAGAGCCACTGTCACACTGGCTGCACACAGAAATAAACTCAACTGCTGGTGTGAGGTGCGGTTGCGGAGGCCTGCTGCTGTCTGGCCATCTCTCTCAGGTTCACTGTCACACAGGCTTCTGGACAGCAGCGGTCCATGAAGTACTGTAGACCCTTCACGCCCATTCCTATTGAGCAGAAACACACAGGGAGGAAGCATTTCACGTCTTTCCAAATAGCGTGTACTTTAACTTTTAATCGGGTGGATCTGTTTTGGTGTAACACCGTCACTGTGGGGAGTTGATTTTAATGAGAACTGACACGAATGCTAACTGTTAGCTTCGCTTTTAGCCCCGTTTCGTGCCGTTGCCAGCAAACTCGTATCACGGATGATACGTCACAGCAAATGCTACTACAACTACTCTAGTATCGCTTCACATGGCAAAAAAAGGAAAAAAAAAAAACTCACTTTGAAATGTCGCTGGACACTGAGCAGCATTGGTCCCTGCTGTGTTTACTTGGTGTAAATTCAAACTACTTCCTATAATCTACGCGTGGCGTCATCACGTTACAAAACAAAACGCACGTGCTCGGCGCATGGAGACCACCGCGCATTCATTAAAACAAAGAGTGAGCAGAGACAAAAATAAAATAAAAACGTGGCACGGCGCTTCTTACTAGCGAACATCCTGAATGTCATGAATGAGAATGAGCCTTTGTGTTTGTGTGGGCTCGTAAGACTTCACTCCAGCACAGGATAAGAGGAGGGCTAATTGCTCTCCTGGAGAGTGGGCAGTCTTTTGCTGAAAGCCATTAGGTCTACCTTCTCCACACAAAGCGCCCCCGGTACCTTCCACTCCATTGTGTGACCAGAGCAGGAATAAAAGGAGGGGACATATGCTGGCCGTCAGTGCAGCTGTCAGCATCTGTCGCTCTACAGCCAGATGCTCTGTGGACTGAGAGGACAATAATCTACGCTTTCCAGAAAAAAAAAACCCAAAACCTAATCTTCAAGGAGGGAGGAGCTGTGTTGTAAATCTGCCCACTTTCATTTCCAATCACCCACTCGAGAGTTATGACCTTTGGGCTTGTGAAGGCATTTTGATGTCACCCAGAACTTGGCCTACAGGCTCTGGGCACCTTTCCCAAATGCACCTGGAGCTAAAATGACGGCAGCATATCCCTTTTTATTTATTCATTTATTTATTCGTTTTTTGTTTTAAGTCTGTAGCTTTTTGCTGCAGATTATTGTTCAGAATTCCTGAGCTTTTTTTTTTTTTTTATCTTTTAAGCGTTTCAACAGATTACAGGACAAGTCAAATGATAAGATATATTTTTTAGACTGAATTACATGAAAATGTCTCAGTGCTTCATTACAGTTAATTTATAAACATTAGTTGACCAAAGACAAAAAGTGATGTTCCCTGAATGGGTCAGCATACCAAAACCCAAAATGTAAGATGTTTACTTTCATAGAAGAGCACAAAAATGATCAAATGTTTACGTGTGAGAACCTGTAACACACAGTTTCTGTGTTCTAATATGTCTTTGTACTGTTTTTCTAGAATCTTTGAAAGTTTTATAAGGGCAACATCTGCTAACTGTGGGTTTGAAGAAATGTGCTACATTTTAAACTCTCAGCATTGCAAGGGTTTAGTTTAGGTCTATGTTTATGACCTGTAACTGAAGGTGTCGATATGAGTGCCTCCAGACAAACATCACAGATAATAATACTACATCACTGACACTGTCAGCTACATCAATGACACAAAATCAAGCTAAATATCACAATAGTCCAATCAGCCTGTAATTTTCACATTAGTTTTACAAATCAGTGTATAAATTAGAGCATTACGCAATTTAACTTTATTGTTATTATTGTGCCTTAACCTGAAGTAAGCCATGAGACCAGGTGTAAACAATATTAACTTGTGCAGCGGTGAAACAGAGACTGCGCTGAAGCAGCACATTCACCCACCTACTCACTCTTTCAGGCTTTAGCTATCTCTTTCTCACACTTGCTGTTTCTAATGGTCAATGTAACCATAAAAATAATTATAAGAAAACTTGACGTATTATCAAATCTGGCTCATACTAATATCATCCAGTTACTGTGGCTCATTCTGACAGTGAATGAATGAGTCTGTGAGCAGCATTGAGTGGACCATTTCTACTTTTCCATAATTTCTCTCACATATATACTGTTACTGTTGTGAACTGAGCGGGCAATAATAAACCCAGTAGTAGTACCTAAACATGATAGTAAAATTAGATAGGTAGATAAAAACACAGTAACCAGTCCAGTCCCCATTTTAGCACTCAGTGTTTTTGACCTGTGCCTCTTGGATAATTTCAGCTTCCTCATTCTTCTGCGCTGACTCTCCCTTCTCTGCTTCCATGTCTTTCCCCTTGAGTTGCTCCCCTCTTTTTGCCTCCCCCTCTCCCCTCCTCTCCTGACCACAGCTTGACTCAGGAGAAACAGAGGCAGATGTTCCAGGAGCACACAACTGCGCCCCCACCCCTACACCTCCCATTTGTACTGGATAAGCAGTTAACCCCCGGAAAGAATTGACCATACAAGCACGCACACACTCGTACAAAGAACACCGCTGGCAAAATCTATACAGGCTCAACAGTTGTCCAACTGAATGAACAACACACACACACTCATACACAGTGCTGTCCAGATCCCCTCAGGGTCTCTGATAGTCACCACTCTAGGGTCACGCCTGATGTCAGTGTTCAGGGCTCATGGTCTCTGTGGGCAGCTGGCCTGGCTAATCCTGCTGCTGCTGGAGGGTGCTTCTCAAACTAAAGGCAAACCCCTCCTCTGAGGGAGGTTTTTTTTTTTTTTGGTGGGGGGTGTTCACTTTGTTCAAAGTGCAAGCAGGGGTTGTTTGTTTGTTTGTTTGGTTGCTCTTTATAAATCAAACATTACATCAAACATAACAAACAGCAAATAGCAGGATATTGTAGGCTTTGTCCCATTTCTGGAGTAGATTTATTTGTAACTCACGTTTTGTGGTCACCCATAAGATTGTAAACATTTTTATTGTAAAACGATGCAAGAAAATGCAACAAAAAAAGACAAATTAAATTCCACTCGGTGTAATGAAAGAGATATTGTTTGAAAAAATCTGAATATTTCATATCAATATTTCATGAAAAATATTTTTGTGTTACTGAAATGTTTTTATAAGATTCCCTAAAATTATGAGAATGTCTTCAAATGTCTTATTTAAAGCAACCAACAATCCAATTATTACAATAATAATAGTAATAATAATAATTTGGAGTGAATAGAGCTTCACATATCTACATAGCGGCACATGTTCTGACACACAGACACACCCACAGACACTGGTATTTTTTCTTTACTTTCACATTTCTGTCAGATTTTTGTCACATTGTACGATAACCATTATGTTACAAAATATAAGCTAAAAAATAAAACGTTTTCCAAGTAATCTTTGGAAATGTGTGAAACTGATAACAATTGCTTTATTTTCTGTTTACTAATTCATTTACTTTTCCTGTTACTTAAACACAAGCTCTGGAGCAGGCAGTATTTTTATGTGATGTATATTCTATAGAAGGGCACATTTTGACGTTTGAACCGGTTCAAATGATAAATGTATATGCAGATTACACAGAGTGTCGCAATGAGGCTGACAGATGGTGTAAGTCGGTATATTCCTGGCCCAGGTGAGGTGAGCCTCCTGATCACAATGCTGCTGTTAATGAGATAATCTATCTATCTCTCCTACAGCAGTCCCAGCATGTGTGCGTTAATGTTTACGGTCGGTGTGATGGTGATGATGTGGAGGTTCCCACGACGGCCATCCATCCATCCATTTCTTGGCACACACACGCACACACACACGCACAGGCCATATGGCCACCTCATACCCGTTGCATGCCTCCACTGTGATTTGGCATCCAGTAGGCCTTGATCCACCTACGGAGGCCACCTACTCTCACCCAAGAGAGATGAGAGAAATGAAGGAGTGAGAGGTGGAATGGTGGCGGAGAGATGGAGTAGATGAGTGAACGTAAACGGAGAAATTAAGAGACTACGCAGAGACAGAGATGAAGGAAGCCATTTGGTACTTGGTTGGTGTTGTGGTGTTTGGTGAGCAGATGGCCGGGCTCGAGGAGGGGCGTGCCTTGTCCTCGCGACCCTTCACAAATCACACGGTTCTCCCCCGAGGGGCTCGCGACTCGCCGTTCAATAGGAATCAATGGGAATTACTTCGCAAGAGAAAGGGATGAATGGGCGGCGGGGCGCGAGACCTCTTCCTTTGTTGTTCCACTATGTGTCACGGAGCTCCTGCTCGCGCGCGCGTACACAAACACACACACATACACGCACACACACAGACAACAGGAAAGCACTTCAGTTAAACAATCGACCTCCAGTTAAACTATTTTTTAACCCCACACGTACACGCGTGCACGCACGGTCACGCACACACAAAGGGGGATCAGAAGAGGGAGGAGTTTCTACTTTCTGCTGTTTCCTTAAGACACAATTAGAGAAGCTCTCGGCATAAATTACGTTTTAGGGTAAAATGTTGTCTTGATGCTGGTGAACGATGGAGGGGGGGTCACTTTCCATGTAACCATGCCTTTCAGTCACGCTTTGCTGGCGTAATCGGAAAATGTGTGCCATGTCATGGTGATGAATGACTGATGGTATATTGGCCTGATACACAGAGGGAAAGAGAGCACCAGGGACCTCTGAAAGTCGGGATGAGTGTAAATAAAAGGCCTAGAGAAGGGGGGATTTTACGCCACGCCACATAGACGCATCACAGGCTATTAAAGGGGGTTGAAATCAACTGGCTAAATGAAATGAGCAGCTCTGAGCAGCGTCCTACAGCTAAACACACATACGGGTATGTGGAAAGATGGTGGCAGGCAGGGATAATAGCGTTAAAGCTTAAGGTTAAAGGCCTTTCAATCATTTTCAAGGGGTGTAAAGAGCATATCGCGGACACGCAACCACATCAGACATGTATACACTGACCCGGAGGGGAGAACCAAGCAGGGTCATCAAACTTGTGCATGGTGGCACTGCGGCGCTCCCGCAGCAGCCCGTCAGCGCCTTGCGCGCCTGACATGACAGGCCGAAAGTTGTGCATATGTTATCTGTGGAGTGTGAATGAAGGCCTTGTTTGTGTACCGCGGCAAACCAAAGCAGTAATGATATGCAGACGGAGTAGCTTCCATTAGAGTTTTTAATTAAGTCCCCCCCCCCCCCCCCTTAAAAATCTCCCAGTGCGCGCGCCCTTGTGAGTGCGCGCTACTGTCTGTAAACATTAGAAGAGGACACAGTTCTTCATTGAGTCTGACTGCTGCTCAAACCTCATTTAAAGGTTTTCATTTTTTTTTGAAAATGTGGTGTTACATAAAACGGGCGGAACCTAAAGTGAATGAACTGAAATGTCCAAAAATAAATAGATAAGTAAAAGTCGGTATTTAGTCTGCCAAACATATCTCTCATATGTAACACCATGTACGGTACAGTAGAAGCTGCAATCAGTTTTTAGCCAAATGATTTTTACATAAACTTCTTTTATCTAAGTAAAAAGTATCAATGACATTAAAATGTCTTTTTCAACAGACTTCTGGCAAAGAGGGCAGCATAATTTTCAACAAACACAACATAACAGTTCAATAAGGGCTGGGCTGATAATAATATAGGTACATTAAATAGAGTAAAAATTGTGAAACATGTAATTTCTTTATTTTATGTATAATTCCTTCGTAAATCCTGATGACTGTGGTCTATGTATCAATGTAAGTAAACATATTGGATATAAAATCACATCGGAAATCGTCTTTTTACACAACAGCTATCTTTGGAGCCTTTCATTTCTATCTATATTGAAAAACAATTGCTTAATTACTGCTTTCCTGCAGGGTTGCTAATTTTGTTTTAGATATATATGTAATCCCGTGAGACATTAATGACTTGGTAAAGAATCTCAGCACAGTTGGGAATGCCAGAGATAAGCTCAGAATAAATCACGCCAACAAGTGCGCATTCTTGCCCACATTTCTCTGCGGATATACACACATATGCAAATTAGACAGTGGACCCTGCGCGAGTTGTGTTGCCAACCTGGTGTATAGCGAGCACACTCTCTGACTTACACTGTAGCGTGAATAGGGTGATGGTCTGCAGCATCTAATATAATCTGACTGTATTTCGTTAATATGATGTTTTATTATAAAACACATTGTAAGATTATTGTTTATGCACCCGGCCATGTTTTCCCCTTCGTTCTCTCTCTCCCTCTCTCTCTCTGGTGCTGTATTATTGTGGGAGAGCAGGTGCTGCCGTCCCAATTACCATACAGCTGAAAGCACAAAGAGAAAAAAAACTTTACTCCTAGTATGACTCCCCCCTCCCCCCGCCTCATATTCCCCCTCCTTTCCCCCATAAAGTCCCTTAATGACAGCCACGCGAGTGACACACCACCAAGTTTTGTTTTTTTTTTTTTTGTTTTTTTTTTTTACTGTCTCTATCAAACTGCAAGTAAGGGAAATACACAGGCATGCCTACAAATACAGTTGGTGTGATCGCCTGAGGCCACTGAGCGCACTCTCGGAGATTTTTTTTATATTCTCGAGCACCTAAAACTGGTCATTATCCACTCAAAATGGTTCAAAATCTATTAACGATTAGAGGAAATCGATTGTATTCATTGAAAAATCGTAATGAGTTAAAATGAAGCTCTTTCTCGGTATCACAGCTCTAATATTCAATGCTGTTTTGAAGAAGAGACTCGTCAGTCACATTTTTATCAAGACGTGGGTATTAAAATAACAGCACACTTGGTGCAGCCTACATTAGGAAAACAGCAGCAATGTTTTTATAATGAGGGCGCAAGTGGGGAGAAAGGCTGTAGGTCTCTAAGCCAAGAAATAAAGATAAAATAATAAGAATAGAGCGACTTGTTTTGGGGGTGTGGCATTGTGAAAACCACGGCAGGGGTAACACCATAGGAATGCAGCGGAGCAGATGGTCGTTGTAACGCAGTTGGGACGGCTGGCTGGCCGGCTGGCCATCCAAGGAACGAGCCAGGCCAAACCTTTACCATAGCCCCTCAAATATAAGAAGTCATGGTGCGTCTGGCTGCACCATGTGTATAAATCGCTTGATGGAGGATTTTGTCCAGAGGTAAAATAATTTGTCGGAATGTAAATGGGCCCAGTGCGTCCTAGAAGAGGGAGGCATCGGGGGAAGCATGGGGTTGTTGCACATTTAACAGCTCACTAGCCATTTGGTCCATCCCTTTGAGAAAAAGAGAGGAGGGGGGCGGGTTTAGAAAAGTTGTGTGCACCCCCTACCTCCCCCTTCCCTTTCTTTGTGATGGCCCCTGGGCGGACTTGTGGTGGTGGTGGAGGGAGGGGAAGAAGAGGAGCAGAGGGGCTCATTTGCATCTTATTACCCTTCGCCTGCTGGCCCCGTATAAAACCCTGCACGGGGCAGTAGACCCATCAGACACACGCACTGCCACACCAAGGAAAACGGAGAGGACCGCAGATTTGTTTTCTGTGTTTATGATCAGCATATCATGATCAATCAAGTGGAAAAACAAACAAGCCCATCAAGAGTTGCTTCTTCACCGACTGATTGGAATTAACTCTTTCCATCAGGGATTTCATTCACGTTTCTTCGAGTGGATCAGTCTGCTGGGGATTACTTTGCACTGCAACAGCCTTTCTGTCACAAACTTTCGCAGTGTATTGGAAAATATAGAGGCGGAAGACAGACGCACCAAAAGGAAAAGTTTCACTACAACTTCCTCTTCCCACCCCCACTGCGCGTCAAAGACTCACCTTGACTGCGAGACACTGGGAAGGTTTTACAGGACTTTCTCCATGAGTGTTTGAGCCGGGCTGCACGGACTTGTGGAGCTTTCACTGGTTTTGAGGGGCTGTCAACACAATGGGACGCCTGTGTCTGCTCCTGGCTGTCAGTCTCACCGTACTCACCTGCCAGGTAGGTCCGATGAAAGCAAGCTTTAACATTAAAGGGTATTGAAATACCCTCTGCACATATTTTTGAATACAAACAGCTTAAGATTGATTCTCACGGGTCCTGCCTTAAATACTCTCGATTGATTGATTACGCGCGCGTGTGTGTTATAGGTTCTGTGCTCGGGCGTGTTTGAGCTGAAGTTGCAGGAGTTCCTCAACAAGAAGGGGATAACTGGGAATGCCAACTGCTGCCCCACTCACCTGCAGGGCCAGCAGCAGTGTGAGTGCAAGACTTTCTTTCGGGTCTGTCTGAAGCATTATCAGGCCAACGTCTCCCCAGAGCCTCCCTGCACGTATGGGGGGACTGTGACTCCCGTCCTCGGCTCCAACTCCTTCCAGGTCCCGGAGACCAACGCGGACAGCTTCACCAACCCGATCCGCTTTTCCTTCGGTTTCACATGGCCAGTAAGTAAAAGCAGGACATATAATCGGTAATATTATTAATAATATTGTGGAAATAATGATAAGCTGCAGTCTAGAGCTCAGTTTTGTGCATTTACTGTTTTTGTTTGTTTGTTTGTTTTTTCGGGCCCAATGCGTCAATTTTCACTGTTGGTAATTATACAGTTACCCCCACCCCCGAAAAAAAAACTTGAAGTCGTAGTTTTGAGGTATTCTCTGTCCGATAAACTTTGAGTAATGAAGGGCCTTGACAGACTGAGATGTATTAGCTTTGAAGAGTGCAGAACGCAACAGATGCTCTCAAACTCCACACTTGTGAGGGTCTTTGTCAGCAGTGTGTGAGAGGGGCTATTGTAGTATTTCTGTGCTCTTTGGTTGGATAAAACGGGAAGGGGAGGGTGTGTGTGTGTGTGTGTGTGTGTGTGTGTGTGTGTGTGTGTGTGTGTGTGTGTGTGTGTGTGTGTGTGTGTGTGTGTGTGTGTGTGCGCCAAACGTCTCTCTCCTCCGACCAGCCGTGGTGGGAAATTTAACATCCTCTGAGTTGGCACATCATTGGCAGCACAGCGTGAAATTCCGCCTCGTTTGGTTTTACAGCGGTGTCAGAGTGTGATATGGGCAGGGGTGTGAAAAGGGGAGCAGGTACCGGGCCTTATTAGGCACCTAATCAACACGAGAATTAGGCTGTGAAGTTTATTGGGAGGCCTGCTAATGGCCCGCCTGCTCTGAAGGGAGGGAGGCCTGTAGGCTAAGCAGCTGTTGATTCTCTCTCTGTCTCTCCTCAGGGGACGTTTTCACTGATCATTGAAGCTCTCCACACCGACTCCCTGGACGACCTGACAACAGGTGGGTGACAGCAAGAAAGGGCAGTAGTGTATCTCAAAGACAGAGCAGAAGGCAAATAGGTTTTCCTGGTTTTCTTTCAAATGTCAGGTCATCTTTTTTTCTTTTCAGCCATTTTTATAAGAATTAAGATCCAACTTTTTGAGGCACACACCTTCCCTTGAAAAGTAAATAAGGGTTAACCATTTCTAAACATCTGCTGATTGTAGTGTGGGGAATCAGCTAATACTACATCTCAGTGAGGCAAACGTCCAGTGTGTTTTTGATTACATAGCCATGTTCTTGCATAAAATTTGTGTTTTTGCATATAATGGCACAATTTCCTGTGTGGGTTCACTTGTCTCTTGATAATAGGCATTCTCAGATTTGTTTCTGTGGTGAGATTTACTGTTGTCATCTTTAAGCCATCATCTTATCATTGCACTGAGGTTTTATGGTGTAATCTGTCTCTATCTGGAAAAAACAGTTCACAAGAAAAGCATTGTTGCAAGCCAGACAGCAGATTTCACCCCTTGGCCTTTTATTTTTCACTGCATGACAGACTCATTTTCAAAAACATGTGTGGCTGTCATTCTGCAGGAGCGTAAGCACACATGCTTCCGCAAGACCTGAAATCTTTAGTAAAGAAAGGAATATAACTGACAGCTTCATGTGAATGAAAGGGTCCTACCCTGTCCTACGCTCTGCAGAAAAGCCATGCTTCACAACAACATGTGACTCACAACAAGCTGTGTGATTTACTTTTTCAGACAACCCAGAGCGTCTGATCAGCAGGATCGCCACTCAGCGTCACCTCAGTGTGGGAGAAGAGTGGTTCAGTGATGTGCAGACAGCTGGCAAGACTGAGCTGCGATACTCTTACCGCTTCCTGTGTGATGAGTACTACTACGGCGAAGGCTGCTCTGTTTTCTGCCGCCCGCGAGATGATGCTTTTGGACACTTCACTTGCGGCGAGCGTGGAGAGATTATATGCAACTCTGGCTGGAAGGGACAATACTGCACTGAACGTGAGTGGTTTTGGTTTTAATCAAACAATGTCAGTAGGTCTGTATGGAGCAATGTGAGGAATATCCATAACTGAGAGATATAGTTGGCAAGCACAAACACCTTCAGGTTAGTGGTAATGCAGTAGTTAAAATTTCAGTCCAATGGCAGCTGCTTAGATAAGCTGAAGGAGTGGCACAATCATTAGCAGCAAGCGGTGATGTTTACACAAAGTGCCTGATTCCAAAATACTGCCTCACAAGTGAGACGTGTTAACACTAGTTCCGGCTTAGTCTGGAATTACTGCCATCTTAAAAAAAACAGTTCTTTAACTTTTAAAATGAAAAACACATAAGCTTTAAGGGGTTTTAAGTTTCTACAGTTTATAAACTACTTTTCAAAGTTAATTTTCCCAACAGTCATTTGCCTCTCTGTATTGTTTGGGGACTTTTTTTTTCACCTCATAATGCGGGGCCCGTGTGCAACAGGCGTCAGTTAGTTATCCCATAGCACCAGAGGCCTCCATTCTAATGAGCCGCAGTGGCTCCTCAGTAATTCACACGCCGCGTGCCTTCCATTAGACCACTGGGGCCTCCTCGCCCAAAACCTCCTCCCCGATTGGCCAAGTGGGGGTCCTGTATTGTTGTGGTTCAGGCTGTTGATTGGCCGAGCACGGTTGTGTATTGTTGTGGAGGGGGCAGCTGCTCGGTGAGAGGAGACAATGGAGCAGCTGTCTGGTGGTTAGTTCCACACAGACCAGCTGGCCCTTGGGGGAGGAGGAGGAGGGGGGGGGGAGTGAGGAGAGACAGGATGAGCAGAAGAAGGGAAAGGATAGGAGAGGAAGATGAGAGGAGGGGATAGGTGGATGGGAGAGTAAACGAGGAAAAAGGAGGATCAGAAAGAAGAGGGAGGGATATGGAAAGAGAGGGGCTGAGGGTGAGAAAAAGGACTTCTGACCCACAGTCAAGGGGAGAAAGGAGGCTTTGTGTGGGAGGCTTTTGTATGGGAGAACAACCATGTTAAAAGAGAGGGCTTGTTGGCTGCATCCCCCTCGTTTGGTGACCAAAACTGACGTAGCTCCTTGTGTGGGTATTAAGGCCAAAACGGTAGCATTTTCAACAACTTTTGAAGCAATGAAGAAACCAGCAAATGTCAGCCTGTTCACAAGAGTGACCCAGTGACACCAATTACCCTCCAAATTTTACTCTTTTGCATTATAAGTGCTAAGAAGACCTCCAGAAGACATTTAACCATAAAGACTGGTGGATTAAGCCTCTTAATAATAGAGAATAAAAATACTCTAGAAACATGCCTGAGCAGGTGAACGTATTCGGCAGACAAACATGGCACCAGACAAGATGAATGACTCCACCAAATAGATAAGAAGGCCTGAGGGCCAACCAGATGGACTGTCAGACAAGCTGTCAGTGACTTGAAAAGGAATTAAAGTGATTGGAAGATTGATGGAGTGCAAACACGCCTCATTTCCAGTGGGTTACCTAACCGTGCATGTTTACTCTCTTTAGCAATCTGCCTTCCTGGATGTGATGAGGAACACGGTTTCTGTGATAAACCAGGAGAGTGCAAGTAAGTCCAGAAAAGCATTTTTAAGTTTCCATAAATTAATATGACAGCGTTTCAATATATTTTCTTCTGTTACTATTAGTGTTAAATAACTGTCGTGTTCACAGGTGTCGTGTGGGCTTTAGTGGGCGTTACTGTGATGACTGCATCCGTTACCCTGGCTGCCTCCATGGCACCTGCCAACAGCCTTGGCAGTGTAACTGCCAGGAGGGCTGGGGTGGGCTTTTCTGCAACCAGGGTGAGTTTACTGACACATTTACTACATGCTTGATTCCCGCTTGGACCCTCTTTGCTTTAGGTTTAAAGTGTATTTTTTGTAACGGTTTGTTATTGTTCGTGTTTCCAGATCTGAACTACTGTACACACCACAAACCCTGTCTTAACGGAGCCACCTGCACTAACACTGGCCAGGGCAGCTACACTTGTTCCTGCCTACCTGGATACACAGGCGCCAGCTGTGAGATCCAAGTCAGTGAATGTTCCGGAAGTCCATGTCGCAACGGAGGCAGCTGCACTGTGAGTATCACAGGAGAGGAAGACAGAAAGAGAGATGATGTGGAAACAAGAAACCTGTGTGTGACTGTTTACATTCTTTCCAATATAGGACAATGACAATGGATATAAGTGCACATGCCCACCTGGTTTTTATGGTAACAACTGTGAGTTAAGCGCCAACACCTGTGCAGACGGGCCTTGCTTCAACAGCGGACATTGTGTCGACAATCCGGAAGGTGGCTACTTCTGTCAGTGCCCGACAGGATATGCTGGCTTCAACTGCGAGAAGAAAATTGACCACTGCTCGTCCAACCCCTGTTTAAATGGTACATTTACTGATTTTAACTTCACCTAAACCTACAATTGAACCCAGGGTTAAAACATCCAGAGACTAATCACTGGTCTTTCTCTTAATCCCTCTCCCCTCTGCAGGTGCAGAATGTGTGGATCTGGTGAACTCCTACCTCTGTCAGTGTTCTGAAGGGTTTTCAGGTCCTAACTGTGAGGAAAGCGGGAGTAGCGTCTCTGGATATTGTCTCTCCTTCCCTTGTCAGAATGGTGGGACATGCCAGGAAACAGGAAGTGGCTACACCTGTAGTTGCCCCCCAGGTATGACAACTTTTGACAAATTTGTTGATGTTTACATGAATTTTTATGCAGCTTAGTGTCATTTTCTCAGATTCTTAAACCATACCATTTTCACAGGCTATACTGGCAAAAACTGCAGCTCCCCTGTCTCCCGATGCAAACACAACCCCTGCCACAATGGAGCCACCTGTCATGAGCGAGGCAGCCGCTATATGTGTGCCTGTGTGCCCGGCTATGGCGGTCACAACTGTCAGTTCCTCTTACCAGAGATTGTGGATCGACCCGATCGAATATACTCTGGAAGTGAAAATCCTAATGATGAGGAGGATGACAATGGAGGATTCCCTTGGGCGGCCGTGTGTGCCGGCGTCTTCCTGGTTCTTGTGATCTTGATCGGATGCTCTGTGCTGGTGGTCTACATTCGGGTAAAACTGCAGGAGCGGCACAGTCATCACAGTGACAGTGTCCACAGTGACAGCCACGAGACCATGAACAACTTGACAACCACCAACAACTGTCTCCGCAGCGACAAGGAACTGGGAGTTCTGATGACAACATCAGTTAAAAACACCAACAAGAAGGCAGATTATCATTCGGATCTCACTGGATCTCTTGGAGGTCTGAGTGGAATCGGTGGGCTCAACGGAACAGAGAAGAATGGCTTTAAATCTCGGTACCCTAGCGTGGAGTACAACCTGGTCCATGAGCTTCAACCTGAGGAGTTGCCACCATGTAAAGAGGAGGGTCACCAAGAGCCAGAGGCCAAATGTGAAATGCTGGATGAGTCAGATACAGAGGAAAGATACAGGAAGAGGAAAAACAGGTACACAACCAATCAAAATACATTCTTAACGGTTGGAATTATTTCATGCAGATGTCCCCTTAATCACTGTGAAAGCATTTGTTGCATGAAGAACAGCATTTCAGAATTTCTCTGTCCTCTTTTATCCCACAGTGATGCATCAGAAAAGAACCCTGTGGCCGAGTCACCGAGCTGCAGTGAAGCAAAATATCACTCATCCACCGATTTGAACTGTCACGCAGCGAGCGATCTTAAATATCAGTCGACCAGCGACGTTAAATTCCAGTCAACCAGTGATGTTGAATACAACGATCCCAGTGACAGCAGGTACCAGTGCACCAGTGACACCAAATACCAGTCTGTTTACGTCATATCAGACCAGAAAGATGAATGCATCATTGCCACAGAGGTGAGTACGCAAAAATAGACCCAAACGCCCATAACACACACAAAAACTGCAGTTCCAAAGACTGACTTTGTCCCTTCTGTATTACAGGTATGATACCAGTGAAAACCAGGTGGTGGTCCACATACACCAGCCCTGAGCAGTAGAGCTCAGCTTGTCTCCAGGAGGTTTTACTCCTGCTGTTTGCTGCTGTTCCCTCGGATTTACCAGAGGACTTTGAGCCAAGGTGCTGATGAGCCCACTTGGCAAGGACTTAGTACTACGGTAGTACTACGGTAGTACTACGGGTGAATTCTGGATATTTCTTGGATGGATGTAGGTCTAATGTTGACTCAACACTACGGACGGAGTACCAGGAGGCAATGCGAGCGCTTGTACAGACTTTGTACAGAAACAGCGCTGGCTGAGTACTTGTCTAGTCCAGTGAAGACTGTTGGCAAACTGATGAAGACGTCTTCTGCAGTTCAAGATGATTTACTGCTTGTAACAGGATGAACTCCAATCAGTGGAATATGGACTTGTATGTCAACAGTTGATATTGTAGTACCATGGGGTACTGATTGAATGAACAGTGAAGTACCTTTGGAGTACAGAGAATTTTTAAAGTACTGTTGTAGTACTGTTATGTGCTGTGTTTTACAATGCAGTGTAAAATCTGTCATGGATAATGAGTAGTTCGAGTTCTGTGCAGTGCTGCAGAGCAGAGAGCAGAGTTGTAGAAACATTAAACTGCTACAATCTATTCATTAAATATAAATCACAGTCTGAGCTTTCTTGACACAAATAAAACTGTGGGACTACTTCTGTAGCAGCTCAACAGCTTTTCCTCTGCAGCACTGACAGAAACAATGCTGAGCTGGTTCTCAGCACAAACTAAAGAACTAAAGACTCCAGTAGTGACTGCAGATCGATCCAACATGGATTCTGTTGGGCCATACTGGCCTCTGACCCCTGAAAGTTGTGACACACAGGGAAATGTTTTGGGCAGAGCAACTTAGGAAACACTTTTGGCATTAGAGGACGAACCAAGAAGAAAAAATCCAGATGAAAGAACTCAAAACAAACATATTTGAAGTTTAGTTATCAGTTCGTGTATGATTTCTGTTTGAATTTGCTGCACATCCCTTTCCAGAACATTTCCAGAATTTTGTGAAATTGCATCAGCAGCTCAAATTGACAGTTTGGTCTTTTTCTTCCTGACCTCTAGTGATGCTGTTGATTTTTCCAAGTAGGCTGAACTTTAAAGGACTCGTCTCAACTGCCAAGACCTCATTGCACTATAGACGTGAGCGTGCATGTGTGTGAGACAGCACGAGTGTGTGGTTGTATGTGTGTTTGTGTGTGCATGTAGGAGAGTTCACGCCTGTGTCATTGAATGCACTGCTCACTTCCACTCCCTTCACTCTTCCACTGTTAGCCAGTTCAAGGACACCATCACCCTGCCTGCCATTGGTTGAGATCATTTGTTTTTATTTTATTTGTTATCTAAAGAAAGCTGTATTCTTTTAATTTAATTATGTAATTATTTGTGCTCCATTTCATTGTGTTTTTTTTTTTAATTAATCCTGTTATAATTTAAGTTGGATTTTTTTTTTTTTTTTTAATCTGGCAGATAATGTATGTAAGTATGTATGCATGTATGTGTTAGGCACTTGAGACCACTGTGACTGTGTTGTATTTAAGAGAAAATCTGATGTACAGAGCCTGTCATTTTTAATACTGGAAAAAAGGCGCAATATTTTTCCAAAATAAAAAAAAAAAAGGAATGAAATATGGCACATCTGGTGTTGAATGCTTGTTTTTCCCTTTCTGCTTAACAAGGGATTATGAAAAGTATGCAACATGCTCTTAAAAGCTGTGTAAATTAGCAAAGCATGAATACTCGCCCGTTCTTACATTTGTAGGTTATTTTAAAAAAAGTAATCTGGAAAATTGAAGCTGAGGGATTTGATGTCACTTAGTGATACTATAAGTGTTTTGCGTGTGTGTGTGTGTGTGTGTGTGTGTGTGTGTGTGAGAGACAGAGAGAGAGAGAGAGAGAGAGAGAGAGAGTGTGTATGTGTGTGTTTGTCTGACACAGCAGAAGACTGTCTCCTTGTGGAACCACTAAATGAGACAAAGACACACCCCATAATCATAGAACGCTTAGCTAGCCTCCTCTGAGGCCAGACCCATCTCCTTGTGTGTATTGTAATATGTGCGTGTGTGTGTGTGTGTGTGTGTGCATGAATGAAAGAGAGAGGGATTGCATATGTGCATGTGTGTATTTACTTTAGTCTGCATCTTTCTGTGTTTCTGAATTAATGTTTTTTTTTCTATGCTCCTCAGAGTCCAGGACTATTGGTGTGTGTGTGTGTGTGTGTGTGTGTGTGTGTGTGATCTTGTTTTAAGCACAGGGGTATTTATAGCTGAAGAGAGAAACCACCAGTCTGGATTTAGTCCCAGTTGCCCCTGCCTGCACTACTCCGTGTGTGTTTAAGTGTGTGTGTGTCATTCAGCGACCACTGGGAGCACAGAAGTAGTCATCAAAGAAACTCATCTGGTTTGCAGTCTTATATAAACACACACACCACATACACAGGACGGTGAAATTGGATGACAGATGATCAGAAATTTACTGCAATTACAGAGGACACACTGCATTAAGTGTCGACATGGAGCACAATAACACACACAAACACACACTCCAGGAGAGGTCATGGACTGGCTGACTGAAGTAAGATTTGAATGATGGAGTAGAAAGAAAGTTCACAATTCCTTTCCAATATTGACACAGAGCCACATTAAGGGATGAATCTTTCACACCCTAACTGATGGTACAGAGCAGCAGATCACACCACTGACCTGCCCACAGGCTGCAGACACAGCGACGGTTGCCCTTCCAAAGACTGCAACTGTGGCTACTCAAAAAGTATTTGCTTGTATTACACAAGCGGCAGGCAGTTGTTAGCACATACCATGCTAAGCTTTTTAACTTAACTTTTTTTCTGTGCCACAATAGCTTTTCGCTGAGTTGGAAAATCACAGGAGACAGGCTTAAAGCTGGTCCTTTGTTGTTGTCAGGCTGTCCTCCAGCCCCTGAACAGTCGCACACACTCGCGTCCTCCCTCTCGGCATCTCTCTGGTGTCAATAGTCAGACAAAGCCCCGGTGACTGGCTGCCATTTGCTGTCCTGCTGCACATAAAGAACAGCAACTCTTTGAACTTCTGAAAGGGGGAAATCGAAACTTCTTCATGGTCAAATCTATAGAGAAACGTTTATCCAGTCAGTCCACACTTCACATGAGCTCATTCCTTTTTCTTATCGTTCACCTAAATCCTGAACATTTTCTTTTTTTAGTTCTTAAAGAAGTCCAAGATGTACCATCACTCATATTCTAAATAACACAACAGAAAAATGTGAACACAAATCTATACATCTGTGTGCGTGTGTAGGATGATATATTGTCTGGTTCAGCCTCCCCCCCCCACACACACACCACACCCCACACACACCTCTCTCTTCTAATACAATTTTTATTCTGACAGGGAGTAGGCAGGACCGTAGCTAATCCACAGAACAGGCTGTTTAAGTGTGTCTCAGCTATAATCTGATTAATCTGTCCATTCATACACTCCTCTCCTCTCACAGATCTGTTTGAATGTATAAGTGTGTGTGTGTGTGTGTGTGTGTGTGTGTGTGTGTGTGTGTGTGTGTGTGTGTGTGTGTGTGTGTGTGTGTGTGTGTAAACATCTTGGCTGGTGTGTGCATGTGTTGGATAGATGGATGGACAGAAAGAGATTTTTGGGAATAAAAAAAGCTGCTGACCCTTCTTTTATCCATGTAATGGTCACCTGTCACACATTGGGGTGACTGCATCCCAAGAAGACCAAACATGGGACAAAGAGTGTGTTTGGGAAGGACAAATTTATTTTATCTATCAAGCGGCACATCTCTTTATAAGACTGGCAAAAATGGATGAAAATCATTGGTTTTGGGTTTAGTTTGAGTTGTGAGTTTGTTTAGACTTATTAGCTTATTACTTTGAGGCTTTTTTTATTTTAAATTTTAGTAATGACTCCATGTTTAGTATTGAGTTTTTGGTGTTTTTGTAATCTGGTAGCTCTTATTGTAAAAATGTGTTTATATTTTTGATCTGGTGTATTTGAGTAGCTTCCTTGAGGTCCCAATATACCCTATATGCTCACCGCCATGTCGTCATCAGACACATGTAGCCATTTATACCTGCTGTTAAGGCACAGAAGTCAAAAGGCCAAAAAGCCACAAGTGTTTGTCTCCCATGTTATTCCCAAAAACTCAAGTTTCAAATAGTTACAACATCTGTGTGTCAGTACATCTCTGAGCTTCTGTGCAGTATTATCATTAAAATGGGGGTAAAAACTGGGACCATCCTACATTTCTGTCTTCAATCCAGCTGTGACGGCAAACGCAACACAAGTGACAGGGCAAGCATAAGAACAACCTTAGTGTCTTCTTAAATTTTGTGAAGTCTTCATTTCTGTTAAGGCTCTCTATTTAGATTACTTCCTGTTTTATTTTGAAAGTCATTTGCTTCTCATCTTCAGTTTTACTTTGTCTTCATCTTTTATTAGTTTCACCTGTTTCTTGTTCCCCAGTTATTTCCACTCCCCTTGTTAACCCTCTGTGTGTTTCTGTGTGTATACACAGCCTTGTCTTCCAGTTAAACTTTGTGTCGTACTGTTTACGTGCCTGCCTTCTTCCCTGTGTATTTCTCTGTGCTGTCCAGGTTTTGTTACTTTGTATCTTGGAACATTTTTACTTTGAACTTTCATCAGACAAATAAATGTTTCACTTTTTGTTTTTGAACTTCTGTATTTGGGTCCTCACTTTTTGCACTCCATTACGTGACACATATCTGTATTTCCCTTTAATTACGGTCATTATTACCATATTTTACAAAAATCTGTGTGGTCTTTGACTTTGTGATGATGAAGTGAAAGTCATTTTTCCACATTGTAGCACAGGCAGCAAAAGATGTGGCACATAAACAGACTGGTTCTTATATAGCGCTTTTCTACTCTAGCTGAGCACTAAAAGCAGTTTATACAACTTGCCTCATTGACACAAGCACATTTTTTCTATGGAAGTACTTTCTATGTAACATTCACACACATTAATACTCCAATGGATGCATCAGAGAGCAACTTTGCCCAAGGATATTTGGCATAAAGACTGAGAGCAGCCAAGGATTGAACCACCAACCTTCCAATTAGCAGATGCCCTGCTCTACCTCCCGAGCTACTGATAATGATCAATAAAAACCAGGTTTTAGAACAGTCTATAATTAAAACAAACGAACTATTAGACATTAGAACCTGTCAAAATGTTGTCTTTGGTCCCCCTGAATATGTGCGACAGAGGGACAATGGATAAAAATGTTATGCTGTCCCACAGAGATGTCAAACTCTACATGAAAAATGTGTAAAATTTCAGAACATGTTCTGGTATTTCATTGCCAAGACTGTCCTTCAATCCTAAAGTATAAGGTCTTGGTAATTCATTTTCTAATTCATAGAAAATGTCCTTTTTTTTCTGTGAACCATCTGTAAAAATGTAAATTCCTATAGTAGATGGTGAAAAAAACAGGAACTTTCGGCCATTACTTAATTACTTCGGTGTAGCATGAATGACAGTTGGTGGTGATGTTTTGGGGTCTTTATAAACAGGAAAAGCGGTAAAGCCTACGGAAATACAGTTTAAACTTCAAAATCTATGCACTCCTTTACATTTTCCAGAGCTGTCCAATGGGCTAGACTGGGGTCTTTGCTGGGCTGATTCTGGCCCACACACCTTATGTTTGACACCCCTAGTCTAGTACAGCGGTCCCCAACATTTTTTGCGCCACGGACCGGTTTATGCCCGACAATATTTTCACAGACATTTGTTGATAATAAGATAATAATTAAGTATAAAATACTAAAACACATATGAAGTAAATACAGTTTCAAAGTTTTGGGAATCCTGGGAGAACTAACTGACAGCCTGTTCCAGATGACCTAAGAGCTTTAGCAGGTTTATAATATGTCATATTATCATTATTATTATACTGAGACCAGACCCTCTAGAACCAATGACCATGCCATGTTCAAAGTCACTTAATCAGCCTTCTGATGCTTGGTTTGAACTTCAGCTACTGTGACGATGGCTTTTGTGTCCTCTTGGGACAAAACATTCAGATGTTTTTTTTCATATTGTGAAATGTGATTTAAAAAAATAAATTGAATGATAATGTGTGTTATTTAGTACAATTCAGAGCAGGCTGAACTGACCGTAGTTTCAGTATTGTGGGGAAGTTTGCAGTAATGCTGGAGTGGTGCAAAGCAGGCTGTGGTGTTCAGGGTCAATGCTAGGCTACATCAAAGACAGGAGACATCAATTTAAACTGAAGCTCATGATGCCAGTTAGACTATTGCTACATTTGATCCTGACTCTTACCTTATTGAATTCACTTAACTAATATAACAGAAAAAGTCAGCTCATCATGGCCTGTATACAAAGAAAAATGTAACAGCTAACAATGCAAATTATTATGTGACTTATTTTGAGCCTAAGTAAATATGAGGAAGAACTGGCCCAGGCAATAAGTCGTTTGGCTTGTTTGATTATTATTATTGTTATGTGTATATAATGAGAATGTAGACAGCCTGTATGTAGTTTAGGTCTATTTTTGAGTATATTTACCACTTTTAAATACCACCTGATCACTTGTTGCACTAATTTTACTGCACACAAAGTAAACACAGAGCCTTTTCTCTCAACATCTCCAGACTTTTTTGCTGATTCGCAGCCTCAGAGAGCAGCATCATAACAGTGTCCCGCTGATTTTACATCCCTCTCCACTCTGTCTGTTATTAGCATTTCAATTTGTCACAAATCCCCATGCTCACAGAGCATCTCTGACTAGAGATTTTTGGGGCTAAATCTTGTGGGAAAACAGAGATTTCTCTCTCAGTCATCCTCCATTGTTGAGTCTGAACAAACGAAGTGACCACAGCAGCCTGAGTCACACAATGACAGACAGCTTATTCAGCTACTTCATCTGTTGCAGCTCCCCAGGGACCAGGCTCTGATCTTTTCCCAGAGCTCTACCTCTCTCTTTCACTCAGTTCACCCCCTCTTTCCTCTTTTTTTCCTGATTATCAATCTCTAACTCTATTTGCACAACATGCCTTTAATATACTTTTGTTTCCCCTTTCATGTGTTGCCTTTTTAAATCATAATTTTAGGGTATAGTTGCAAGTCAACGCAATTAAAGCCAACCACATTTCTCGGTTCTCTTTGAGAGCACTGTTTTTGTTTGTATTTTGTTTATTGTCATCTCTCCCTGGGGGTTAAACCGGTTGTAAAGACAGAGTCATTCCTTCAGAGACACCAGCTCCCATCAGCACCTTCTGGTCATTACTGGTGCATCGTGGGAACAGCTTGGCGAGTACAATGATTGGCTAGAACAATGAAGTTGGGGGGCAACACAAAGGACACGCCCACCGCATGATGGGAAAGAGCAGCAGAGGAAGCAGATGTTGCCACAGAGGACCCACAGGAGGGGAGGGAGAGAGAGATAGAGATATGGCAGATGTCTCTCTATCTCTCTCTCTGAAGGCTTTGCTTTATTTTTTTGCATCAGGTGAGAAAAAACAGAAGTTTTACCTGCTTTTTTTGACAGAATAACGATTTTTAAAGCCCAGAACACGCAAGGGTGGTCAAAGTCTCCTCGGATTTCTTCCAAAATTGGCTTTGTTTGCCCTATAAGACATCTTGTGACTGCTCCTTACTTCAAAGGCAAACCCTAAAATGCATGGATGGAGAAACAAGAAGTGCAGATAGCGCAAAAGAAGGCACGCAAAATCACTAAACGGTGTGTAACAGTGTTTGAGAGTATAGAAATCATAAAAATCGCGCTCTGGGCACAATTACAACCATGACTGATGTGTTCCTGCTCTTCGGCACAGTGATAAACACCGAATGAGGGCTATGTGAACTGGTTGGAAAGTGAAAGTTGAAAGTTGGCAGGTTTGCAAAATCTACTGGAAAAACCCCCAGAATGTTGTAAAAGTATATTAAAAATCTAGCTTCGACCCTGCTAGAAGACGAGTCAGATAAAAAGAAGTGGACCAATGGCTTAATTTAACTCATGTCACATAGGTAACATGAGTTAAATAAAGTTTACTCAAGACACACTTTTCAAGTTTTCTTCAGTGAATCAGCAGAAAACATGAATGAAACATCCATGATGTTACTTCTTTCTGTTTCATATACCTTAAACTGGTATTTAAAATATGATGTAATCTGTGATGTTCATGCTCAAAGTTGCTTTTAGAGGAAAAATCAAAATGTTGGCTTTGGATTGTTATAAAGCCAAAATCTTGTTCCTGTAAACTTGATTTTACCATTTTGAGCAGATATTACATGTGTTTTTCAGTGCAGGGATGAAGACTGCAATATGTAATCCATGTGTAATTGTTATTAGAGAGTTGGTTGCAAATTGGATTTCTGAGCAGATTACTTGGAAAGAAGAAACACTAAGTGTAGGTTAAGCAAAAGTATTGAAAATTAGGATATAATAAAAATAATTAATATCAATAACTATTTGCTCGATACTTTGAGAAATGAAAGTCGTTTAAAGAAGGTATAAGCAGGCAGGAGTGGGGTGTTATTGGTGTCAGTTAGAAGACTGTTAACTTTGTGTTTTCATTATTTTCTTTTGCTACTTGCTGGTGCTTTGTGTACGTACAAAAACAGCCTGTTTAGGTTTAAGAAAAGATTGTGTTTTGGATTAAAATACAATGAACTGGAATAAGAGACGTGTCTCATTATTTCCACGACTCATGACTCACTCACTCATGTATATAAATGAGACGACTGCGACTTTGACACCCTATGAATGAGGACGAGTTCACTGAACAAATGTTAAATAGAATGTTAAATACAGATTTAATAAAGTGACTTTTATTCATTTTATTTTAATTACACAAAGTAGTTGCTTTCAGAAAGTTCAACATTACATACCTAAATAGCAGTCGTAACTAATTATGAAATGTTCTCAGTTAACACTTCAATCTCTAATTTCTCTTTTAATGTCCTATATTATTCCCATATTGATGCTGTAAATAATAACAATCACTATTTAGGTTCATCTACAAGAACCTAAATAGAGACTGTTTTTGTGTCTTTGTGCCTTTTCCTGATGCTCCCATGATCTCATTTCTAAGGATCTCTGTGCTTTCAAAACTTTTACAATTCTTGTTTTTTATGTTCTTGGACTAAATCTACATTTGGTCAGTTACATTCATGGTCCTGACACGTTTTTATATCCCAACATAGTCGACATTTACGTCAGCCATGGAGTTAGCCTTTACGCACCACTCAGACTTACATTGTCAGTTCATGGGAATACACTCTTCCTTTCAATGCGGCCATTCATGATGGCCAGACAAATTAGATAGCAAATTCACACAATAATACTTGCCAATTCATCCCTTCAAGACAAAAGGGAGAACAGCTGATGGGAACAAATCTTCTCGTGTTCGCTCACAGAGCCACGAGGGAGCAGTCATCACTTAAATATAAAGCAATTGAGACGTCACTATGTTGGCAGATTTGAGAGAAAAGAAAATTGGGTTGCCAGGTCTGATCCTCTGAGACATGAGGAGTGGTTGAAATCTAGTAAAGTGTGCTCTGGGATATTTCTGTGATTAGGCGCTGTGTCTGTATGGTCTTTGTTTTCATGTGTGTGGTGTGTATGTGTGGGAATGGACCCTGGCCTGACTTGTTGATTAATGGCCAATGTGTGTATGTGTGAAAAAGCTCCTGGTCCTGTTTCCATGCTAATGAGTAGCGGCAGATGGGAGAGAGGAGGCCGGACCAACAATGAACAAACGCACCAGCAGCCGTACAACTAAAAAAAGACCAAACAGACCCTCCTGTATGGTGTGTTTCCTCCCAGACGAACACTCTGATATTATGACCTTTCTTTTTGTTGGCTGGAGAATCTAAACACTGAATCCCGTCAACTCTGTCTTCATTTTAATCATCGCATGTTGGGATGCTAATATCAGCAAACAAGACACTACAGCTTATGGCTAAAACTGATGGATTCTTTGGAGTGTAACACAGGCACTAGAGTGATTGAAACATGTTTATTTTTCAATATTTACTGGAGCTACACACCATGTACTCCCTGTAAGAACATACTGTGAAAAAGTTTTTACCCCCTTAGGTTTTTTTGGGTATATGTCACATTTGTTCAGATCATCAACAAACTTTAATATTAGACAAATACAGCATGTAGTTTTCAAAAGAAATTTCACTACAGGGAGTGCAGAATTATTAGGCAAATGAGTATTTTGTCCACATCATCCTCTTCATGCATGTTGTCTTACTCCAAGCTGTATAGGCCCGAAAGCCTACTACCAATTAAGCATATTAGGTGATGTGCATCTCTGTAATGAGAAGGGGTGTGGTCTAATGACATCAACACCCTATATCAGGTGTGCATAATTATTAGGCAACGTCCTTTCCTTTGGCAAAATGGGTCAAAAGAAGGACTTGACAGGCTCAGAAAAGTCAAAAATAGTGAGATATCTTGCAGAGGGATGCAGCAGTCTCAAAATTGCAAAGCTTCTGAAGCGTGATCATCGAACAATCAAGCGTTTCATTCAAAATAGTCAACAGGGTCGCAAGAAGCGTGTGGAAAAACCAAGGCGCCAAATAACTGCCCATGAACTGAGAAAAGTCAAGCGTGCAGCTGCCAAGATGCCACTTGCCACCAGTTTGGCCATATTTCAGAGCTGCAACATCACTGGAGTGCCCAAAAGCACAAGGTGTGCAATACTCAGAGACATGGCCAAGGTAAGAAAGGCTGAAAGACGACCACCACTGAACAAGACACACAAGCTGAAACGTCAAGACTGGGCCAAGAAATATCTCAAGACTGGTTTTTCTAAGGTTTTATGGACTGATGAAATGAGAGTGAGTCTTGATGGGCCAGATGGATGGGCCCGTGGCTGGATTGGTAAAGGGCAGAGAGCTCCAGTCTGACTCAGACGCCAGCAAGGTGGAGGTGGAGTACTGGTTTGGGTTGGTATCATCAAAGATGAGCTTGTGGGGCCTTTTCGGGTTGAGGATGGAGTCAAGCTCAACTCCCAGTCCTACTGCCAGTTTCTGGAAGACACCTTCTTCAAGCAGTGGTACAGGAAGAAGTCTGCATCCTTCAAGAAAAACATGATTTTCATGCAGGACAATGCTCCATCACACGCGTCCAAGTACTCCACAGCGTGGCTGGCAAGAAAGGGTATAAAAGAAGAAAAACTAATGACATGGCCACCTTGTTCACCTGATCTGAACCCCATTGAGAACCTGTGGTCCATCATCAAATGTGAGATTTACAAGGAGGGAAAACAGTACACCTCTCTGAACAGTGTCTGGGAGGCTGTGGTTGCTGCTGCACGCAATGTTGATGGTGAACAGATCAAAACACTGACAGAATCCACGGATGGCAGGCTTTTGAGTGTCCTTGCAAAGAAAGGTGGCTATATTGGTCGCTGATTTGTTTTTGTTTTGTTTTTGAATGTCAGAAATGTATATTTGTGAATGTGGAGATGTTATATTGGTTTCACTGGTAAAAATAAATAATTGAAATGGGTATATATTTGTTTTTTGTTAAGTTGCCTAATAATTATGCACAGTAATAGTCACCTGCACACACAGATATCCCCCTAAAATAGCTAAAACTAAAAACAAACTACAAACTACTTCCAAAAACATTCAGCTTTGATATTAATGAGTTTTTTTGGGTTCATTGAGAACATGGTTGTTGTTCAATAATAAAATTATTCCTCAAAAATACAACTTGCCTAATAATTCTGCACTCCCTGTATTAAGGGGAAAAAAGCAAACAAGCAACAACCAAGAGTGCAATGACGACCCATCCAGGAGGTCATAAAAGAACCCAGAACAACATCTAAAGAAATGCAGGTCAAAGTTGCCTCAGTCACTGCTGAACAAAAAGAACAAAAAGACTCATCTCATGTTTGCCAAAAGACATCTTGATGATCTCTCAAAAATATTCTGTGGACTGATGAGACAAAAACAGGGATTTTTTAGAAGGCTTGAGTCCTGTTAAATCATAAAGCTAACACACCGTTTAATAAAAAGAACATCAAACCAACAGTAACAGTATTAATATTAAAATTTGTTTGATGATCTGAAACATTTAAGTGTGATATATATGTAAAAAAAAAATAGGAAAAGAACATCACTGTATTCATGATTTTGGGTTTACATTCTGTTTACATTGGTAAAAACTGTTTTATTTACATATGTGCATTTAAGCACTATGATTATCTCAGAAAACAGGGCTTCTATATTTCTGTACACATATTCTAGTGACTAATTATAACAAATTTGACCCGTACTGGTTAATGTTTTGACATACTTTTAAGTATGCTTATTTTTCCAGGGTAAAAAAGATATGCATGTACAGTATGTGTTTCCAGTCAGTTAAAAGTACATGCACAAGTCCAAAGGTTATTCAGGTATTTTTCTTTTACCCATTATTTTAAGGTTTTCCAGTTTCCTCTAAGTCAAATATAAAGCATTTAATACACTGACAGGATTCAGTGGTACTAATGGGGTTTCTCATAATTCAAAGACACACATCTCAGCTTAACTGATCATTCTAGGTTGTATGTAGGAGCAAATATGATTTAAAAAAAAGATAAATCTCTAGATAACAGTTATACAAATGCCAGTACATTCACAAGTCTATGAATTAATAAAAATATACATTTAAGATATACATTAATTTTGCTCCATTTCCAAAAGTCAATAAATACCCACAAGCCTCAATTTACTAAAGCAATGTTGCAAACAGGAGTCAGACAAAATTCCTCTTCAACAATGTGAGTTTGATAAAGTTATAAAGAAAATAATTATGTCACATTACTGCTGCTAAATGTGGTTCTACAAGCTTCTCGGTCATGGGGTGCACTTACTTTTCAACAGGACTTTGCAGAGTCCTGGGATTTTTCTTTTTCACATAGCTGTGTGCTTGTTGTGTCTTTGTGTGTGTGAACAGTTATGTACATGAGATACATAAACGTCTGCATAATATGAAATACTGAGGATTTGTGTATTTATGGTACATGTGCAAAGATCTAGGTGTAAAGAGGCAAGTTGGTCCCACTAACAATACATCTGGCTACACGTCTAATTTTATTATTGACACACATGGTGATCCTGTTATTTTCACCATTTTTAACTGAAACCAAATTCACGGCCACTCACGGAAAAAGCCACAACAAAAGGTTCAGGTGTTCTGGTCCAGTCTGAAATTTTAAATTTAACCTCCTAGGACCTGGCGTCCATATATGTGGACATCACATTTTGGGTTATTTAGACCAAAATACTCCATTTTGCTCTGCAAAGGCCTGATATCGACTTACAAGGACATTATACTACTACTGTTCTATCAAAACTTTAAACGAATATCCTCATATGTGGCTCTTATTTTTCTTAAAAATAAAATTAAGGTAAAAAAAAAAAATCTTTTAATTTTTTGCTTTTACATTCATCGGGCCCCAATATGCCCAAATATCAAAGAGAAATTAAAAATGCATGCCGTGGAAGATTCCGCCTGTGGCCCCAAACTTATAGAGCTGTGAAGTAAAATGATAAAAATGATTGAATGAGATAATTAATGACATTACAACACTTCTATTAGAAGTATTAAAGCAGGGCTGCCCAATCCCAGTCCTCGAGAGCTACTATCCTGCAGCTTTTAGATGCATCCCTACTCCAACACAGCTGAATCAAATGAATGGCTTGTTATCAGGCCTTTGCCAAACACGATGGCATGCTGAAGAGGTAATCAAACCATTTGATTCAGCTGTGTTGGAGTAGGGATGCATCTAAAAGCTGCAGGACGGTAGCTCTCGAGGACTGGGATTGGGCACCCCTGTATTAAAGTAACCAGCATGTTTATGATAAACATTCAAACAATATAATGGTGGCATTAATATGAAACTACCCTAAAGTGATTTAAGTTTAATAAAGGTAAGCTCGCCCAAGGTCGTATATGTTAAAACATTTTGTTTGGCTGTAGTGACTTAACTTAAGACATGTTGCTGAACTCACACCTCGCTCCCAAACACAACAGAAAGTCGGAGCAATAAATCCTGCAGCAGTTTCCTGTGTTTCAGTAGCCTTTAGATTAAGACCATTACATCTAAAGAAAGTACTGAGAGAGGGAATAAAGACATTGGGACATGAGGGTAGCTGTGTGCACGCTCACCGTTTACGTGGTTAGACACAAAATACATTTACAGTATGTTCTGAGTGTTACAGTGTGTGACAGACTGTGGAGGAGGGCGTCTCTGCTGATCAGTTTTGCTTTTGTGTGTCATTTCCAGCTCTGAGTGGAGGTCCAACCTTTTACACAAATACAAACACTTCCTCCTTGTAAGTCTAGATAACGTTGCCACTGATTAGAGACAAAACTGTGCGTATTTGTGTTTGTGTATTAGAGAGCTCCACTGGGCATTAACACCCCAGGAAACTATGCCTGTTTCCTGCCACCTACCGCTTTTTAATTTTTCATTCTTACTTTCATTATTTTTACTGTTATGCTCCATTTAATGACACAAACATCATATTTACTTGCAGTTTTTTTTAGGTCGAATCCCTCTGATAGAACAAAGCAGGTGAAAATTTATCACTTTTGAGCAGTTCTCATTATCACCTCAAACAGTAGAAGGAGGGGAAAACTTGCTAAGAATACCTGAGCTCTGAGGAAAAACATCTGACAACAGGAGAAGATTGCTGAGCAAACACACACTAATGTCTCCAATTCAAGAAAAACAAGGATACACACAAACACACAGGATGATCTTTAAATCAAACCAGTCTTAAGCACTTCTGGGGCATAAACAGTAGTAGATGTTTTCATTCTAAATATGCAGCACAATATATCAGTATCAATATTATCAGAACATACTGATCATTTCTGACATTTGCACAGTAAGAGCTATACTTATATTGTGTGTGTGTGTGTGTGTGTGTGTGTGTGTGTGTGTGCGCGCGCGCACGCGCACGCGCACGTGCAAGAGAGAGAGTGAGAGATTCCTGAGGAATGCTCTTAGTGCTGTTGTAGTATCTGCGGGCAGGAAATAGATTCCCAGAGACAGGAAGTAACTTCGTGGAGAGGGGAAGTGTTTGCCAGCATCCGCCCTCTGTCTGCTGGATGTGGAAGGAAGGAGGGAGAGGGGTAGTGAGGGCCAGAGGAAGAGGGAGAATGAAATAAAGTTGTTTTAGGAAGAAGAGAGGCAGAGCGGCAGCGCTGCTAGAGACTGTGAGGGAGATCCAGATGACGTCTGAGCTGCCCTGAAAAACAACTTTTAGCTGCTGTCTTCAGCAGAAGTCCTTCTTTCTGTGTCTCAGATGTTCCACATGCCAATGCAGTTAAAAAAACACAAACACACACACTTTTTTACAAGCTGGGGAATGTTATATGGCATCTGACTGCACCCTCTACAACTGATTCATTCCTGAGTCACCAGATGGGCTAACACTTAAGCAGTGCTGCACAGCAAATAAACCCATTAACAGTTAAAAGGAAAACCACAGTTAATTTTTTAAAACTGGGAAAATTGGGGATCCTTAATTGCTAAAAGTTTCTGAATGAGTGCCATGAGCACAGCATTGTAAGAGATCTGATAAATAACTTGGAGCAAGCACTTATACGTAAGGAACAGTATTTTAAAATGAATGCAGCACGTCACAGAAAGCCAGTATGAAGATTTAAGAAAGGATGTATTCAATCTAGCATTTTGAACCAACTGCAAATGTGATTTTAGTGTTTTCTTGTAACAAACTGTAATAATCTTATCTAGATGCAATGAAAGTATAAATGAACTGGAAGAAATTGTTTAAATTTAGTCAGGTTTTAATTGAAAAAAAGAAAAAGTTTACTGTCTGTAAGTCAAATTTAAGAAAATAGTCGAAGAGAACACCAAAATGTTTTACCCGAGGTTGAGGATAGGATACCAGTGACACAAGATATGATCGAGTATAAAAAGTGTAATTGCCTGCCATTGGGTGGGATGCATCACTAATATTTCTATCATATTTCAAAGATACAGGAACTTTTGTAAGAGCCATGTGTTATCATCAGCTAAACAGTAAGTTACGGAAATTGCAGAAGAGTTGGTGTCTGGGTTGAGCGGTAGGTATATCTGGGTATCGACGACATAGAAGTGGTTTGCAATATGATGTCCTTAAAACATAGACTCAAGTCTATATACAGCGCAAGGAGAATTGGACCAAGAACAAAATATTAGGTACACCACACATCACAGAGGCAGTGTTAGAAGACAGAAAATGACTTTTTAATGAGGTAAGACTTACATCAGTTCAGGTCAGTGTTACATTTCTCAAGGTGTGAAGCTCTTATGGTCCATATACTAGAAATACTCCATCTGGTTTAGATGAGGGAGCTGCCTGAAACATACAGGAGGCAGGGTGACCGCTCGATAACATTAAACTAAACTTACTATTACCTGTGCTACTCTCACATTGATTCAAATCAGCACGGTGTCAGACATTTCCATTCCTACATTCACCTTCATTGTGTAAGCCTATTGCCTAGAAAGGTTCAGGACTGCAACGCATGTGTGAAAGCTGCTTTAATGTTTCCCAAACTATAACTCTGATAACACCAGGAACCTTTGATAAAAGACAAAACATAAATACTCAAACCCACAAAATGGAGATCAAGCACGTTGTTAAGATGGAAATTGTGCTGTTGAGTTTTTAGTTATACAGCCCAACTTTGTCTGCATATTTGTTCTCTTAGTTATGTAAAACTGTGGTTTTAACATTTTGGCAACAACTTTGGGAGGACTCTTTGCTGTCAACTTAGGTAAACGTCAGTTATATAGCAGCTATACAATCTGTACAGCATATGTTATCATCTGTCCTTATACCCCTGAACCAGAGGCAACAAAAATTTTAAAATGTTATTGATCCTTTTACCCCCAGTCCTAAAGTGTATATTTGCTTTCTTACTCTTCTTATATTTATTGTTTGTTTTTTTGCACTGCTGTAACTGGAGCCTCGTCGTCACGTTTGTCTGTACTGTATATAGCGGTGATGAGAATGTAGTTTAGTTTGAATTTGAACAAAGGATTCGCGCCCCCCCCCCCCCCCTTTTTTTTTTTTTTAAAGAAAATGAATTAAAGAAAACTCAAGATAAACAACAAAGGAGAGGTCCACTTTCAAGGATGTAGCTGGTGCCACTGGTACAGATCCAACCAAAATACTGTCAGTAAGATTATAGTACAGAAAATGACATGATTGCAAACATAAATGATAATACACCCAAGAGTAAGGTCTTAATTAAGGTCTTAATTTTAAGGTCTTAAAATTAAGACCTTACTCTAAGCGCCTTGAGGCGACTGTTGTTGGGATTTGGGGCTATATAAATAAAATTGAATAAAATGGCCTTACTATGGCGCAGAAGAACTTCACTAGTGCCTCAAAACAGCCGACACCAGTGCAGTCCGACCGTCTTTGTGTTTTGATTGGTGCAACCACAGGACCACAGTTTTCCACTTTTCCTCAATCTTACAAAAGTAGTACTCAAAGTAGACAGCAATTCTGGAACTATTTGACCATGCTCATTCCTTTGTCTGGTAGAGTTTTAATTTGCATTTGTAGATGTAGCATCAAACCATTTTTCTAACAAGAGTTCTGAGAAGTGTTCCTGAGCATATGCAGCGATTTCCATCTGTGTTCTGAATGCAGTGTTGCCTGAGGGCCTAAAGATCATACCCACTCAGCGCCGGGTATTGGCCTTGTGTTTTGCATATAGAGATTTCGCCATATATTGACATTATGCAAATGATCATGTGAGGGTGGATAGATAGAGTCTGGTGGAAGCAGCCATCAGAAGATGGGTACATTGTGGTCACTGTGGCCCGTACTTTCATGTAGTTTACGCCAAATTCTGACCCTAGCAGGCAATGTTGCAGCAGAAATTGAGACATACCAGGCAATGTTTTTCCAATCTTCTATTGTCCAATTTTGGTCCAATTGTGGTTTCCTGCTGCTATAGCCCATCTGCCTCAAGGTTCAACACATTGTTCCTTCAGAGATCTTCTGCATATTTTGGTTATAATGAGTGGTTATGTGAATTACTGTTGTCTTACTATCGGCTCAAAGTCTGACCATTCGCCTCTGACCTCTGGGATCAACAAGACATTTTCGACCAGAGACCTGTCGCTCACTGGATATTTTCCCTTGTTTGGATCATTTTCTGTTAACTCTAAGGATGAGTTCCAGTAGAAATTCCAGTAGATCAGTTTCTGAAATACTCAGACAAACCTATCTGGCACCTACAACCACTCCATGTTCAAAGTCACTTAAACCACAGTTCGTCACCCTCCAGACACTTGATTTGAACTTGATCTTCACATAATCCTTAGGGATTATTAAATGTTTCTGACTCTGATCTTAATGCTGCCTAAATGCTTAAATGCACTGAGTTGCTGCAACGTAATTGAACAGGTTTTGTTTGTTTGGGGAGTTTTTTGTTTGTTTGTTCTTTACTGTGATTTACTTAAGGATTTACTTAAAGATATAGCCCCATTTATGTTTTTGCTTGTAGCACACATCATTGTCAACTACAAAACAGGTGAAGAGCTGTTCCTATCCTTGAAGCGCCCTCACACTGTCCCTGTGAACTCTGCCTTGAGACAGTAGCCGTTGCATGCATGAAGTTTTTAACATGTGTTCACCCAGCGTTCCTCACACTCTTAAAATCTCCCAAGGGAGAGATCATTTGAGGTGAAAGGTCAGGGGTCAGCACCATGTGTGTGTGTGTGTGTCTATGCCCACATACAAGTCTTTCTTGTAAATAGCTGAGATATTTGAGTTTTCAGTGTTCAGAGAGGCTTTACCACATGTGTGGATACGAAAGGTCCTGTTTTCACTACATTCCCTATTTTGTCATCATGACGCTTCTTTCTCCACAGGTGGAGACCTGTGGTGCCAAAGCCAAAAACTATACAAGACTGGTATTCAAAACGTGCATTTTACTGTAAACATAGACTCAATCATCCAGAGGGCAGGAATTTCTACAAATTCAATTTTTAAGCTATGATGAAATCCGTCAAGACAAGAAATGAAGAAAAAGCTTTGTTGTTTCAGGTTGTGTGGAGGAAAGTTTAATGCAGTGTGTGTGTGTGTGTGTGTGTGTGTGTGTGTGTGTGTGTGTGTGTGTGTGTGTGTAGAGATGGTACTCGATGGACAGATGGCCCTTTGTGACTCCTGACACCTGCCAGCTGCTGCTGTGCTCCTCCTCACCTCCTCTTTTCTTTTCCACTCTCCTCTCACCTCACTTCTTCCCTTTTTTCTCCCTCTTTGTTACGTTCACTGCTCCTTTCTTTCTTCCTTTGTGTCCTCTAATTGTAGCCACTTTTCACTGCAAAGACATTTAGATGATCATATAAGAGCAGCAGGAGGAAGGAGGTGTGATCACTATTTCTTTGTTTCTCTGTCCTTTAAAGATCACATAAATAAGAAAGTGGAAGGAATCCAGGACATCTGGAGATCTGTGAGGGTATTTGGGTTTGACAGGCCAAATCTTGAAGTAGGTATTAGGTAATATCATTTGTTTTCATATTTAGCAAAGTTAATGATGTTTTTGCTATATTTTTAAACTGAATCGAGATTATCAGATAATTATTTCAAACAACATCGTCATGTCATTACTAGACATTGATAGCATATAGAAATAAGATTTCAGGTTCAGATTCCTCAAAAAAGATGCTTTTAAGGAAAGTTTTATAAAACTCGAAGGCCACTGTTACTTAAATGGAGTCACTGATCGAGTTTTAGTGCGATCGCACTTACAAACCACCCTCACCCTTCCAAACACATGGGGCTAAATCTGAAATGTTAAAAGCTGATCTTTTTATATGTTCATGTCCTCTTTAAGCCTCTGTTTTTAACCAGCAAGAACACATGTTTTGCCCTCTTCAGAGTGAATGAAATTGGAAACACCCATTCCATTTTGGAAAGGAAAGGTTTATACAAATGCCAAATGAGGTTTGAGGGTTGTGATCGCAGGTGTTTGAGGTGTTTTAAAGAATCTTGGCTCTCTGCTGCAGATATTTTTGTTTGGATTTGGAGCGCAAACAACAAATGCCATGAAAACAACAAAAATCAGCTTCTGCACAAAGCTGTTTTTGTTAAGGAAGCTCTTTCTCAACAATAAACTTTTTTAAAAAAAGTTCAGAAAATAAAACCTATAACCTTATTTCCAACTCTGAAATTTTCCTTTTTTTTTCTGTTTTCTTTGCTATGCATAAGTCTTAACTGTTTAGTTTTTGAGACTAAAAAAAACCCCCAAACTTTAACTTAAAAAAAAACAAACTTCCAAAATTGATCCCTGATGAATTTACAAGTTTGTTCACTCCGGTTCACACAGATTAGTTGTTCCCATGTAGTACACAGATTACAATAAGTCAATCAATTTTCCATAGTGGTCCAGCGGGCAGATTGAAGTCTTTGCCAGGCCAATTTTGGCCCCTGTGCCTAATGTTTGACATGTCTGATCTAGAAGAAAATGCTATGGTCAGGTGAAATCAAAATTGAGCTCTTTTGCATCAACTCAAGCCACTGTGTAGGAAGAAGGAGGAAGAGAAATGCTGAGTATGACCCAAAGAACACCTCACAGTCAAGCGCGGGAGTGCAGACATTGTGCTTTGGGCTGTTCTTCTGCTAAGGATGCAGGACAACTTCACCTCATTGAGGTCCACTGTAACACAAAATCTTAGATGAGAGCTTCCTTCCCTTGGCAAGAACATTGAGGCTACGTCCACACTAATGTGTTTTAGTTTGAAAATGCACTGTTTTCTCTCCGTTTTGGCCTCCTGTCCACACTGAGACTGCGTTTTCGCTGAAGGAAAATGCAGCGTTTTGAAAACGCTCTTGAAAACACATACATTTGAAAACGGTGCTTTTAGCATCGCAATGTGGACAGTGAAAACGGAGACTTTTTGAAAACGATGACACGCGTTAGTCAGATGCAGTCATGTGACCAATTAAACAAAGATAGCGGAGGGCATTATACAGCAGTTGTTTTGTTTGCTCTCAATTTTGACAGCCCTATTAGAGATTAATATCAATCTGTACATGCTCCAGATAGCGTTTCTTTAATTCTCACTCACTTTTGCAACTTTGTACTTTTGTGTTACTCGCAGCAACAACTCCACCTCATTGTTAGTCCATTTAAAAAACTCGGTGCTTTTCCTCGACATTTTGCCGCAACGTTTCAACGAGCCAGAAAATAAATAAACGGCAGACAGGAATGAGGCAGGCCGAATCTTCTTGCGTTTCACACACGCGCAGTACTAGAACGTAAGCGTTTTCAGCCATTTCAATGTGGACGCACAACTCTGTGCAAACAACTATAAATGCTAGTGTGGACGAAAACGCCGTTTTCAAATCTATCCGGGCTAGTGTGGATGTAGTGTGACCCAAAACATACCACCATGGCAACAAAGGACTGGTTGAAGAAGAAACACATTAAAGTCATGGAGTTGCCTAGCCAGTCTCCAAAGCTCAGTAATTTAGAAAAACTGTGTAGCTGAAGCTTCATATTGCCAGGTTGCAGAAATCTAAATGATTTAGAGAAGTGGACCCAAAGTCCTTCTGAGATATGTAGATATGAGATAACTGGTGAGCAACTACAAGAAACATTGTACCGCTACGCGTGCCAAAAATGTTTTCTCCACCAGGGATCAACTACTTATTATACTCTATGATATGCAAATAAAAATGTATATAGCTGTACACAGAGAAAACATAATCCCATTGTCATAGACCACAACCTCAAGTAACCGAAAAGGGCACCAGAATAACGACAAAAAGATCACAAAAGATCACAAAACAACGAAAAACTAAAGTTTGTTCAGTGTCCAGTAAGCCATCATTTCATCTGCATCTCATCCAGTTACAAATTACACTGTCACAGTTTTAAACATTCACACACTGGGCAACTGGCATTGCCGTGCAGTACAACAAGAAAGGAAATTAATAGTTTAACTTAATTTTCCAGTGTTCAACTATATTCATCTTTTCAATATAAGTAAAGTACTTTTTAACAAACAATTCAAGTTCTTAAATGAGGAAAAATAACATTTGACTCAAGTTTATGATACTTGGCAAGACCAAGCAACTGACTAATTGTTAAGTACATTAGTTTCCTTTAGGAAAGGAAGCACTAAAGCTGCACTTGGTCATGTGAAAACATCTCTTTCACATGACTGCAGTTGATAGTTTGCCAAAGAATGTAAAGTAGTTTCCCCACCAACGGTATTCCTTTATATCTATTAGAGATGGCACGATATCACTTTTTAATGTCCGATACCGATATCATAAATTTGGATATCTGCCGATACCGATATGAATCCGATACAGCGCAGTGATTTGTAATCAATAAAACTGTTTTTTATAAATATCTTGCTGCATTTTGTATAAGTTCATACTCAAGTTTTAAAAAACAAGAGACTGAAGCTATTCTGTTATACCTGTATGCAAAAAATAAAACTCCACCCAAAACATTTTATAGTTCAGCAACACTGATCAATTTAATAAATTTAAACCTACACCATCCTCCCTATTCTGGTATTTTAAAGAGTACTTACCTACCTAACTAATAGGGTTGCCAACTCCCAGCAAAAATATTAGGGAACCACCCCCCACCCTTAATCGATGTAATCAACTTTAATTTAATGCATGTGTAAAACAAATGCACAGAAATCAATTATTTTTCTACAATATTTAAATAGATTCAACATCTTTCTTCAACAGAATTGCAGACTGCACAGATGGTACCTTCCCAAAGGAAAACGTACTACAGCTTACAAGGGTGTATATTAGACTTATTAGTTACTATATACAATAATGGATTTCTATACATTTAATCAGATGACCACTTTTGTTGTAAGATTCAGATAATTATTTATTCAAAGTTTTTAAATGACATAACAAAGAAAAATATTTCTTTGTGCCCCCCTTTCCCTGTTAATGTCCTACCTGGCCCCCGACAAAACTTTGCTAAACCCGCCCCTGCACAGTTACCAGCCGTCAGCTACCTAGAAAAGGATCCTGGTGTTATTTGTCTCTCAGAAACAGTTCATAACTTCCCTTCAACTCATTCATGTTAACTAAAAGGTAAACCTGTTTCTCCATCACCTGTTCAGCTCTGATGATTCAGTAAGGATATCTCCTGGTTTCATCTTCATGTTTCCCTCTCACCACATATCCAAACGGATATAATGACCAGCAGCTTTTACAGGCGTGGCTTCAGCAAACCTCAGCTGATACTAGAAAGTAATATTAAATACATTCTAACAACAGCTTATCAAGCTTAAACGTGCTGCTGTTGTTTATCCGCTGGTCTCCTCTTTCTAGCGCAAAGTGGGCGATAAACAAACAAAAAAGACGGACTTGCGGCAGAAAAGCCGATCAGCTGATCATTGATCAGTTTCATGTTTGAAGTAATAACAGGAGAGGAAGGGGGAGTGAATGAGAGAAGTAGATGCAACTGCGCAGCAAAGACAGAATAACTCCAGCTTTGTGTCTATTTTTTAATTCTAGCTGAAGTACGGGACAAATCGCTTCCTTTTCACCTCAATATGGATCTCCGATGGCCAGTCCAGCTGTGGCTCAATATATCAGTTGTTAAGCTTAATGTGGAAATACTATGCAAACATTCGGGGATGAACTTACACACTTGCTTTACTTCTCTGGGATAGTTTTCGCCGAGATGAAATACCCAGTTAGGAAGCATGTAGGGAGGCTCCAACAGCTGCTCTATCACGTGACACATACTGCTCCGATGCGCCGAGCTGGGTTATGCCAATTAGCGCGTTTTGTGAGGTGATTTTGTGATACTTCGGATCGATTACATTTTTTATTTCTCTCCGATATCCGATCCAGTCAAGTCAGTATCGGACCGATACCGATACGTAATATCGGATCGGTCCGTCTCTAATATCTATTATATATTAAATATATATAAACTACTGGCAGTCAACACAAAAAGGGGGGAAAAAAAGTGTCACCTTTAAAATTTCACCAAGGTTAATGGGAAGACTTTTGGTTCACCTTAGGCAAATGGCAGCTAGTACATGTGATCGTTTACAGCTGTTTAAGGATATTTACTTTTCTCCAAACTGGTGACATCACAGAGTCCTACAGTTGTGTATAATAGGAAAAGAGGCTCCGCTGATGTATTGGTCTCCCTGCTGTGTGACACGTGGGTTTAAAAAAATCACAGTCACTCTCTCACAGCCTGAAAAAACAATGGAGTCTGTGGGCCCGACTGTCACTCTCACCTCCTCTCTCCTCCTGCCTCTGTGTGGGACTCCAAAAGTCAATGAGGACAGCTGGCTGGCTGGATGACAGTGGATGTATATCTGCATACGTGTGTGAAGGTATCTGAGTTTGTGTGTGTGTGTCTTTCTTTGTGTGTGATCCTAAAAGGTCAGAGTTCAAGCTGTGGTTCACAGAGAGCCACGTTGTTCCCCTCCCAACAGGAAGGAGGGCACTGTCCATATGCTGTCTTCACTCACACAAACACATGCAGATTCACACACTTGGAAAAAAAAAACAGAGCAGAGATCGGTACAGTCACACGTTCCAGCAGGTACATACATGAGCTCCTGCAAGTATGCAGACACATGCATGAAAAACAGCAGGACTCACATTATACAACGAATGTTCAGATCACCCAGTGTAAACAATTGGTGCACAGTTTTTCCAGCACAAACACACACTTCATGCTTGTCTTTGTGAGGAGATAATAGGGCCAGAATTGGTGTGTATTTTATGTTATTAACATCTAATAACATAAAATGAAACCCTCAGAGCTATGCCAACGGTCAAAATGAAAATATTAACATTAAAAAAAATACCTAAGACCAAGTCCAGTTAGCAGGTCATCTACTAATAGAAAGGTTAGTAGTTTGATTCCTGGCCGCCCCAGTCTGCTAGAAAAAGTGCTTGTATGACTGAGTGAATGAGGCATGATATATAAAGCGCTTTGAGTGCTCCGAGGGAGAAGAATCACTCGAGATTATTCAACTTAATGACGATTTCTGAAGATTTGGTTGTTTTCCTCTTTAGGACATTACCGACCAGACTAAGATGGTTGACAGGACCCAGTTCATTTTAAGTTGACCAAAGAACTATACATCATTTCACTGAGAAACACAGTCAGACGAATCTAAAAGCCCCCAAAAAGGTTAAAAGGTGGACCTTGAGTTAAGATTTCTTTTTCCAGATGAAAGCCTGCTGTGACCTAATGAATTGAACCCTTTTCACGCATTGTGGACACTACAGTGGACAGCTATTCAAAGGCTGTTATCTTGTATTTGTGTCAGTGTTGATGGTATACTTGCGCATAAACCACCACATTGGACACTGATGTGTAACTCCATACCCTGCCACCCACTCCAAAAAGGATGTTGTCCACCTAAGTGTACATGCAAAAAACTATTTGAAAAATACATGTCTAAAAGTTCAAAAATCTTTTTTTCATGCCTACAGATGAATAAAAATACTTAAGAAAAAAATCCTGATTGAGGTTGTCGTAATTCATGCATGAAAGGGTTAAATGCACAAAATCAATGACAACTGATTACTGTTGTGATAAGTCAAAGTTTGTAAATAAATGAATAAATGAGTAGCACTTCAGTACACAACCAGCGGCCCTAATGGTAATGTGTAATAACAATGTAAGAAAGAGAAATATTATTTGCAATCTCCTGTGAAATACCCTGGAGTTCATTATTACATAGATATTACATTAAAAATACCTTAGACTGTAGTTTAAATAAACTTTCTTTCATTAGATAAAAAAAATTCTTGTCATTTAAAAGTCTCTCTCTGAAAGTTCATTGTTATTCCGTAAGTATTTCATAGTAAATGACAACTAGAACACCCTAAATTTAGAAGAACTACATATTGTGATATTTTACCCAAAGTTCAGTTCAATTCACTGTTATTTGTATAGCTCCAAATCACAACTGTTTCCTCAAGCTGCTTTATATTGTAGGATAAAGATAAAACACAGAGAAAACCCCAACAATCAAACAAACCACTGTGAGCAAACACTTGGCAACAGTGGGACAAAAGAACATCCTCTAAACAGGAAGAAAAGGGGATTTAATGGGGATGAGGAGAGGGATACAGGATGAAAGACAGACTGGAAAGAGTCAATTATTAAGATTAATAACTAATGGTTAAATGCAGAGTGGCAGCCAGGTCCCCTGATTTAACCCTAACTGTATGCTTTTATCTAAAATGTAATGTTTTTAGCACAATCTCAAAAGGAAAAGTTGATTGTCTCCCGAATCCAAACTGGGAGCTGGTTCCACAGAAAGCTGAAGGCTCTGCCTCCTGATTTTTTTTATGAAATGTGAAGCGAGAGCAGAAGTCGAACCGCTACACGTTATGCGCAGTTTTCAGATAAAGAGAGGGCGGTATGTTTCTTTTTGCAGATGGACAGAAGCAGCATGTTGATTTATGACATCTTCAGACAGCTGCTACGTAGATGCAGTGTGAGTGATAAAACAGTTTAGGACATCAGTGTGAAATCTTGAGACTCTGCTGGACACTTTCCTCCTCGACCTCCTGTCTCTATTTTGTCCCCTCACCCTTCAAATACAAACACATTCACTTTTTAAAACATACTCTCTCAAACTTGTCTGACTCCATGTTGATTAGATTAGAATCTTGCTGTATTGCTTTATTCTCTCTCTGCCTTCAGACAGTGAACATAATTCAGACCCTTGAGACATAAACTCTGTGTGCTGCCAGTTGCATGCAGCTGTGTCCGTATACTGTTTAAAATATAATTTGCAAGATGCAAAAGATGGCCTAGAGGTAATGCTCACCTATAGACACTCCCTCTTCCCTGCACTCTTTCAGTGACTCTCTGGGCAGCTCTGTTACTGCATGCATGTCTTGTTTCTTCATATATACACATGAGCTGCTCATGTTGTCTCTCACCCTCTTTGAGCCTGGCTGTGTCAACACATACACAGTAGAAGGGCAGGGTTTGACTTTTAATATACTGCCACAAACTTTGTTCCCATATGAACCTGTGAGGAAGTCCTGAACAAGAACAAGAAGATGCAAAAATGAAGCTAAGTGTTAATCTCCACCCTGTCACTGTTACCTGCTGCAGGGACAGTTCTTCTCTGGTGCCTTTCATAGTATCAGCCGGCATTTGAACAGGTATGAAAACTGATTATATTTGGAGTCATTTCTATATTAAGGAAATCATTGTGAGGTGAGCTGCATCTGCCGACCACTGATGAATTTCTTACAAAAGCCACTGACATTGGTGCCTCCAACTTTAGACCCAGCAGATTTGTAATGCAGGTGCTGGTGCTGGAATTTTTAGCACCAACTGAGAAGGGTAGTGTAATTTCCTTCTTTTCTGTCCACATCAGATCAGTTCAAAGGTCATCTGCAAGATATCTCAGATTCATGAAATCAATAGTAAACACTATAAACCTACAGCTTTTAATACAGTGGTATTAGACGCTGTAGGTTTGGCCTACAGGCCTGAAAATGTGCAATAAAAGCCTCCATTACAACTAACCAGCAAGTCAGCAATGATGTCCACGATGGAGGCAAAATTTTAATGACTGAGAGAAAAGTTCATGACCCCAAATTAGAGGAACTACCACGAGATGGAAACCAGCTGGTAAGTCTCAAAAAGAAAAACAAGCCAGGAGTTCAAAAACATGTGTACCAGTGGGTTTTGGAATAATAGCTCAATAAACTGATGAAGAACAGCTTAAGAACCGGCACATCCTCATACAACGTCAAACACAGACATGTATGAATGGAACTGGTGTAAATGTTCAGGGTTAAGGGTGAAGAGGTGAAATACCTTTAGCAGGCAACACCAATGGCCTGAACTTAATCTGAATTCCACCTGCTGAAGAGCAGCCTAAAGGCAGAGACCCCACAGCAAGCAGGAGCTGTGTGTGGCTGTGGTTAAGCCTGTGAGATCATCAGTGGGGACAATACAGAGACGGTGAGGTTTGTGTTTCGAAGAGTTCAAGCAGTGCACGCCTGCAAAGGATGATTTTTGTTATTTTTTTTTACTTTTAATGTTTTTTTTCCACTGTACTGATACAAACATACTCATTAAAACTGAAACTTGGCCCATTCTAAATCTGAATTTCCTTAAAAGTCTTAATAGCAAGAAGAAAAGTCTGTATAGTCTGGGCTGTATGTAAGAGCAGCTCTTGTAGAAATTACTGGAAATATGACTGCCTTTACCCCACCGCTGTTATAATAAATGCATGTAAACATAAAAAGTAAAGATTAATGGATATTTTTTAAACAAAGTCTTTGAAGTCTGATTCCTACATGAATGTCTTCTGCTTGGTAAAAATCAAGTTACAACGTGTTGGGTTTTCATCATTCCCGCTGCTGGTCTCATTAGCAAAGTAAAACAGAGCAGTTCTCACACCTCTCCATTTGGACCGATCATTTCTCAAGGAGACAGACACACACATTCAAAGAATGCGCAAAACAAATGTTGACCGTTTACACTCAACCTGTTGTTGTTTATGCACTTTCTTTCAGGTCCGCTTGTTATTTTTAGGGCTGTAAATCAGACAACGGCAACACCAATCACAGCTTCTGCCTGCAGCAACACTGCTAATTCTATTAACCATTAGAATATAAGCTTCCACTGACCACATTCATCTGCAGTTACCTTTGATTATATCACAATAATTATTGATAGTCACCAAATTAAATTGTGTTGTATCTTACTATAATGACAAATATCAAACATCAAACACATGTGTTCAACCTGTTACAGTGTGGATATTTAAAAAAAAAAAAAAAGTGTTGTGATTCAGGAATAAACTAATTTTTTGTTAATGGACTTGTCTCAGGGCTCTGGCCTTCTAAAAGTTCCTAGAGCCAGAAAAAAGACAATTGGAGAGCGTGCTTTTTCTTTTCGTGCCCCATTTCTGTGGAACAACCTCCCTCAAGATATTCGGCAGGCATGCTCTGTGGAGGTTTTTAAAACTAAGTTGAAGACACATTTGTTCACCCTATCCTACATGTCTTAATTCTATGGCTTTTAATTTTTATTGTTTTTATTGTTTTTAACTTGTATTATGTCTTTTACCTGTATTGCTATGTATCGCTTTTATTTTATTTATCTCTTTAGTTGTATAGCACTTTGTTTGAAAGCGCTTTATAAATAAAGTTATTATTATTAATGTGAAAACTGTCAGAAAAACTTGTAGTCATTAAACACAAGTAACCCCACTTTTGCATTAAATCACAGAGAGGTACTGCCCCCTACTGATTAGAAAGTATTAAGTTCTTTTTTTGCAGGGGGTGGGGAGGCTGGTTAGCAGAAAAAAATATTATGAGAAACTTCTGAATTACAATGCTATTGACAATAACCAAGGTGGCCCTTGGGGGGGGTAGGGCGTATTCAAATTACAACACAGTTATGGGGGAAAACAATCATCAATAAAAACTGCTCAAAGACCTTCTCACAGCATAACCCACTCCTCTGTTTCAGTAAACATATTATTTAAAGTGTCCCACTGAATCGTGATTGAGTGACAGAGTCTTTGAAGAGAAAGCCCTTGAATGCAGGAGTTCAGCCATCAGTATACACCAGTTTTACTGCAGGTTTTATCACTGCTGGTGGACGGTCTGCAGAACATTCAATTCAATTTAGTTTTATTTATATAAGGCCAAATCACAACAACAGGTAAAGACACCACAATAAACCAAAACAGAGATAACATATATGTTTATCTCAAGAAATTTTTTTAGAAATGTTGAGATCAATAAATTATTGTGCATATCTTAAATGTGTTAGCATTAATGACACAAACAATTTTGTGTTTCTTTCTGTTGGTAATTTGCTCTGAAAAACTGTCTTAATGTATTTCTTAATCATGCAGTAAAGAGTTATTATGTGAAGAAAAAAAAAAAACCCAAGAAGCAGCTTTTACTCTGTAAACAAACATTTATTCTTTACAACACAAGGCCAGTAATTTTTATCCTGTGCTTCCCAACACTGAATGAGCGGTTAACAAATGTTTTCATTGCTGGTGAGTAAATTTACTCTAAGTTTCTTTCTCGAAACAGTTTTTAATCTAAAATATCTGAACAATGTGACAATGTCTTATGCAAGACAAAAAGTTATTCAGTTTGCCGTCATACTGTACAGAGAAATACATCAAATAATGACACGTAAGAAGCTCAGACCAGCGTATTTGTTATTTCTGCTTAAGTGAATAGTGATTCCCTGACATTAACATGCAGACAGCGCCATCTGCTGGACAGCGTTAATCTTAATCAACTGGTTAACCTGATAAAAGAGCTAAAGACACATATGATGAAAGAAAAACAAAGCAGTACATCATTAAGGCTGCAGTCTTCATGTTGAGGATGTAGGTATGATTATTGGACAAGCAGGGGGAAAAAAATATGGATTTTTCAATAATATTCGCCTGACAGGCAAAAATGACAATGATATTTGACTCTCCTTCTGGGAGAAAAGAAAAGATATTTGGGTTGTGTCATGAAGGAAATCCAATTTAGAAATCTACAATTTGTGGAAAAAGGAAGCAACTGAATGTAGCTTTACAATTTATTTTTTCTTTTCTGAACTTTTTTTTTAGCTTCTGCAGGAGAGCCTGGCAGTAAAACTTTGAGAACTGCTCCCATACAATACAACCCCTTTGAATATTAACTAAAAGGTTATTAAACAGACTCAACTGCATATATGGGCTTTATTATTTACATTACACTTTTATGGGGAAAAGGTGATAAAGCTGTCTGCGCCTTCTCAGAGTTGCAGTGTCTTTTTAAGGATAACAAGTGGGGTTTTATTTGTGTTTTCACAATATTTCCATTTATTTATGACCAGTGGTGACCAAAATGAATTGGCAAACAATTGAAGAACTTATTAATTTGGGCGACAGACTTTAAATATGAGTTCGGTTCATTGAGGAGCTGTGCTGCAGACCAGCACCGCCCTTATGGCCTCCTGCAGTTTCTTTACAGACTCCATCACCAGTCGAAAACTTTCATGGAAGTTGCCGTTACCTTCCCTCACCCAGGCTTCCTGGAGCTCACTGACCCATGTCAGGATCTCGTCCAGCTGTTTCTGCACCTCCCTCTGCTCTTCTAGCTCAGCTAGCAGGGCCTGTCTGGCACAGACTTCTGCTTCATAGGCTCTCTGGAGGTCCACCAGGGAGGACTCCAGCTTCAGTACCTCCTGGACCATGCAAGATCCCATTCAAAGCAAGGGGGAGAAATATCAGTTTTAATCATGCTTTGAACAATCATGATGAATTCAATGTTAAAATGAAGTTAGAACAGGTTTAATGCCATTAAAAAGTTGCTCGTATTCTTGAAATTTCACAGATATTCATAACTCGGTGTCCACTTAGTAAACCTTCCTGATTTTCCTTCCTCTTTTTTCCCACAAAAGTCTGGGTTTTAGTTTTACTGCATTTAAGTTGATTTTTAACACTTACTGCAATTAAACACAGTTAGGTCCATAGGTTTTTGATCTACACACTTGTATAATTTTGTGCTTGTACATTTCCACTATCAAATGCAGAACTGCAAAACTGATAGGACAGAACTTCAGAGTTTCTTAATTCTTCAGTGGCCAGGTCAATCACCTGATCTCAACCCAAGAGAGCATACTTTTCAATAATTGAAATTATTGGGAAATTAAAGAGAATACGGCATTTAGAAGTTATGCTGTCAATTGCTGAAACCAACTACCCAGATCTTCTCCGATTTTAGCTATTGGTTTTAGCTAGTGTTTGAAACCTGCTATATAAATAAACGTGCTATATAAACAAACATGCGTTGCCTAGGTCAACACCCAGATGTTTAACTTGAGGTTTTCCGACTTAAATAGAGATTAAAGGAACGAAAATGTGCCAGGGTTAGGGTTTTAACATTATCTTAGACATACAGAGCCCTAAAAAAAATAATCAACTCCATTGGCCTCCCCACCCACCTGGATGTCTTGGGGGTTGTTTTTGTGCGACTGATCCTCGGGTAGCAGGACGTTTGGCGGCACGGAGAAACAGTGGCTAACCAGCAGCCCATCCATCCGCTTTGACAGCTGTTTGAACCGCTCTTCGAGGAACTGCTGCAGCTTTCGGCTGCACTCTCTAGCCCGGGACCGGAGCAGTTCCTCAGTCCCGTCCGGTTCCCCTTTACTCAACTGCCGCACGCAAACCTTCTCCACAACGGGCAAAATTTCGTACAAACAATCCAGAAAAGCACTGTGAACACGGATCATGCAGGTCTGCGGGGTGAAGTCGAAAAACTGCGTCTCATACAGTTTTAGCTGAGCCGGAGAGAGACTGTCCGCCTCTGAGACGTCCTCTCCGTTGACATCCATTACCTCTGCTTCCCGGGTTTCCCGCGCCATGTTCAATCGCTAATTGTCCTTCTTTCTTTCTTTCTTTCTTACAGTTATATTGGCGGTTGGCAAACAAGTGAAAGGTGCATTACCGCCACCAACTGGTATGGAGTATGGTCTGGAACGAATTGTCCTTCTTCTTCCTGGTCATAGTTGAGATGTTTTCGGGCAGCAAATGTTCATTTCATTTATAAAAATTTCACACTTTTGGAAATACCACATAAAATACAAACACTTCACTCACAGCCAAAGTATATGTTTTTATTGTAGTAGCAATAAACGTAGGCATTAATCCCTCCTTATGCTAGCTGTGTGGAAAAAGTTTCGGTTGGGGTGAGGGGTATACATCTGCAGATGATGTGATGTTAAAACTGGTCCTTTCTAGAGCCTGTAGACCACATGTGTCGAACTCCAGGCCTGGAGGGCCGGTGTCCTGCAGGTTTTAGATGTTTCCTTGATCCAACACAGCTGGTTCAAATTGCTAAACTACCTCCTCAACATGTCTTGTAGTTCTCCAGAAACCTGCTAATAAACTAATCATGTGATTTGGGTGTGTTGACCCAGGGTGATATCTAAAACCTGCAGGACACTGCCCCTCGAGGCCTGGAGTTCGACACCCCTGCTGTTGACAGTTTCATTTTTGTATTGTTTTTTTATCATCTTAAAAAAATAGAGTATAACGTCTAAAAAAAATAAATAATAAATAAAATAATTTCTTTTTAATTTAAATTTATTAAATTTATTTTCAACTTTAGTTTTAGTTAATAACTCCGCTTATTCAAATTTAAAAAACAAACAAACAAACAAAAAGTTGAAAAGATTTTCTGTTGATTAAACAATGCGCATGACCAAAGCGTGTGACGTGGCCCTCTGACACGCCCACCTTGTTCGAGCGAAAGGGGCATGCGCGCGCATTCACTTCCTTCGCGGCTCGTGCTTCTCTCTTCTCTGTGTGTGTTGATAGCGGCTTTTGCTTCCACACGTGCAATCATTCCTATGTGAATCTCTTTCTGTTTGGAGCCGCTTTTAAACTTTTCCTGCGCCGTCACAACAGGTAAATCAGCCGTCGGTGTTAGGCGTTTGATTTTCCCCGCAGCTGCGCAGCAGCTCGCGCGGGGGCAGAGGTTACCGCTGGAAGTTTAGCCGGGTTTAGCATGGTGGTATTAGCTAGCCGCTGCGCCTACTTTTTGTTGTGGTGTTGCTAACGTTAGCCAGCTAGCACCCGCAGCTAGTAGGGACAGGGTAATGTAAAATGTAACGTGAACATAAAAAAATGTGACGCTTCTTTCTCCTGTTGTCTTCCCTCCAGGTGTAAAGCCATAGAAACGGACCACCATGGGGGCATATCTGTCTCAGCCTAGCACCACCAAGACCTCTTCAGATGGCGGCAACAGCAACATGAGCTACGGTTTCTCTGCCATGCAGGGCTGGCGGGTCTCCATGGAGGTGAGGCGGAAAATGAATAAACGCATCAGAGACAGTGGTGTTGCTGCTGTGTTTGCCAAATGAAACGAAGCGAAAAACATTTTACTGGGTTATAAATGAGAACTGCAAGACATTTCTGTTTTGTTTGTTTGCTTGCTTGCGCGGAGCTCAAAACCTCTAACCTTCTTGCTGGGTCATCCAAATTAAGCTTATACATATTTTAGCTCCACTCTCCACTTTGATTGCCCAAGAGTCCCATCTCTGCTTTTTGTGGATGATGTGGTTCTGTTAGCTTCATCAGGTGGTCATCTCTAGGAATGGGAAATAGCGCCATTGAGTCTGAGGCCATGGTTCATAGGCAGAAATGTGTGGAGAGTCAGGGACAATTTGCTGCCCCAGGTGGAGGAGTTTAAGTATCTCAGGATTTTGTTCACAAGTTAGAGGACAGGGGACCAGATCATCAACAGATGGATTGGGACAGAGGCTGCAGTGATGAAACCTGAGTTTAAAAGTTAAACTGTTGATTTACTGTTTAATCGGTGTCCCCTCATGACCATTCCCTGGATAGATTGATAGATATTATCTTATCTACCTTTTAATTATTTCATTCTAGTTGGGACTTCCTATGGCGCTGTTAACATATTTGCTTTGCAACAACTCTCAGTTACTTTACTTTCTGTAACCGCTCCACCTCATTATCAGCACGTGCAAATAAATCTGTAATTGCTTCATGGAATTTGCAGATGAAAATGCTCCCTGGACTGAGGTTGTTCTTATTTTAAGTGGGTTTTTTGTTTTGTTTTGGGGGTTTGTTTTTTTTTAAAGAAAAGAAACTTTGTTGCTTAACAAATATAAAATACATTGGTCTCACCTAAATTTCATGTTCACTGTGATTTTGATTTTTATCCCCATCTTTCTTTGTCACAGGATGCTCACAACAGTATCCCAGACTTCGATGAGGATACTGCCATGTTTGCCGTGTATGATGGACACGGAGGTAACGCACTGATTTGAAGTTTGTTTGTTTGTTTGCACATCAGAGTACTATGTGCACACACTTCAGTTCATTTATATTACTTATTTTCCATTTTAGGTGAAGAGGTAGCGCTGTACTGTTCAAAGTACCTTCCTGACATCATCAAGGAGCAGAAAGCCTACAAAGATGGCAAACTTCAAAAGGTGAGATGCATCAAGAAATGTTTGCAGGACTTAAATGAGTTTGAAGAAAAATGCCCATGACCACATGCTGCTTGGCTGTGGTATACTTAAAGCCATATTAGAAACGGTGTATTATGAGGGCATGGTTGCCTCTTCTCTGCTCTTACAGTATCAACATGTTTGAATTTCGTTTTCCAGGCACTGGAGGATGCCTTCTTGGCCATCGACGGCAGGATAACCACAGAGGAAGTCATTAAAGAGCTTGTCCAGATCGCTGGACGGCCCACCGAGGAGCCACCCACTGAAAAGGTGGCAGAGGAGGACGATTGTGAGTACACCACTGCTTGTGACATTTCATGTGGATTCTAGTGTCAGTGAACACATAATAAATGCTTATCCTTTTTGAATGATAATGCAGAATTGTTAGTATATGACATAAATTACAATATAATAAACCAGGAACAATGTTATTCTTACCATAGATAAAATCTGTCCGAGCCTGAAGTTACACAACAGAAAAATTGATGTCTACACTCACATTTCGCGGTGTGCTCCTGCTAAGTGTATAAGGGCTTACAGCTGTCCCACAGTCACAGTTTCATACTGTAATATTTTATCTTTGACATTTGTTTTGCGCTTCTCCCGTTCCCGGTGAATTCCACTATCACTCACTTCTCTATTCCAGCCCACTTGTGCAATCAATATTCAGCAATCACATACATTATAGGCTTAGTCGGGGTCTTGGAGTACTGCACGGGAGCGCATCTTGAGTGGGTGAAAACCCCTCTCCTCCTTTGCAGGGCTGAAACTTTTAATTAATGGTATGTTCACAACAAACGCAAAGTGAAGTTTTAACTCTCACTACTTAAAACGTGTGCCTCCAGCAGCCAATGTAGTGGGAGGACTGCAGCTGATAGCTAGTTACACTTTAGACTTTGTTTATAATCACACTGAGCAAAAATGTTACATTTGATGTGAACGCATCATAACATATCTATCACATCTTCATAAGTAGTACGTTGCTTTGCTTCAAGTGCTCACTTGCAAGTTGAGACTTGTGTGTTTCGTGTCATCAGCAGTAACTTTCCACGTCAAGGCCTTAAATCGCTTAATGTCATTATCTCTGGTCACTACTGTTCACATCCTGTTTGGATCCCTCTTTAGACAAAAGCACTTGAAAAAGGAGAAGCAGCAATCTGGAAATTTAGGGAAAAAAGGTTAAATAAAATCAAAGGAATGCAACGTGTGCTTTGCTGCAAGCCAAGATTATTCTGTGTTTTAAAAATAGGTTAATTATTTTTTGGACAGTGATTTATGGTCCCCTCTAAAAAGCACAAGTTTGAAAGACATTTGGTGCTTTAAGTTCCCCGAGTGCAAAGAAAGTTGTTTTTTCTTTGCTTATTTTGTCATTTGTCACAAAATGCTCTCCGGTTTCTGCCATGTTGTGCTTTTTTGAATTCTCACTCATGCCTACAGCTGTGCAGACAGATGACATCATTTAAGTCTTTGAGGATTTAGTGCTTATAGACCTTGAGGTGGTCATTACGATTGGGCCCATATGAAAGATGAAGGTCATGTGCAAGTGTACTTGTGCCTGGATTTGTGTTTATGCGATTATAATTTTATTGTCACTTCAACAACTTAATGTTTTAACCGTAAACTTTTGGCACAACAGCATTCATCTTGTTTTGTTTGCCCTTCTGTATTTATTCAAAGTGCATTGACTGTAACTACTCAAATGATCACCAGCAATAAAAATCAAACCAAAAAATTTGTGGGAATACAGCAAGTAAATTATATGCTTAGAGTGCGTGCACTATTTGTAGCTTGAATCTCTGACGTCAAATGATAATACAAGTAATTCTGTTTTCTTTTCCTTTTCTCAGTGGACACAGAGGAGGCAGCTTTGCTCCACGAGGAGGCCACGATGACTATAGAGGAGCTGCTGGTACGATACGGCCAAAACCGCAATGCTATCAAACATGCGGCCGCCATGAGGTACATCATTAAAGTTGTTATGATTTATGTGTGAAGTTTTCACCTGAAGAAAGTAGAAATTAAAAAAAAATAGAAATGTTACTGCAAGAGGTCATGTCATGCAAGTTAATCGATACTGGTGTCAGATATCTCACAATTGTTCTCCTCTTGCCACCTTTTCAGCGGGTCAGAAATTCATGATATCCAACAGTCTGGATGGTTCAGCTACTTGTTTCATGTTGGTCGGCACAATTAGAAGCTGCAAGAATGAATTTTGTTTTGTTTTAAATCTTAGTGTTTCAGCTAAGAAGGGCTCCAGTTCGCAGCCTGAGTCCTCAGGAGATAAGGGGGACGGTTTGGAGGAGCAGAAGAAAGAGGGGCTAAATGGAGAAGTGGAGGAAAGCAATGAGGAAACAAAGGAAGGCGAAGGAGCAGCGTGCGGGTCTAAGCTACGAGCCTGTCGGCGAAGAGGAGGTGGCGAAGGCAGTGGCTCAGGTACAGAGATGTTCAGTCGGTCTATTGCAGAAATTCTAGAACTGCAGATCCAATTTTAACATGTTAAATGCATATGAGTGTCTGTGTTTTCACTCAGTGTTAAGCACACATGGATTTTGCAGTTGTATCAGCCATATAAGTATATTGGACAACTTAATTGTGTTGGGGTTTTTTTAATTGTTTTTTTTTTTTCTTTTTTGTTAGCCCTTCTAGCCTTATGACCATTGAGCTTATGTCATAGCAACATGTCCATCCTTTCGTCTACAAATCACAAATATCACTAATTTGAGCAACTTTTTCAGAGTGTTTCTTCTTGCTGCTTTTAGCCTTTTCTGATCTCTTCTTTCACACCCTGAGTCTGACACAGAGCCACAGTGTACCGTCACCTCAGTATCCTCCATTTTTGTTTGTGTTGCATACAAATTACATCACAGGACTTTCGGGCCACCTTGCTGGAACCATCCCACACACATTTAGGTGGTGCTCTTTGTATTCCAAAATGACCGAAACAGAGTAAAGTAGAATATCAAGCTGACTAGATGCTGGTGGAAAACAGGCATTGGACTGTAGCTGGTGGTGGGCCTCCTTCACCAGAAATCTGCTGAGGTCATTGTAATCAGAACGTGCCGCGTGAACAAAGATGTCGGTTCCCAGCTGCAGTCTAGTCTGCTCAAAAGTAGATGTATCAGTCAGTGCTCTCTCAGTGTATTTATTTTCACTCTCTTATACATTTTTCTTTTCTCGTTCCTACAGCTGACAGTGGAGCTGATTCAGGAAGCTCCAATGGTGAGGAAAAGGCCAGTAAAGCAGAAGGAGATGCAGGCCCTTCCTGCTCCTCTTCATCCTCAAAGGCTTCAGGAGATTCGAAGTCCAGGTTTTTTGATGATAGCGAGTCTGAAGGAGAGGAGGAGGAGGCTAGTGAGGAAGAGGTGAGACTAAGGGAGTAGAATATTGGAATTTTTTGGGCTGTGAAACTTTACTCTGAAACGCCAGTGTAATCACTGTTTTAACTCAGGATGTCAGTGAAGATGAAGATGGTGACAGCAGTGAGCTGGAAGAAGAGGAGGATACAGAAGAGGGAGAAGAAGACTCTGAGGATGAAGAGGAGGAGGAAATGTGTCTACCTGGAATGGATGGCAAAGAAGAGGTGTGTTGTAAAGACTTAAGTTTTATTTTTGCTGTTTGATGTATTTTTTTTATTGGTTTTATTAAACCAAAAATGAGGTTTGTTTTCAACAAATGGTCATTTGTACATCTTGTTAAGTGGAAGAAATTTTGATGACTGCCTCAAGCCTTGGTTATACTCTGTTGCAGACACGGACAGCTAGAGACCCGGCAGCTTATCAGTCATTCTTGTTATACTTGTTTGAAGTCTGCCGCCTGGGGCACGTGGATAGTTGGTGCATTGTAATGTTAATTCTCTTGGTCACAGAAAACAGACCGAAAGCTGGACATCCATGTCTGATGGCAAAAATTACGTATCACATGCCTGAGTGGACATGACACAGACCATTTGATTTGAATCAAATCAAATAGTCTCATTCATATGAAAGACGGTGGTTCGGTTACATCGTTATAAGCCCTCGTAGTTTTGGCAGCGTGTTACAGCTCACGTGTTTGTGTTTACAGCCTGGCTCAGACAGCGGAACCACGGCCGTCGTGGCTCTGATCCGAGGGAAACAGCTGATTGTGGCCAATGCTGGAGACTCTCGCTGCGTGGTGTCTGAACGCGGTAGGTCCAAACTATCTGATTCAAGCACTGAGTTATAAAACAGTTGTCAAAGCTGAGGGTTTCTGGCATAGTAGTGACTCTCCCCACTGCTAATGTGCAGCATACAGTATGTTTATATTGTGTGTTATGTAAGAAATAGGACCCAGGATTTCTCCAGTGCCACGATAAAGATTGAAAACCTCTTAGCTAAATCAGTTGTTGTGGTACCTCCTCCAGCAGCAGGAACCTTGACCTTGCTTCTCTTATTTATTCTCTGATGTTTTACTGAACAGTTTGTTGAAGGATCAGACTTGGAGTAAAGGTGGATTTCTGCACAGTCTTTATCTAATTTGTGAGCACTCTGTTTCTGTGTGACTGCAGGCAAAGCTGTTGACATGTCCTACGACCACAAGCCAGAGGACGAGGTGGAGTTAGCTCGCATCAAAAACGCTGGAGGGAAGGTGACGATGGATGGGCGTGTCAATGGTGGACTGAACCTTTCCAGAGCCATTGGTAGGTGACTCTGAAACCTTCAGATTATTAATATTCGGGTTCTTGGAATCACTCTTATTCATTTTCTTTTGAATATAGTAGCAGTTCTTCATTGATGTCCAGTGTTTGCATGTTCTCAACTGCAGTGACCAAACTTAGTCTGAACTCTGACTCTCAGGTGACCACTTCTATAAGAGGAACAAGTCTCTGCCACCAGAGGAGCAGATGATTTCTGCAATGCCCGATGTTAAAGTTCTGACACTTAACGAGGACCACGACTTTATGGTTATTGCGTGCGACGGCATCTGGTGAGTGTAAATGGTTATTTGCCCCATTACCGGTAACTAATTTCAGGGGTGTTAGTAAAATGATGTCCAAAACTGGAGCTAGTCAAATAATTTTGTAATTTGAGACAAAAAAAAAACGGACACCAAAGTTACCATGTTTTGATTCAGCTGTTTAAATCCCGTTTGTGCTTCTGTGTGTTTGCAGGAATGTGTTGAGCAGTCAGGAGGTGGTGGACTTCATCAGCGAGAAGATCAAACCAGACCAGAATGGCAAAACCAGAGCACTTTCCTCGATTGTGGAAGAGGTGAGCATGAAGGAAAAACTCAGATTTTATATTGAAGTACAGTGTAGTCATCAGGGATTAAACAATGCTCTACTCAGCAGCAGGGCAAAAACTAAATGGATAAGCGATAGATATACAGTTTTTGTAAACAATTAGATCTAAGAGTAGAGCATTAGAACTAATCACATAGCATTTGCTCTTAGAACTATTAGTTCTTCTGCCACACAGAGATAAGATTGTGGAAATTTAATCCATGCAGTAGCTTAAAAAACACTTGTGCAGTTCTCAGAAGGCAACATTGTGTACAGTCATGTGAAACAGTTTTCACGGGACTCGGTTCTTCACAGTTCCACAAAGTACATCCCGTGATTCAGGAACTGTTACAAACACCTTCAGCAGCAGGAACTTGGAAGTAATTATTTTCTGAACGATTCGTCTCTCACATCATTTTAGAGCAATTTATGCTCGCTCCTCTTTAAAATGCTGCTTCAGTTCATAGAGATTTGTTCATGCACAGCTCTTTTAAGGTCCTGCCACAACATTTTAAACAGATTGGGCTCCTTTTTCGATTTGCTGCTGTGCTTGGGTTCATTGTCCTGGCCTCACATCTGGCTCTAGAATACTCTGGTATGCAGAAAAGTTCATGGTTGTCTCAGTGACTAGAAGGTGTTCAGGTCCTGTGGCTCCAAAACAGCCCAAATCCTCACCCCTCCACCACCGTGCTTAATAGTTAATGTGAGGTGTTTGTGCTGATATTTTCACCGAATGTGGTGCTGCGCATCCCCTCCAAACATCTCCACTTATCTTGTCTGTCCAATTGATATTGTTCCAGAAATCTTGAGGTTTGTTCAGACGCACCTTTCCAAACCTAAGCCATGCTACCATAGAGAGAAGACGCTTTGTCCTGACAGCCCAACCAAACCTGTTCCAATTCCAATTGTGCTGTCATGAACTTTAATATTTAACATGCTAAGTGAGGCCTGTAGTGTCTGAGATGTAGCTATTGGGGTTTTTATCCCTCAGCTGTAAAAGGCTGATGGGGTATTGCTGTCACCCCAGTTTGTGAATGAGTTCGAATCTCAGTGACCTTGACCTCAAGGTCAGAGGCCAAGTTTTCTGAAAATCTTGTGAATGCAATAACTTGAGAACAAGGTTATGTATTTTCATATCAGTGCCATAGATGTGTCTACTGGGAGGCTGAGGGGTAGCATTGGCCATCGCCAGTATTTCAGGCTCTGTCATCATGTGACAAAGTACTGCGTATCGCCTGCCTGCTACCAACACACCATCATGCCAGCTTAATAAATTTTTTCACATCCATCCATGTCGCGTCAGGGTTCTGTCTCGTCAGTGACAGGGAGTTGGAAATAAGTATGGCCTACGATATTCCTGTGAAAGAGCGCACCTTTCAGGAACAAACCTATAACCGCTCACCCTTGTCATTATCATCCTCATGCATGCAGGGGTTAAACTGATCTATAATGTGGCATTTGTACAATGTTCGATCTCTTCCTTTTAATTGATAATTTATTCTTAGACTAGTCTTTTTCTTCACATTTAAGTGACAAGTAAATTAGTTACCAGGAAAATCACAAGTAATCACTGTTGTCTGTCTTACTGCCTTAATTGCCTAAAAAATATTGTCCAAGGTCTCAGTCTTCAATTTCAAGTTTCACATGTCCTCCTGACAGCTGTTGGACCACTGTTTGGCCCCCGACACATCTGGAGATGGGACAGGATGTGATAACATGACTTGCGTCATAGTCACCTTCCAGGCACACCCGTCTTCCACAGATTCGGACGACACAAAGAAGAGGAAGCATGCAGAGGGAGAAGGGACTGAGCAGGAGGAGAATGGAAATGACAGCAAAAAGGCAAAAAGTGACTAAAGAGGAGACGAGAGAAACTGTCCCAGACGGAGCAGCTGGTCCCATGCTACCCCAGACACAACACAGAGACACATTCTGTTCAAAATTAAATCCTGACCTCACAAACGTCATTTCACCCTGAAGCAGACATTAGAAAAGCTCTGCCGAACTGAGACCATGAGAAGTTCGTTTTTTTTCCTGTGCTCTGTTCTTGGTGGATTTTCAATTAAGACACACCCTGCAGTAGTTTCTTTTGATTGATTCAGCTGGAAAGAGATTCTTAAATTCACAAAAGGCACACACGAAATACCACATCATTTTCCAACCAGTAGGATGCTGCAGGGGGGGAACCAGTCTAAAGAGTCAGATGTGTAGATCCCTGCAGACAAATGCGGCACTGTTGTTTTTTTTGTTTTGTTTTTTAAATCACTTTTCACGTAGCAGGTTGTTTTGGTAAAATTTTGATCAGTTTGTGAAGTTATGAGTCTAATTCATGTTCACGTGTGTGACACATGCACTTCCATTGTGGCTTTGCAGTGTAAATTTTGCCGTTTTAGACTCAGATGTTGCCAACCATGAATTCTTGTTTCACATCCTCTTCAGACACACTGAACCCAGAGTGCTGGAATGGATGCTGGTTGCTACGCTGTAACTGTATAAGAATGAATTGAACGAGAGGACTCCCAAAGTGAAGCTTCAGGATGCAGTGAGAATGGATGTGCTGGTTTAGCTCTGTCAGTTTGTGTAGCTCTGCCCATCAGGATGAGGACCACACAGACTCTTGTCCAGTTGCTCTAATTTGCCATTTATATTTTTCTCCCTTTAGCACTCTTTCACAAGTAAGGATAAAGATATATATATTTTTTAATTTCAGTCTTGCTGCTGATGCAACAGCCCAACACCTCACCTTATCTTGCCTTTCTTCATTCCTGGTTTTGTGTTTTGGTTCATTTCAATTCTGTTTCCAGCCAGGGTTTTTGAGCTTGTGTGCTTTCCATCAGTAAGATTTGATAGCAGGGGAACCGAGGCCTTTAATGTCCATCCAGAGAGAAGTGGCGATTAGAGCCCGGGACCTATCTTCACCTCAGCTACTCGCACGCCGCCTGTCTCATTCCCACTATAACTAATTTTTAAGGATATCTTTAGGATGCGTTTTAAGTAAAAAGTATTTCCACTCAGCTGTTTGTTTTTTCATTTATGATAATCAGTCCTCTGGCAGTTTTTCTAACAATTAAAAAAATTAAAGTCTTTTTGTGAGCACACTCTGAAATCTCCTTGACGCTGGACTGGGGGAAGGATGCACAAGGTTTTTTTTCCTGAGTGGAAATACAAATTGAGGTTAAGAAAACGGTGTAGACTTTTTTTTTTTTTTCCCCAGTCTCATTTAAGACATCGTGTGACTGTAAAGTTGTTTCCAGTGTCCTATCTCGTCACCATGCCCTTTTTTCTGTACATAGTTTTTTTTTCAATACTTGTAATTGAAGAAATGGAAAATGCTTTTTCTTTGTAATTGTGAGTCGGTGTGACATTTTGGTGCATACTCTTTTGACACCAGTATGTAAGTACATACAAATACATTTTTTTAAATAATCAACCGTATTTGTGTGTGTGCGCCTGTTATTTATTGTTAAAACCAGATTCATGTTTGTTTGGGTTTTTGTTTTTTTGGGGTTTTTTCCAAACATTTAAGGTGGTCAAGCTGAGGTCACTGGAAATATTTGTGGGTTTTTGGTTTTCATTAATTTCAGGTAGTCCTTTTTAATTCAATTCAATTTTATTTATATAGCGCCAAATCACAACAAAAGTCGCCTCAAGGCGCTTCATAGATACAGAGAAAAACCCAACAATCATATGACCCCCCTATGACCAAGCACTTTGGCGACAGTGGGAAGGAAAAATTCCCTTTTAACAGGAAGAAACCTCCAGCAGAACCAGGCTCAGGGAGGGGCGGCCATCTGCTGCAACCGGTTGGGGTGAGAGAAGGAAGACAGGATAAAGACATGCTGTGGAAGAGAAACAGAGGTTAATAACAGATATGATTCAATGCAGAGAGGTCTGTTAATACATAGTGAGTGAGAAAGGTGACTGGAAAGGAAAAACTCAGTGCATCATGGGAATCCCCGGCAGCCTACGTCTATTGCAGCATAACTAAGGGAGGATTCAGGGTCACCTGGTCCAGCCCTAACTATATGCTTTAGCAAAAAGGAAAGTTTTAAGCCTAATCTTAAAAGTAGAGATAGTGTCTGTCTCCTGAATCCAAACTGGAAGCTGGTTCCACAGAAGAGGGGCCTGAAAACTGAAGGCTCTCCCTCCCATTCTACTTTTAAATACTGTAGGAACAACAAGTAGGCCTGCAGAGCGAGAGCGAAGTGCTCTAATAGGGTGATATGGTACTACAAGGTCATTAAGATAAGATGGGGCCTGATTATTTAAGACCTTGTATGTGAGGAGCAGGATTTTGAATTCAATTCTGGATTTAACAGGAAGCCAAAACAGGAGAAATATGCTCTCTCTTTCTAGTCCCTGTCAGGACTCTTGCTGCAGCATTTTGGATTAATTGAAGGCCTTCGGGGAATTTTTAGGACATCCTGATAGTAATGAATTACAGTAGTCCAGCCTGGAAGTAATAAATGCATGAACTAGTTTTTCAGCGTCACTCTGAGACAGGATATTTCTAATTTTAGAGATGTTGCGCAAATGGAAGAACGCTGTTCTAATCGCTCTAATAGGATATTATGGTCAACAGTATCGAATGCTGCACTAAGGTCTAGCAGGACAAGCACAGAGATGAGTCCACTGTCAGAGGCCATAAGAAGATCATTTGTAACCTTCACTAAAGCTGTTTCTGTGCTGTGATGAACTCTGAAACCTGACTGAAACTCTTCAAATAAGCCATTCCTCTGCAGATGATTTGTTAGCTGTTTGACAACTTCAAGGATTTTTGATATGAAAGGAAGGTTGGAGATTGGCCTATAATTAGCTAAGACTGCTGGGTCTAGAGATGGCTTTTTGAGTAATGGTTTAACTACAGCCAGCTTGAAGGCCTGTGGTACATAGCCGATTATTAGAGATAGGTTGATCATATTTAAGATCGAAGAATTAATTAATGGCAGGACTTCTTTGAGCAGTTTTGTAGGAATGGGGTCTAAAAGACACGTTGATGGTTTGGAGGAAGTAATTATTGAAGTTAACTCAGAAAGATCAATTGGAGAAAAAGAGTCTAACTTAACATCAACGGTACTAAGAGTAGCTGTAGATAATATTACATCTGTGGGATGATTACTGGTAATTTTTTTTTTGTCTAATGATTAAAATTTTATTTGTGAAGAAGTTCATGAAGTCATTACTAGTTAACGTTAAAGGGATTGTTGGCTCAACAGAGCTCTGACCTTTTGTCAGCCTGGCTACAGTGCTGAAGAGAAACCTGGGGTTGTTCTTATTTTCTTCAATCAGTGATGAATAGTAAGATGTTCTGGCTTTGCGGAGGGCTTTCTTATAAAGCAGCAAACTATTTCTCCAGGCTAAATGATGATCCTCTAAATTTGTGACACGCCATTTCCTCTCCAGATTACGAGTCATCTGCTTTAGGGTACGTGTTTAAGAATTATACCACGGAGTCAGGTACTTCTGATTAGAGACCTTAGTTTTCACAGGAGCTACAGTATCCAGAGTCGGTAAAATTATTAACAAGATTTTTAGATTATGAACCCATAGTGCCATGCAGCCATCCTGCACTAAAGTATTTACTGCATACAATGTAAAAATAATTGGACCCATTGCTTCAGCCCCTGCAATCAGCGTTTTAGTAAGTTCTTAAATTCACAAAAGGCACACACTAAATACCCAAATGCTTTAATTCTTAAATTATCCATATAGAAGCTGAACAGAGAAAAATCTTTTTTTGCTACCAGTTAGAAATATCCAGTTGTGGAGGTACCAGTCTTAAAGGTAATTCTCAGAAAGTCCTGCAGATGGCAGCAGACAATAGACTTGATTTGATACAGAGGTACCAGGACACTAATAGGAACACCTTTTTATTATTGGGTTGGCCACTCTTTTGCCTTTAATTCTTTATCACACAGAACTAACAAGGTGCTAGAAACATTCCTCAGATCTATATTGTCCTTATGGTCCATATTGATTTGACAGCATCATACGCGTATCACCTGTCCGTCGTGTGAATTTCCTGTTCCACCACATCCTAGAGGTGCTCTATTGTGATGTTTAAGAAACCAGTTTGAGATGACTGGCACTTTGTGACATCAGTAGTCATCAGAAGATGTTAAAATGATGCTCAGTTGGTATTAAGGAGCTCAAAGTATGCCAAGAAAATATCCCACACGCTGTTAGACCACCAGCAGCCTGAACTGTTGATTAAGGCAGGATGCACGTTGTTTACACCAAATCCTGACCCTCCATGTGAATGTCACAGCAGAAATTGAGACTCATCAGACCAGGCAACATTTTTTTCAACCTTATTGTCCAGTTTTGGTGAAGCTGTGTGAATTGTAGCCTCAGTTGTCAGGAATAGCACCTAGTGTGGGTTATTGTAGACCATCTGCTTCAAGGGTCGACGTGTTGTTACAAGTGGTTATTTGAGTTACTGTTGCCTTCCTATCAGCTCGAAGTGGTCTGACCATTCTCTGACCTCTGACATCAACAATACTTTTTCACCCAGAGAACTGCTGCTCACTGGACTTTTCTTCTCTTTTCTTCTAGACCATTCTCTGTAAACCGTAGAGATAGTTGAGTGGAAAAATCCCTGTTAAAAGTCGCTCAGTTTCTCTTTCTTCCCCATTCGGATGTTCGATTTGAACTTTAGCAGGTCGTTTACCACATCTGCACTGTGTTTCTGCCATGTGATAAAGTTAAAAGACAATGTAGTGTATATAAATCTATGTTCCATGAAGGGCAAAGAGGCAGGGGGTTTCATGCCCTGCTGATGTTCGTGGACTTTAACCAGGTGGAACAACTAATCATGTAGATCACATTCTCTGTATTGAATGAAAAACCCTTCATACAGTTTGTCCTTCGTCCATAGTACACAGTTCCAGGCCTTCTATGGAAGACAAAATGTGTTATACTTTAAACCCCCACAGGAACAGCAAAGCAAAGGAGGACAGACTTGACTCCTCGCTAGCCTCGGGGCTTCTCTGTTCCTGCCTCGTCATTGGTCGAAGCCCTTCAGTTCTGGTGGCTGTGCAGCTCCCCGAGGATCATAGTTGCTGCAGGAACAATAGAAAGCAAGAGAGGAAACACACACTGTCCTTGGAATCTAAAAATGTTTTTGCAGACACAAATACACGCGATTTCTCCGGGTCTTTACCAGGCAGGATGTTTTTTGTTCTGGTAGTCCAGATTAGCACTGTGCTGTGTGTACAGAGAGTGCGTGCAAAGTTTATTAGTTTGTGTGTGTGTGTGTGGGGGGGGGGGTATCATTATTGGACTAAAGGACAGAAATACAGACCGAAACACACAAGATTTTGTGTCTCTATCAGTGTGAATGTGACTTTTGTTGTTGCTTCTGAAAACCAGTCCCATAATTTCCAGGATTTTCTGCACAAGATTTTATGTTTTGGCAGTTTCTCAAATACTCAGGCCACTGTCCAAAGCTGCTGCTAGTTTTTTCTTCCCTGCTTTAGGTGTAAAAAAGTTTCTTTAAAGGCTACGGCCATGGAGCTCAATGGTGGCCTTGTCCAGCTGTGTGCGTGCTGGGGGAGCTGTTTCTGTCTGTAGACTCTTAAACTTGACTGATGACTGTGGAAGAGAACCACAGGAGACCTGCAATTGTACATATAGAACCGTGCGTTCGTGTGTGTGTCTGTGTGTGTGTAGTCTAGCCAACAGGTCCTATATAGAAAGCTAGACCACAATAGCAGGTTGTAGCCAGACACTGTAGGCATTCATCTAGACTTGCACAGTCGTTTTCGATCTCATGCTCTAAAACTGCATTGGCCTTGTTGCCCTCACGCTGTAGAGTTTAGCTGTTTCCCAGCAAACACACACACACAGACACACACATTCCAGTGGTCACAGTAGTGCAATTAAAATATGGGCAGCGACCAAAAACGGTTAACTGCAAGGTCTTTTTAAAGGCAGACACTTCTAATCTGCATTCGTGTCCCTGTGCATTGATGCTACACATGATAGAGGATGATTAAAACTACATAATAACAGCCCCATAAGGACCCTTTTTGATGGGTGTTTTAGCAGAGCCTGTGTAGCTCAGATCTTGATTGTCCATTTGTCATTTCACCCTGGTATGTCTACCAGAAGATTGTGGCATGTGTACAGTGTGGGTGCATTGGTGTCTGCGCTTGTAAACTTTCATTCCAGTTTCACCACTGGCTAGCTGTGAACAGGAAGCCAAGTGCATATGTCTTCCATGCCACTTATAGCCTCTCATCCTGTAAAACCCATGTGGCCCAGATACGGGATCCTCCACAAGCTGGTAGATGGTAAATTTCAATTTAATTTATATATCACCAAATCACAACAACTGTCACCTAAAAGCACTTTATACTGCAAGGTAAAGACCCCACAATAATGCAGAGACAACCCCACCAAGCGACAGTGAGGGGAAAAACTCATTTTTAACAGGAAGAAAACTCCTGCAGAACCAAGCTCAGTGAGGGGCGGTCATCTGCTGAGACCGGTTAGGGGTAAGGAGTTCAATCTGTGAACTCTTCAATTTTTAGTTTGACGTCACTCTTTTGTCAGCACCTCTTTTCTGTGAAAAGGTTATTTGAAAAACCTGAACCAACAAAGCCAAAAATTTCCCCAGGAAGACTAAAACCAGAGCTAAACGAGAGGGTGTTACATTCATGTGCATTTTTTTGTTTGTGTAAATTATGTAATAAATAAAGGGCACACAAAAAGTCCACAAATTGACCTCTGAAGACGTATGTCCACCACAAATCACAGGACTGTCCTATCAGCATGAGCGTAGCTGATAACGCAGACACACACATATGTCACAGTCAGCTGTTCTTTTGCAGGAAGTACCAGCGTGTCAGTTCCAGATACATCCTCTGTGAGTGTTTGTGTGTTTTCAGCCTAAGCACATTGAACAAACTGATAGTAAAAAGAACTCCTCACATCCTTTTTTTCCTTTTCTTTTCCTCTTGTCCCTTTCACCTCCCTTTTTTCCATTTTCTCCTCCACCCACTCCTACTTCCTGTCACCTCTTCACTCCACTTCCTCTTTTTTCCCTTCCTCCCTGTCTTCTGATCTTTCCTCTTCACTGTGATAACTTTGTCTCATGTCCCGTTCGCTCCCTTCCTGTTCTCGTGTTCAGTTTTCACAGATTTCAACAGATTTGTAGACTTGTAGCACAGCACGGGTTAATTTGTAGGTTTCATTAACCTCTAACTTATATTCCATATTCTGTATTCCCAAGGCCTTACCACAGTGGACAGCATCAGATGCCCTTACTGAAACAACCCTAGTGTAAAGCTAATTTAAATATACGAAAGATAAGAAAGATGTTTGTACTGCAACCCTCAAATAAAATCACCAAATCACCAACACAATGATTTCACTCTCAGTAATTTCCTTTAAGATACTTTATGTTAGATATTAAATGTTTTAAACTGTTTATCTGTAGATGATTTAAATATTAAAAAATTAGAAGCAAAACGTGATCAAGTGACACTCAAATGAAATAAAGTGATTAGAAAGGTCAGTGAGTTTAATTTCACTAGCCACACCAAGGCTAGAAGAAGAAATCACTTAAACAGAACCAGTGTGACAAAAAGAAGCAGGCTAAAAGATCTCAACACGTAACACATCATGTCACGATCTAAAGAAACTCGAAGGACAGATGAGAAACAAAATCAATTATATCTACCAGTCTTACAAAGCCATTTCTGAGGCTACAGTTTTTTCTGTCCAAAAAAAGAAAAAACTTGGAATGAGGGTGAAAATTCCCAGGATTCCCCAACCCACCAAAATTAATCCAAGAATGGATCGTCATCTAAAGACCTGTAGGCCTCACTTGCCTCATTTAAGGTCAGAGTTCATGATTCAACAATAAGAAAGAGACTGGGCAAAAATGGCATCCATGAGAGAGCTCAAAGGAGGAAAACACGCTGACCACAAAGAAAAATATGACTTGTCTCACATTTGCCTGAAGACCTTTTGATGATCAAAAAAATTTGAAAATAATTCTGTGGCTCTTTTTGAAAGGTTTGAATCCTCTTACATCTGACATATAACTAACACAGCATTTCCTAAAAAGAAAACATCATACCAACAGTTAAAGAATGGTCACGGTAGTGTGATGGTCTGCGGTGTATATGGTGGAACCATAAATTTTGCTCTCTACCAGAAAATCCTGAAGGAGAATGTCCGGCCATCAGTAGCACAATGATCCAAAACACAGTCCATCGCTGAATGGCTTTAAAAAACAACAACAATAACACAAAGGTTTTGGAGTGGCCTAGTCAAAGTCTGGACTTAAACCAGATTGAGATGCTTTGGCATGACCTCAAACAGGTTGTTATAAGAAAAACCTCCAATGTGGCTGATTTAAAACAATTCTGAAAAGAACATTGGGCCGGTATTTCTCCACAGCGATGTGAAAACCTCACTGCCATCACAAACACTTGACTGCAGTTCTTGCTACTAAAGGTGGCACAGCCAGTTTAAGAGATAATTACTTTTTCACACAGGGTCAGGTAGGTTTCGCTCAATTTTTTTAACCTAAATAAATGAACTCGTTTCAAAATAGTGCATTTTGTATTTACGCAGGTTAGTTTTTGTCTAATCTGATGATCTAAAAGGTGTATGTGCAAAAAAAAAAACCTTTTCACAGCACTGTGCATACATGCTAGCAAATGAGTGTACACAGTAAGATACAAGACATGCTAAATATAAATAGAAAGCCCACTATATCAGGGTAGCACATACCACACAGATGATTGTTTGCCTACATAGACACACAAAGAAAAGTGTGCATGCAGGAACTACTACACATATATCAGGACATCAGTATGTACAGTAGGCAAACACTCACACACCAGAGCGGTGAGGTCAGAGATAAGAGAATGAGGAAACAAGCTGCTGTCTGATCAGCGGACATACTGCTGCCCTTACATCACCACGCATTTCTTCACCGTCTCATTTATTCACTCTTTCCCAGCCACAGATTCTCCTCCTTTAACTCCATTTTTAAAAATCAGCATACCCGCCTGTTTTCCTCAAAGATATTTTTCCTTCTCTGGTTTCTTTCCTCCCTTATCTCCCATTTCTTACTCAAACTGTTTATCATCAAACAGAAAAGTAAAACTGAGCATTCCTGTAAATAGATAACTGTAAGGATTATCTCACAGTAGTCAAAGTAAATCAGATATAATAGAAGCAGAACATTTTGTTCTTCTAACCTTGTCATGAGCTTGTCATTTTAATGGCTCTTTAAGCAGGCATGTAGGGCAAAGCTGTGATGAATAAGCAGCGTTTGGCTTTACAGATATTCATTTGGTGTCAATGTCAAGTTTGACTTTTATCTAAATCTTCTGAGCACTGCCAGATTCGGACCCCCCAACCTCATCATGGTTAAAAATTTGGTAGCACAACTATGAATCTCACAAAAACAGCATTACTGTATTAGCACGGCAAGGTTACAGGAAAAAGAAGACAATGCAAAGGGATCAGCAAAATGCAGCTGAGACACTTCTGAATTTAAAGGTTTAATCCAAAGATGCAAAAGCAGTGAAGTGATAACCTCTAAGCCTCAAATCTCTAACCTTTCTGTGTGGAGGTCTTCTCCGGGTACTCCGGCTTCTTCCCACCTTCCAGAAACTTGTGTGTCTTTCACCCTAGGACAGCTGGGATAGGCTCCAGCCCCACCTTGATCCTGAATTGGATACATGGTTAAGAAAAAGGATGGATGGATTTAGTAACGGGGTGCTGATGGGGAAAAAAAGAGAAAAACATACAAAGATGAAAAAGTCAAAGCTGCACCTTCAGTAAATAATAGTTGAATAACTGGTAGTTTAGTGATAACTCAAAGACAGCCAAGGCCACCGTATGTGTGTACATGTTTGTATATGTGATATCACACGTGTGCAAGTCAAACGTTTAGTTTAACCAGACCTAATTCCTTCTATCAATCTGAAGCCCCCATGAGCGAGCGTCCGCAGTGAGGACATTTAATGCCATTACGGAGAGTGTTTAATGGCCAAGAGGTCTCATTATAGTGTGGAGCAGACAACACTTCCTGTCATCTGCGTGTTTACCAGTGAAAGAAAATTTGTTCAGCTGTCATAGACATTACAGCAAAGAAAGGCCGTTCTTCAAGTAAAACATGTTTGTGACACCGATTAAAAATAAACGCTGACATCTTAAAGGAAGAATAGATACATCTGAAGGTGGTTTGAAGATCTCGTGACTGGAGCAATCTTGATTTTCCCCACAGCTGTTTTATCTTGTGACTGGGTTGATAGCCATCTCATTGCTGCATCAGAGGCTCTGCAGTCTATATGCAGCACAACTGGATCATATGAACAATTGTCTGAGCTCATGACTGCTGAGCTGATGAATGCTATGCAGTTCTAGCTCAGAGAGGGGCTTTTTTATGTTATGAGGCTATAACTTTCTAAAATAAAAGGGAGGTTGGTTATTGATCTGTGTCTAAAACACTAGGCTCATGTGCAAGTTTTTAGCACAAGGTTTACAACCTTAAAGCCTCTGCTGCTAACTAAACATCCCCGAGAAATCTAATTCGTAAAGGGTGTTAAAGACACGTCGATGAGTTTCTGAAACAAACAACAAACAAACCGCAAGAGGGTCTGGGCTCTAGTCCTCCACCTTCCTCCCACAGTCCAAAGACATGCATCTGACTTTAACTGGTGATTATACATTGAACATACATGTAAATGTGAGCATTAATGGTTATCTGTATCTGTGTTATCCCTATGATAGACTGGCAAAACATCGAGGGTGTACCCTGGCTCTCGGCCCCTAACAGCTGGGATCAGCTCCAGCACTGTGGCAACCCTGAATTAGGTAGGTATAAGAAGATCGATGGAAGGATACTTCATTTAAGCTCTGTTGTTAAAGGTTGTGTTTAAAGTTTTGGCTGCCGTGATGCAAACATTTCCCAACTCTTGGGATAAATAAAGTATATCTTAGCTTATCTTCAACTATCAGGCTCCTCAGTGTGAAAACAGCTCCCAGTTTTGGGTTGATCCATTCCTTAAATGTGCTGCTGCAGGCCCACGGTGCAGAGGGAGTTCCCATGAAGCACTGAGCACCTCTCCTCCACTTCAGTCTCACGTATTTACTTGCTACTATTGCTTATTTTTTAAAACTGTATCTTCTCTCCCCTGTAGTTTATCCCTTTTCTTCTGATTCTCTCTGTCTCTTTACATCTTTGCTCTGATGCTGGTGGAGCTGACCGTCTCAAATCTACATTTGCTGATCAGAGCAACAGGCTCAGTGTTTACAGTCTGTTGCCTCTCCACGCTCTGCTTTTTCTTTTCTGCTTATCTGCCCTCAACAAACCCTGTCCACTCTGAATCCGGCATTTCTTCCTAATGAAAGGGAGGTTTTTCTCTCCACTGTCACCAAGGGCTTACTCAAGGAATTGTTGAAAGGTTGTATGATTCATGATTCGCTTGGGGATTCACCCAAAACCTTAAGAAATAGTCCAGTTTTGTGTGTGTGTGTGTGTGTGTGTGTGTGTGTGTGTGGGGGGGGGGGGGGGGGGGGGGGAGAGCATGGGACATTTTTTTCCTTGATAAACTACATACTTGTTATTACAGGACATTAATAAGCTAGTCTTCTGTTGCTTTATGTATACTATTATATTGACAGGTAGGTTTTCAAAGTGGCAACCTGCTATCAATAAATCAGAACAGTGTGTTCCATATACGTTAAGTCCCAAAGGTCTTCAATTATTGACAGAAGAGCTTAAAATAGGTATCATATTCAGGGTTTTCTATTAAAGCTATCTAAATTTAAATAAATAAAAGGTTTGCTATTTATAGAGGTGAGGCTTCTGTGATAATCTAGATTCAGCATAATTTGTCCAGAAAAACACAAACTGTGCAAAATCATCCTCCCTTTGCTTTAAGGATCAGTCTCTCATGACTCATTGTATTGGATTAATCCTACTCCCTTCAGTTACTGCCTCAACACTACACACCCAGTCTCTCCCCTGCTGCCTGTTCTGGGTTAAACAAACAGACATGCAAGTCCTGCAAGGTGCACTTCACACATGCACTTGTGCTTCTTTCCAAAAAAACACACACTTATCCAAGCTCATGTGCAACTTTCACTTGCCCGTGATTTTAATGTGAAGATAAAGATTAAAGCGTTTAATTAAAGCGGCAGCACGGAAAGGTAATAAAGTCCAAGTGTTCCAGACCTTTGAAGAACATTTGTCCTCGATCACAAAGATTCATTTGAAGCAGCGTCTCTGAACTCTGCACAGCTGAAACTAGGCCTCCCTCTCTCCTCATTGTGTGTCAGCTCACACAGTTGAGAAAAGGACAAAAGTTCTGGCCATGAGCCTGTTGGTCACAGTGTGTGTGTGTGTGTGTGTGTGTGTGTGTGTGTGTGTGTGTGTGTGTGTGTGTGTGTGTCCCAGCTGGTTACATCTGGTTTCAGAGGCTACACAGGGAGGCTGATTACTCCCACCTCTCAGTATCAGTAACTAATCCCCATTTCCCAGAACAGTGTTTATGTGTGTCTGTATGTGAAAGAGAGAGACTCACAAAATGTGTTCATTTTAAAATGTTAAGATACTGTAAATCCTGAGAACTGTGACAGAGCATGAAATCCAATTACAAACTGTCAAGGTGGCAGACGCTATATTCACCTGTCTCATTCACCTGTCGGTTTCATCAGTGTGATCAATCATTACCTCCCACTGACCGACTCAGAATCATATTTAACAAAGCTCTGTAAATAGTTATTCATACTATGAATATTTTTCAAGTTACAACCACACAAAGTACATAAGGGTGGGTTGAAATCTTGCATTTAAGCCTTTTATTCTTTAGCTTAAAGCCACAATCGGCATATTTTTTTAGTATAACTTGAGCACCAATATCATAGCATATGTTTGCCACAGTTCACTGTGTTTACTGTACAGTTATAATCCAAGCACAATTAATGACAAAAGGCACGCTTTTATTGAGGCTAATGAGAAACTTGAAAATGAACAAAGTCCCAAGAAGTTTAAAGTGACTGCAGGAACACAAAGAGCTAGCATACAAACTAGCACAGACGAAGGAAACACAGAGCTATGTGTGCGTATGTACAGTATAATATCTCTGTGTTAGTGTTGTTCCTACATCTTCATAATAATGTTGGTCCACGATCAACATTGCAGTTAACCAATGACATTTTCTGAGCATTCAGTCAGCATTAGCCAAAAAAGTAGCTAATGCTTTTAGCAAGCTAACATGAGCAACCTAAATTTGGCTAACAGCAAATTTTACTTAAAAATACATTTATTATATTGTATAAATTAATAAAGACAACACTTAAAATGCTAACCATTTGTTCCAGAAGAGACTCTTAAGTAAACAAAGAAAATTTTCCTGCCAAGCTATGAGCATGAGGTCTCAAAAGCTGGAAAAGACAGGAAGTAAAAGTAGAATTTGGAAAACGTATAAACAAAGTTCAAAATAAAACTGGAAAATTTTTAAAATATTCTTCCTGCTAAAAGGGAGCACTGTAATGTTTTTATTCTGCTTGTTTATTTTATTTTGTTATTCATATTATCATCTGTGTGGATATTCTGCTGCAGCAGACAGGAGGTGAAGGCCAGGTTAGTGAAAATAGGCGAAGCGGAAGAATAGAAAAAGAAAAGGAACAGAAAGAAAGAAAAGAAGAGGATGAAGCAAACAGACATGCTGAGTCTCCAACTGCTGCATCTGCAACAAAGCACGACTCTGTTACAAACTGTCAACGTGTAAAGGACTACAGAGTCTTGAATCCTGACCTTAGTCACCGTGTTGTAATTTACTAAAGTGCGGGTGAAAATTCACATGCTTCAGCTCTTAGCACTGACCTTCACCTTTAAAAGTGAGTGGTCAATGCACCTTTTTCACTTATTGCCAAATTATAGCTGGAAAGCCATTCATGTAATTAATAGTTTTAATGATGCTTCCACTTCATTCCTGCTTCCTGCTATTGCAGACTTTCTGTCATGGCTCATTGGGACACTTAATTGAGAAGTGAAGTCGTTAATATTATTAGTCACACCTGGATTTTTCCAACCATAAAAAACATGTGTAGGTGTAGCTGTGTATCACGGTTTCTTGCACTTCTTTTCTTCCACTACAGCTGAAGCCCAACAAACACAAAGCTGTCTTCTAATGTTTCTCAAACTGGGATCCTACACGTTCCTGTACTAAGAAACTGCATCAAACCAGTCAACTTAACAATGTTAAAGAGTGTCACATTAAAAAACACCCATGAGCATTAAATCTCAGTCTTATAATACAGCTCTGCAACAAAGCCTAGTACATCTTATTACATCTAACAGGCTCGGGATCAACTGACATTTGGTTATTCGCTCCACGATAATCCAGAAATTATGAGCCATTTTCCGCTTTGTTCTTGAAGGTCTTATCTACGCCATGAAATGAGCAGTTGGAAAAACCTGTCAGTATGTCCCGTTTACTGATAACATGGAAACACACGACCGATGGAAAGCATCAGCAGACTTTGCCCAGATGTTAGGCATTCTTATAATTATTAGGAATTTCTGACTCTTGCTGAGGCACTGATTTGTGAGCAATTTAAGACTGATCTGCTCTCCTCTAAATGAGATTTGTCAAAGCTCCTACTTCCAGACTTCTCACAGCTCCAGTTTCACTCAATTAATGAATGAAGTGAAACAGAATAGCATCCCTGTATAAACTGTTGCATTTTGCAAATAAACTTCAGCTGAGCGAATCAAACACACGACAGGTTTTCAGAGGTGTGACAGAAAAAAGGTCATTAAATAAGGCTTTGCTCATGAGTCTATGTAAGAAAAAGAGATTATTTTCTACTTAGTTTTATTGCATTTTTAGCTCAAAATTCAAGTCTATTAACTCAACATTATAGCTCGACATCTGCTTTCAGATCAGCATGTCTCCCTCTGGACTGTGTGGATATACTGTATTTAATTGATATCATCTGTGGCATGACAAATGAAAAATTACACCTTTATTGTTCTTAGTGGTGCATGAAGTCCACTGACCCCTGTGGAGCTTCTCAGGTGAAGTAAATTCAGCAAAAACATCATGTACAGTTTGCTATTATATGCTTAAAGTTAATGTGTATCACATGCAAAATACTGAGGCTAGTATTTTTACTTTCATTGACGTAGTGAACCCTGACATTGTTAGAAAAAGTATGTTCTTTAAAACTGAAAAACAAGTGTAATGCTGGGCTGATTCACGCTGTTTGAGTGTCCGATTCAGAGTTTAAAGCTTCCTTGTGAATCAGCTGTGGTGTCAGCTGCAGCTGCTGCAGACTGAAACGCACCCTGCAGACTTCATTACCGAGAGCTTTTATCTTTTCCAGTAAACACACTCGAGCAGCGACTAATTAGATGAGATATATTAAGTCAGAACAAGCAATGATATGAAACCACATGCCTTTGATAACAAGAGGTTTATCTTGACAAACGAGAAGTATGCAAATACCACGTTTTATGCATACGCCAAAAAGAGACTTGGGTAATACTTGTAAGGTCCTTGTAATAGGTGTTACTTAATTGGTGGTAAAAATTGTAAAAGTCCTTATAACATGCTTATTAATAATTAGTATGTGCCAGTATAATGATTATTAATAAAACATTTATAGTTTTATTACAAGGCATTTACATTCATATAACAGATTACTAAAGGACTTTGGATTATAAGGACTTTGAGTATTTTTGTATTTTATTATGGTTTATTGAGTATTAAAACACCAATTGTACCATTTAGTTAAATCTTTCATAAAGAGGACCTGTTGGGCTGCCAGTATAGCTTACTTAGTTGAGCATGTGACCCATATACTGAAAGATTTTTCCAGGCACCCACATTTGAGTCCACCCCTGCCATTTCCTGTGTGTCTATCTGCTCTCATATCCTGTCAAAAATCAAGGCTAAACTGCTGCAAAAAGTTTTTTTGTTTGTTTGTTTGTTTTTTAATTTAAAGAGAACCTGCTGTGCTCATTTCTTTCTTCACAGTTTTATTCTATACTTACACGACTCAAATTTAAAAATAATACTCGTCAATCCTGTATGGAGCATTAATATAGCCCCTCAAAGTCATCGACTCCCTGAAACGAGCTGTTTTATGTCTCAAACAGAAAGTTTGATGGTCAGACAGGTGGAGCTGCTATGAGATGATCATATTAGAGATATCCTGTCCCTGATTAACTGATCATCTAGAAGCAAGAGTTAAAAAACACAAAACAAACATTTTAAAGCTTAAGTCATAGTTATTAACAGCACATACCTCAGTCTTTGAAACTTTGTAATATGAGCATTCATTATTGTTGCAGTCTATATACAGAAAATAAGGAAAATCCTAATCAGTCCCCCTGCAGTACTTTTTGGTTGCGGCTGTTTATGGGAAAATGTAAAACATGAAAATAATAATTTCAGTAGCACAAGACTTTCAGTAGCAATGTATTTTAGACCAATAAGTGGAGATGTTTGGTCATAATGCATAGAACCCCGCTTGGTTAAAACCAAATACCTGACACCAACTGTGAAATAGAGTGGTGGAGGGAGGGGTGATAATTCGGATGTGTTTCACAGACACAGGATCTGGGAACCTTGAAATCATTGGGTCCTCCATGAACTCCTTTGTATGCCAGAGTATTCATTGTGAGGTCATCTGTCTGACAACTAAAGCCTAGCTGAAACTGGAATAGGACAATGAGTCCAAGTATGCCAACAAATCTAAAACAAAACGGCTAAATTAAAAAAAGACTCAAGGTGTTGCAATGACAGTTCAGACTTCAAGCCGATTAAAATGCGGTGGTGGGACTGAGAGCTATGCATAAACAAATCCCAACAAACCTCAATGACCTACAGCCGTGTTGTAAAGAAGAGCAGGCCAGAGTTCCCCAGCAAGGATGTGAGGGACTGATGAAGTCATGCAGAAAACAATTACTTCAAGCTAAAAGTGTTTCTTCAAGTTTTCACAGTGCTGGTGACCCCTAAGCCTTTATATCATGGAGGCCATGATATAAAGGCTTAGTGGCATTTGAAATAACACATTTATTAAATACACAGCATTTCCAGGGCGGTTACAGGGATTTTATGGCGGTTACAGTTGTCAGCTGTTGTTAGCAGTTCACAGATGAGCTGTATTAATGTGAAGAGTTGGAAAGTGGGAGGAAGGTGTATAAACTGAATGTGTGTCACACTGTTTCTCAACTCAAATGCTATATGGCACCTTCTCCCTCATGGGTTATCCTCATAAACTATGTGAGCAAGAGGGCAGAGAGAGACCAAGAGAGGAGAGAGTGTATTTGACTGGAAAGTGATACGGAAAGGGAGAAAAAAAAAGGAAAGAGCATATTTGTTTGAGAGCAGGTGAATGGCCAGAGATAAAGTCCATTCAGGCAGCAGTTTCATTCGTTCAGTAAAGATTCCAGGAGCGTGTGTCAGCGTGTTTGAACAGTGGGTCTGTGCGGATCATTGTGAGGGGAAAATCCACTCATTGTCACAATGTGTAGATTAAGTTGTTGCTGTGTATTTTGTGATCTCCTCTGGCCTTTTTGTATGACATTTGCATGTTCCCTCTGTGCCTGCAAAGGTTTTCTACCACCGTCCATTGTCAATTGGTGCTGGAGACACCTAAATGATGGATGTGTAAATGGGTGAACAGTATCACAAATAGTGCAGAAGACCAACCTTACTATGGTTATGCTTAGTTTTTCACAGTTTCACAGTAGTGCATGGAGCTCTATGAAAATTTTCATTTTTACATTTCTGTACGTAGATGTCTTACTAATGTCTGACTAACAGCTGCTGGGTATAAGCCATAGTCATAATCTATTTTTTAGTTCCAGTAATCAGTGTAGATGGATACAACATCTGGTTCTTTTTGAGCTGTTTTCCTGTCTGATGCAGATAACAGAAGAGCTTTACTTACAGAAGATATTTTGACTCGCCATGGCAGGAAAAACACAGGTGTAACTAACAATGTCATGAGTCATGGTCATGGTCAGCAGGCCAGCATCCACCCTACCAAGAACCTGAAACAAAAACAGCAACGCTAAATATAAATCAGCCATTCAGCCTCACTCTTGTGCTTTTCTGATTGTGACTGCACTCTGTGGAAAAAGGTCAAAACCCTTCAGTAAAAATGATAGCCTCTCATGATTGTAAACTATTGAGTCAGCTAGTTGCAAGATGTTTTCTTATGGATAACACCTGGATTCAGTATAAAAAAGAAGTAACACTAATAATAATGTTGTCAGCAAGGCAACACTATTAGTGTTACTTAACAAAGACAAGCTGAGCACTCAAAACGAAAGCAGCTGGTTGTTATCAACTTTGCTAGAAATTACATTAAAATAAAAATCATTTACCGCAGCAAGTAAGTTTTAAAGGATTGCTTAATGCAGTCCAGATTATGTCCTGTTTCTTTATTCAGTACAAAAAATGTTATCTTTGAAGATTGCCCTGTCATTACTATTGTCTCCATAATACACAATCCCACTGGATGCTGTGTGAAATGCAACAAAAAACAGAATTCAGTGATTTGCAAATCTCATATACCTATATTGTTTCACAAAAGAATATAGAAAACAAAAACGTTTAAACTGTGACATTTATCATTTCATGTAAATTCTTTTGAATTTGATGACATAAACACTTAAAACAAAGAAAGCTCAGACAGGGCAATTAAAGGGTTGTAAAAGTAAGTGGTACTAAAAAAAGAGACAAGCCGTAGGAACATTTTGCAACTAATGTTATGCTAACTGGCAGTTGATTGGGTTTATATGATTGGGTCTAAAAAGAGCATGTTGGAGAGGACGAGTATCTCAGAGAAAAAGTGTTCAGTAATCAGAAATCATGGACGCCGTGTCCTCCAGACTAAAGAGAAGAGGGACAGTCCAGCTTGTTATCAAGCCTGCATCTCTGGAGATAGTTTAGTGAGTCTGATTAATGTGGCAGGAGGCATCTCTTATTTCTTAATTTTACATAAAGTTTTCTAATGTATTAAAACTGGATTTTAAAGATCTCTAATTCTCACTCTGTCACTAACTGATCAAGTATTTATTTGTGTTTTTCTATCTACTCCTGCCCATCTGTTTTTCCCCTGAACTTCCTGTTCTGTACTTTCTCTTAACACTCTTTAGCACATGCGCGTGCCCACACACACACACACATACATACAGCAGCTGTCAGAACACACATTGATTGGGTTTATAGCTTGTTAGGAAAGTGGAGATCATATTTCAGCTCTGCTCATTAAGAGTCAGCACTGATGTCACTTTGGCTCCTTTTTTGGTTACATAACACACGCGCGCGCGCGCATGCACGCACGCACGCACGCACGCACACAGAGAGGGCTATAAAATTATAAAATGAATTGGAGCCAACACTTAAACCATTGACTATACTGGCAGCTTTGTGAACATGTGACTGTAACATTTATTAGCATAAATGCACTCTCATGTGTATTACCGATTTCCATTCTTATTGCTTCTTGTGTGAATATCATCATATTGATAAAACATCTGCCTAATACAGTAACATTAATGCAACTGCAGCATGATCTTATTTTGCACCTTATTAAGTTAACCAGCAGTTTTATACTAATTTCACAGTGTACAATTTTAATCATTTTAAGTCTTTAAAACACCAGCTGGACACAGGATGTGGCTATGAATGGTAAACCAAACAAATCTGAAACTTGAGCAATTCGATAAGACTAATGCGACAAAAACACGGAAAGCTTTGGGAACCTCTGAGAACTGGCATCACCAACACTTTTAAGACCTCATCATGAGGTCAGTGGCTTTATAAAACTAGTGATGTGTCAGCCTTCGTGACATGTGTTTTTAGTCAGTTTTATCATAAGCATAGTTAATGGGGGTATTGTATTACATTTTGACTACGATTGCAGAATTACATAATCATTTGTTACTGCTCCTACGAGGTTCGGTTGGCACATAAAAACCATCAAAACAGAACTGACATGAAATAAGGGAATAACATTATTGCATTTTGGAAAACAGGCTGTAATTTGTGTCAGGAGCTGATCATCCAACAGGACCTGGCACTGCTCGAGTCGCAGAGCAGCTGACCTAAGGAGAACAAAGTCGGCCGCCTCTTTATTCACTAACTGTGTTGTCATGTGGAGCAAAGCAGTTTGTATCTCAGTAAGATTTACAATCACTTTCTCCTATACACACACACAGAGTCTCCAAGAGCTGAGACAGACCACTAACCAAATGTCACATGACAGCCTTCAAAATAAAGCTCTTGCATAACCGTAAGGGCCTGGAAGCAGAGAGTCTGTTTACAATGATCCAGTCTGAATTTGGATGACTTTCTGTAGGCTTTCTTTGTGTGTGTGTGTATTTGTCTGTATCTGTGTTTGGTCTCTATGCCCTCAGACGTTGCTCACATCTTTCATCTCACTGTCCTGATGTTCATCAGCTGAGCGTAACATCACAAAGCAAGCTGGAACACGACATCAACAAAAACAACATGAACAAACATGTTAGTAGGCGCTCGTACTTTCTAACAAAGTAGTTGAGGGTCTGCTTATTTAAAAGTTAACTTAGAAAGTTAACTATAAACCTCCTTTTTGACAAAACACACAAATATAAACCACATGTTGTAAACGAACTATTTCATACTTCAGGGGTGTTAAACTCCCTTCAGTTAATGGGCCATATGAAGCTCAGTTTGATTCCATTAAAAAATTCCATAGCTTAGATTTCCTTTAATGTTAAGAAAGCTTGATATAAAGTTAAAGACACAAAAGATTGACTACACAAGATGCCACCCATCCAGGCAATCAACTCTAGAAATGCTTTTAACTTTCCATGCATTTTCTCACCCATACAAGTGCCCACTAGGAGTAGCAGTGGATTTTATTGAAAAACCCCAAAATATTAATGACTAATGATTAATCAGTGGCAAAGCTATCCAGTGGGCTTGAGTGAATGCACGCTTGACACCACTGGCCTGTTTTCTTGACTGCTTATTTAACTCAGGGTCATAGAGAGGCTGGGATCTAACCCAGCTGGCACAAGGCGAGGGCAGGAGGGTGCCAGTCCATCATTGGGCTAACACAAAGAGACTGACCATCACACACTCTCACCTCCACACACATGTAGACAGTTTGGAATCACCATTTAACCTCAAAAGCATGTATTGGGACTCTGAGAGGAAGCCAAAGAAAGCAATAATAAGTCATGTGCTGTTTTACTTTATGATTCTTAGTCTGTTTACACTGTTGTCAGTTTTATTTCCTGGCCTTGTTAGTTTGCATGTTCCATCCCGCCAAATATCTCAGCCGTGTGGTCCTTCACACATGTTTACAGATAGCCATCAGTCTCCTCAGCATATATACCTGAATTTGTTCTTCTTACCTGCCAGAGTGTGTTGTCTCCTTCAAGCTTTCCAGTATTCCTAAGGTTTTTCATGCCTTTTTGGTGCTCGTAGTTATTTTCTGGACTTCAGGTACTTTCTGTGGAGTTTGGACTTTTGTCAAACTCAAAACCGTTCTGCATTCAAGCAATGGTGCTAAAATGCTGCATGCCCTACTGCCCTCATTTCAAACATGCATGCACCTTAAAATGAAACCTCAGTCTTGTTTACAGCCTGTGGGAGTAGAGTTTATATACACACACATTCTCAGTCTGCCACTAAGCACTCAAACACAACATATTTTTATACCAAATATTCTTTATTTCTCAGGGTATAAAACATCTGTACAAATATATCAAACACAAACCAAAGCCCTCGGTTAAACAGAGAATTGTAGCAGTGTTTTTATATGCAGAGAAAATGAAAACACTGGCGCTTCACACAGGCTCAGTGGACTAGTTTCCTAAGAGAAGCTTTCAGCTGGTGTCTCATGTGAGTGAGCTCAGGTGTCCTCTAGGGGGTATCAACCTCAGTAAAACAATTGAACCTCAAAAATGAGACCTTCTGTTTGGCAATGCTTCTGTTTACACTCACATAACCACGTGGTGCAGTCTTGTGCAATCAGAAATTAGGTCAACATGGGCATTTAGTGCCCAGTTAGGTCTAAATGTGCATGAAGTTGCACATTTAGACCTAAAGTAAACAGAGGATCAGTTCTTGTTGTAGTCTGACTCAAACATTTTCCTATTGGATGACTTTAACTTGCTATCCAATAGCACTACACAAGTTACTTATTGATAAGTGTCCTCAGCAGGGATAATTAGGTCACTCTGGAATCCAGTTCCAGCACCAAATCTACTGCAATAGCTAAACTCAACCACATCTCTGAAAACTCATAGCTCAATAACACCTATAAAACTCCTGACTTTGGACCTGCTCCAAACACAGAACATTTCTGTCTTAGCTTTAGAAGAATACCAGCACACCACATGTCTTCTCTGACTGTCTTTAAACACTGCTCACTTCCCGAGACCGATCTGTTCTACATTGCAATGCCTTACATCCATCATACAGTGCAGGGTGCATGCTGCTGTTGAACACTTGGGGGGAAAGGGGGGGAGGGGGCAGCTAAAAGAAGTAAAACTTAATCTATGCTGTTTTCTGGTAGCACAGTCAGTCTTACACATTAAAAGTTGTATCACATGACAGCAGTTTGAATTGTAATATCCTATTAATCAGTCAGTCATGAACAGAGTGGCATAATTTGCATGCTTTATGGAATCAAATTTTAATGTATAAGGAGGAGAAAAAATCATCAAGGAGGATTTATCCTCAAATCCAACTCAGACCTATGTAAGAATATGTTGATTTAATGTAGGTATACATTTAAAAAAAAAAAAAGTATATTTACTGAAAGACTGCAGTGAGCAAACATCCTACTTTCCAGAAAATTTAAACTAGGTAAAAGCTGATAAAGGGAAACACAAGCTATGATAAAGACTCTGCATGACCTTTAGCCTACTTTACTGCACCATCAGCCAAAACTGCACACAAACAGCAAGACAAGTAACCTATTATGCCTTTTCCCCTGCAAGAAACAATGCGTTTGCTATCAAGCCTAAAACACCGTGAAACAGTGAAACCATTCAGTCTCCACTGTAACATCTTCAATAGAAAGCTACCAAGCAGCTCTAGTAAAACCCATTCTAAAGCTGATCTGTTTTGCTTTTTCTTATTTTCTGTTATACATCAACTGTTACACTCATGGATGGTCGTATTAAACACAGGCAAATTTTCAAATAATGACATCAGATATCCCTGTGAGCCCAAAGGCTGAGGCTGTTTTTTTACTCTTGGATCTTTATGATGTCACTGAGAGGTGATGACTTTAATATGGTAATTTCTGAGCACAGAAGCTCCACCCACCTGCCAAACTTTTCAGACCTTCTGTTTACAAGAGGAATCCAAAAAAGGTTGAAAGGGCCTAAAAACAGTTTGTTTCAGACAGAAGATGACAGAAGGCCCAGTGCAAGAAACATAAGGATTATTTTGAACTGTGACTCATGCAAAGCTACTCTAGAGTCCAAGAATAATTATGAAGCTGAAAATGAGCACAAGAGTGTAATTTACTAATTGGCTGAAAATATGCAACTCTGACAGAAAACACTACGTGGATTCCAAACTGTGGATATTTTAATCTAAATAAAAGTCTCATTATTAAAATGAATTGAACTTCCCAGGCACAACATGGCTTACTCTGCTTCACACCAGTAAAGAACCCAATGGCCACAGATGTGATGCGGGGTAGTTCTTTGGGGGAAAATGCTTATTTTTGAGAACTGTACAAGGTTTTCACACCACGCTTAAAAGCCAAAATACCTGTCAGTTACATCTTACATGGGCCTGATATCATTGTAACTTCACACATCCACAGCCTCAGTTATTTTTATGTCACTAACAATACAAGAAGGAAAATATGTCATTAAATCAAATCTTTTAAACAATTTTAAGACCCTGAGCTTTAAACCATTTGCCCAGGCCATCCTTTTTGGTGCCTCATTGGTGGATATGTATGCTGGCTCTTGTATATATCTTTACTCTGTGCTGTTTAGAATCTGGTCTGTGATATGTTTTATGAAGGCCGCAAGCTGAAATGCGTCAGTCAAATAATAAATCTGTTTTTCATAATATAATTATCTTTTTTTTCTAATAAATTCTGACATTTAACTGGGAAGTTAGATAAAACTTCCAAATTTTGAAATGCAGCTATGACAGTGTTCATGTCTGATCTCTATGAATAATTGTGTTTTATGCTACAAAATGGCATAACAAACATTGTGCTCTTTCCTGTCTGCTGCAGTGACTTTAATACAACGGGCCTTTTTAGACGGAGACACTGAAGAAAAATAAAACAGACCCTGCTGGTCTGTGCTCTCGGTTTAGTAACTATGGTGTACGAAGGAAGGTGTGGCAGCTGAGTGTGTGACAGCCACATGTTTTCCATCTTCACTTTTGTTTTTATTGCTGCTTTACAACACATAAAGCTACATCTATTTGAGAGAGGACAGCCTGCAAGCACTATCACAGAAAACAGTAAACACAGGGTTGGCTATAACAGTGAGGGCAGAAAAACGGATGGTTAACATTGCTAGTAGAAAATTCAAACTTCACAGTCTTAATTGCATTTTTAAAAAAAAAGGTGAAGTCACTTTCTTTTTTTTCTTTTTTTTTTTTGCAAACTTACAGAAACAAGCACATGCAAAGAGCACTGCGTGGGTTTAATTACATTACGTGCTCATAGTTAAGGTTGTTTAAGTGTCTGCAAAGATAAATCAAACCCACATCAAGCAGAACAAATATCTAACATCAATTGGCTTTTATTTGCCTGCCTTGCAGCTTGTGCCTGTAGATGATTTAGATTCGAATGTCTCAGTTTTAAACTGAATTCTTCATTTCCATGTGAAAAGAGCCACTTGAGTACTGCACTGAGCAACGTTCTCGTTTGTGGAACAATGCAATCATGAATTACAAAATGTCCTCCTGCCCGATTAAGGTCAAGCACCAGTCACCAGCACAGTGCAGAGATTTATATTTAACCACGCCACACTGGTACCACTCTATTTTAACAGATTGTTCAGTCTTTCAGTGATAATGGGGGCTAGATGAAGATGATAAAATACCACAGCTACCAGTGGAAACCCAAAGTGGGTCACTGAGTCCTGGATCCAGGTTGTATCTTCTTGACTAAAGATACAACTTGCTATTAGAGAGCAGTGGATATTCAGACATGCTTTTTAACATATTATGATTTTTTCTTCATTATCTGGCTCCTTATTCTTTGAAATCTCACTTTTGATCAAAGCACAAGAAGAAAGACATGATTGGCACCTATCCAAAGCCTAAGCCTCACCGAACCTTTTTCTGTCAGGACACGCTGAAAACTATGCTTAATTTCATGCCAGATCTAACAGCATAATTGTCCAGATCAGCACTATAATAAAAGGGGAAAACCTGATCCAGGTTATAGACTAAACATGTGTGTCACCAGGAAATACTTAACAGTTTAATAAAGTTTTTTTTTTCATTATGAATAACAATGGCCCCAGTTATAAAAAGCAGCTCTAAAATTAACTGAGGGTTGGACTTGTTCTGACTATAATTATAGCCACTGATCATTGTCTGGGTCAGAAACTCCAAAATGACAACCTTTGGTCTGGTCCGGTCTATTTCAGTTAGCAGTTCTTTCTAATCATGGGCATCTGAAACCAGACTAAATTTAGAAGCAATTTAAAAAAAGGACCAGGAATTGGACGCACAGTTTTTAAGCCACCAATAATAACAATTATATTCTGAAGACAGTCCAGTTCCCCTCCAGGGTTCGTAACCAGGCTGCATAAATCCATTATAGGTTGGATCTAACTCCAGAGAAAACACAGTTCCAAGTTCCTGTTCAAATCTGTACCAGTCTAATCCTGAACAATATTATCACATCTTCTGCTAGTCCCACAATAGAACTGGTTCATGCCAGTTTAATTCCAGGAGACACAGCACCACCTTCTCCTGCAGGGAGGCTCAGTAGTAAATCTCATCCAGAATCCAGAATGGGGGCTAAAAACAAAATATTTTACATCTGTGACACTTCCCAGCCGCAGTCCAGGAGAGGTCCTGTATCCGTCTCCTTTTAAAGAGAAAACCACCTTTCTGTGCTTGTCAACTAAAACCCAGCTGAATCAGACAAGAATAAAGTCTCCTCTAAGCCACACAACAGTACCTTCTCCACCACGACTTTGACAGACTTTTCATCTTGTCCGGTGTCTGTCTTTGCTTTTTTCTGCGTTTCTTTTTCCCCCTTTGGTGCTTATGGGAGCTGTAGTTCTGCAGGCTGGCCAATATGGCTGTGTCAAACACTTCCTTGAGATTTTTTTGGGTCAGCGAAGAGCACTCTAAGTAGGCCACTGCTCCAATCTCCATCGCACAGTCCTGGGCATCCACTGGGTCCACGGGTCTTTCACGGTACTTCGCCAGATCAATGAGGACCTAAAGAAAATTACAAAAATATGAAATAAATATACTTACTAGTTTAAGCAAATAGCATCACATCACCCCAATACTATTTGTCTTAGAATTGCTTTTTACATTTTAATTGAGCCTTTTAAGGTATATCTGGATCTGACTTTAAGTTATATCTCTTTCCCCCTTGGATGCCTATTAGAGTCAAATCTCATCTTTATGGGGGAAAGACATACAGCATAAAAGTAGATCCAGGTGTGGCCCTTGTGGCTGTTTTAAAGTCAAGAGGGTGACTGCATGTTTACATGAGCACCGGCCTGAGGAGATCCTTCTCACAGAGTTAGTTATTGTTTTCCCTTTTCGGTCCTCTTAATCTGTATTGCCTGCTTTTAGTCTTCCTTTTTATAATTTTTTACATTTTTTGCCTGTTTTGTATGTTTTTCGTCTAAGCTCTTGTTTGTCTCTTTTTCTTAAATGAATTAGTCTTGTGTTTTTTCCAATTGCTACTTGCTGGAAATGGACTGACATTTGTACTGATCATTCAAAGTGCTTTAGACTACAACAGATATATATATATACCCAGCATCATCGAAAAACGTGTAAGCAAAAACGTGAAATCTACGACGGTCAAAACATGAAGTGGACATGAAAATGGACACGGTGGACCAGCGTGTTTATTACACGCTTTGATATCAGATTGCATCTTCATACTTTCATTAAGGGTAAATTGCATCCATGGTCAATTTTAGAATTGCCAGTTAAACTCACATATCTTTTTACTGTGGGACGAAGCCAGAAAGATTAGAATCTGACAACACTGATGTATAGCAGGAACACATTTGCAGGAACCTGCATGCTGTAAAGTGACAGTACTGACCTCAGCACACAATCAGTTGAGGAGACAGGAAAGATGCATCTGTACAGGCTTTAGCGTTTTTATGCACTGGGTAAGTTGCACAAAAAGGTTTTATAATCCAAACAGCTACAGCCCCTGAGTATACATGCATGTGCTTTTTCCTACAAACACATTATGCAATGCCAAAATTGCATTTGGTCATAATGTCGAAAGTTGCAACATTACCAACTTGTGACATTGCGACAACTCTTCTCTGTGGTCACAAAAAAACATCCAGACAGCACGGAGACTTGGACATTTACGAGGCTCCAGTTTGTGGTGCTGCTGAACGATGCTGTGTTTCTAATATTTACTCTACCCTGACTGATTTAAATGGAGCAGACAAAATGTATAAACCTCGACAGTGGTATAACTAAGGCTGCCAAAATGACCATAAAGGTGAATAAATATTTCTCTACAAGAGAATCAACACCAGCTGAACGTCATAACCTTAAAAATGTTACAGTTTAATTCTAGATTCACAACCAAGCTGTGCAATAACTATAATAACGCTTCCATTTAGTTTGTGCATGGTGTCATTGGTTTACACAATGATAAGAATGATAAGAGAGAGAAACAGGCAATAGAATTACATAAATTGTGATTTATGTACAGAATAAAAATCAACACCTTGACATCCTCTCTGAGATCACACTGCGTCCCGACAAGAACCAGCGGCGCAAAGGGGGCGTGTTTCCGAATCTCTGGTACCCACTTCTCAGGAACGTTCTGAAATGAGGCAGGGCTGACGACACTGAAGCACAGCAGGAACACATCTGCACTGGTGTAACACAGAGGGCGCAGCTTGTCGAACTCATCCTGGAAAGGTTGTGAGAGACCGAGAGTGTTCACACAGAGATACTGTGATTCATCACTGCCTACCTCTGCTTCAAGGCAGTGGTTCTTAAACTAAAGGACGGGCCCCACTGCAGGTGGGATGATGAGGACTAGGAGTAACACAATGTTCAATTAATGTGATTTTGGTTTTAATATATAGCATACTTAAGCTATCATGCTAACCTTTAGTTTATTAAAGTTCACCTCAGATCCCATTTTACTGTTCATGATAGATAATAATTGGTAGAAGAGTGTGAACTTTATTTCTGCTTCTGGGGTGAAGCCTATCAGAAAAAGTTTGAGAAGCACATTTTATCAAAACCTAAAAATTGTCTTTCTGTTTTTCCTTGATCTCCAACTTTATCTTTCCTCTCTCATTCAATGTCCCACTGTTTTTGAGGGCAGCTGATCATTGTAGTGATAATCTACCATATTATCCCAGCAGTGCACTTTTCTCTGGAAGTGCAGGTTTAACTTTTGTTTCTTGCCATTTGCTATAGAACCAGGGTGATTGTACAACTGATGATGCTACATGTCATTAATGTTTGTCTTCTCTCTCCCAGAGTTTGTATTTTCTGCTGTTTTTTGTTTGTCTGTTCCTCCTTTCTCCTTACTCTTCTCTTTCCCCTCATTCTTTATCTGGTTGTACCAGAAGGCTACCACTTTCACTGGCTACTAATCAGATCTAGGTTGCATTTTAAAATTTTTGTTTTAACCTTTAGAGCACTACATTGACAGGCCCCTCCCTATATTGCTGATTTGATTCACATATACACCTCTCTCGTAACCTCTGGGGGACCACGGTGTTCCCCCACACTCATTTCAGAGCTTGAGGGGACTGACCTTTCCTTGCATCCAGACTGTGGAATGCACTTCCTATATTTCTACAGCGTTCAGACTCTGTGGAGACCTTCAAAAAGCAGCTAAGGACATTTTTATTTCAAAAAGCTTTTAATTAGACCAGGGCTTTTATGATGTATTTGTGATTGTATTGAGTTTTTGTTACCTCTCTTGTGAAACACTTTGTGACATATGTCTGTGAAAAGTGCTATATAAATAAACTTTTACTTACTGATTTACTTTACTGTTTCTCTTCCTGCTAAAAATAAGTTCTTTCTCCCCATTGTCACCAAATCCTTTCTCATAGGGCATCAGCTGATGGTTGCAGTTTCCAGATACTACAAACTGTCTTACATATAAATACAGCTGAAGTGAGCTGAAAAATGGTGATTATAATGTTTTTTACATGTTACATGTCAAGGTTATTACAGCTAACTAAAACAAAACTTAAAAACTAAAACTAGATGTGAAACTAAAATAAAAATAAAAACTAGAACCAAATGAAATGATTTTGTAAACTTAAACTAACAAAAATAAAATAAAAACATAGAGGAAATGTCCATTTTTAGTTTTAATGTTTGAGTATTTGTTACTTTGGATCAAATAAATGTATTACAACTTGCCTGATGAGTCACTGATAGACTTGTTTTTTTGAGACTCTATTTACAAGACTGTGAGCTGACTGTGAGTTAAAATGTTTTGGGGTTTTTTGTTATACCTATAGTAATTTTCCTAAATCTTGCCTCTGATTATTATTATTATGCCCTCAAAAATAATGCTTAAAAAACTAACACTGAAACTAATAAAACATAAATTAAAACTAAACATTTTTGAACAATAAAAACTAAACTGAAATAAGAAAATCCACTCTGGAAACTTACTGAAACTAAACTGAATTAAAAACAAAAAGTCAAAATGAAGTAAAAATAAAAACTCATTAGAAAAAAAAAGACTATAATAACTCTGGTGCATGATTATGTGATTATACTGCATGTGTGGTGATTTTGTTTTACCATATTTGTTTTATCTCTATCAGCATATACCCTCTGTTTGATGTTTAACCAGTTGTAGCTTATCACAGTGTTCTACATCTTCCACTATCTTCAAACAAACATCTACTCCTTCGCAAATGTAGACAGAATTACATCACTTCCTGTGTGCCAGAGAGTTATTCCAAGGAAAGACCTAGAGATACACAAAACACTGATTTATCTTTAGTCTGTGAGTAATCCTAATCTATGTTCCTGTCATCTATGAAACATCCCTGCAATGTAGAACCTAATGAACTTCATGTTTTAACCTGTTTACATGTTATCCCACTGACTAGGGCTAGGACGTGCATTGTCCTGTTTCAATGCAGCCTCTTTAGCACGTCTTACCCCTCTTCCCTCCCATTTCCTTTGTAGCTCAGGCAACAACAAAAAAAGGCATTTGTCTTACTGGATGCTACTCAGACAGGCAAGAAAGTAAGAAAGAATGATTTCCTTGGGAGAGGCATTGTGTCCAACATGAATTTAAAAAAAGAACAACAGGAAACACTGCCCTCTGAGTGTCTAGTGTTAGTTTGTACAGAGGTCACTGACCTGTCCAGCTGTGTCACAGAGTTGTAGTTTAACTGGCTGCCCGTCCACTGATACCACCGCTACATGCACACACACACACACACACACACACACACACACACACACACACACACACACACACACACACACACACACACACACACACACATCATCTTGAGGTTAGTATCACCAATGTAAAGTTTACTGTTGTAATAAAATGACAAACTTTGACTTTGATGACAACACAAACTGGCAAAAAAGTCAGTATGATAAAAAAATTTAAAAGAATATGAATTAAAATATTTAATATATTAAATAAGTCAAGTAAACACATAAATCAATCCCTTGAGACAGCATCTAGTAGGCAAAACTGTGGCTGTGTGAAATAGGATCATTAAAGCCAAAGATATCATTTCTAACACTTGATGAACTGAAACTTAGATCATTGGATTTATTGGATCCTATGAACCATGTCATGAGTTTCTCCTATTTTTTACCTGAGAAGTTGTCAAACGCAGTCGGGACGTACTCGGTTGGATAGCCGTTGGTGGTGTAGCTGACCACCAGGCTGGTTTTCCCAACAGCCCCGTCCCCGACCAGGACGCACTTCACCCGCTTCTCCGCTGCTCCGGCTCCCGCTGACCCTGCCGCGGATCGCCGCGTCCTGCCCGAGCCTCTGTCCCGGCTCCGGACCCTCCGCGGGGGCACAGGCGGAGCAGGGGACACCGGTGCCGGCTTGTAGCAGCCATCGCCCCGCTGGGGCATCTGGCACGGAGAGGAGGGTGACATGGAGCCCGAGGAGACCCGGGCGGGAGGTTCAGTCCTGTTGAGGGCCAGTTTTCACTCCGTCCATTCTTCCGTTAACGTCCGCCACAGTTTGTCAACTGACTTTATGTGGTAGCCGAAGCCCTCTTCCTTTTAGTTACCATGGTTAAATCACCAAGGTTGGACCCGAGGCTCACCCAACACAGCCCCTTTAAGCGTCATGATTTATTAAATTATTAATGAGAGTCCGATTCTAAGAGCGGAGGATGAATTAACGTTGGCCGCTGGTCTGAGTCTATGTCCGTCCAGACGTCCAACGGACAGACCCGCCGCTAACTCCCCTTCAGTGACATCACGGTGCCTCTGTGTGTGTGTGTGTGTGTGTGTGTGTGTGTGTGTGTGTGTGTGCTTGGATTACAGGTGTTGTGGGGACACATAGCGGTTGCACGCACTCACACTGTATGGACTTGCAACTCTTCGGAGGACAAACTCTTCGGATGTCTTACAAATCCATTAAGGTTTAGATTGATGTTGGTGTTAACTAAGTAAAAAAAGTAGTAGACGATGGTTTCATAGACTGAAATTTGATCTATTTTTTCCCTCTTTTTTTCCTGTTGCTTTTGTTTTCTTTCTTTTGAAAATGCTCTGCTGCTTTCATCAAGCATTATAGTGGCGTTTTCCTTGTATGAAATATCAGCATTATAGTCTAACATCTTTATTTTCATTTTTTGAAATGAAAACCATGGTATGTGGTTTTCTCTTCTTTTTGTCTATTCTGGAGTACTTACTGCAAATCGCATACTACATCTTATCACACCACAGCAAAGCTGGTTTACTGGTAGCCTATTATGTACTTTACTACTGGAACTTAAAAACAAACTGAAGTCAAACATAGAGGAACAAAAGATCCCCAGTTCACAGAGACACAAATGCCTTGTGGTTTGCATATATATATATATATATACACACACACATGGATACACAGTATATGAGGGGGGAAAAGTTTTGTCCAATTGTAATGAGTTGAAAGTCAATATTTGGTGTGACCACCTCTATTCTTCAACACAGTCTGAACTCTCATAGCCAGCTTTCTTGTGATTTCTTTAAGTGGTCTTCAAGAATAGTTCTATAGGCTTCTTGTAGGACATTCAAAGTTCTTTTTTGGACATTGGCTGCCTTTTGTTCCATTTTCTGTCAAGACGATCAAGTGATGCTGAACCCTCCCTTATTTACACCAAGTCTAAGCTGATGGGGGCTTCCCACGATGTACTGAGCATTTCTTTTTCACTCATCTCTTTTCACTTTCTGTGTATTGATACACCACTTTGCATTTAATCATTACTTATAATTAATATCTGGCTCATTTCCACAGTGTGTCTTTTGTCCTGTCACCTTCCTCTCACCCCCAAACGGTTGCCCCTCCCTGAGCCTGGTTTTGCTGGATGTTTCTTTGTCTTAAAAGGGAGTTTTTCCTTCCCACTGTCACCAAGTTCTTGTCTATAGAGGGTCATCTGATTTTTGTTGTTTCCTTCTGTATTATTGTAAGGTCTTCACCTTAAAATAGTTATAAAGCACCATGGGATGACTGTTGCAATTTGGCACTATATAAAATTTAACTGAACTGAATGATCCCACACTTCTTCAGTAATGTTAGGGTCCAGGTTCTGGGGAGACTATTGTGTGTTTTTCTATCCAGGTATGCATATGCTGCATTTTTAGTGGGATCATTACTATGCTAAAAAAAAAGAAAAGAACTGTAGCTGCTACCAATCAGATGCTTTTCAAAACTGATGGTGCTTTTCTGCGTTCATAATTTCATCAATTTTGACAAGATCCCAACACCAAGGCTGAAATGCAGCTGTAAAACATAACAGTACCTCCACTGTGTTTTACAGTTGGCTGTAGACATTCAACTCTCTTGAACTCCTCCATTGATGATGATTCATCACTCCATCAGATCCGCTGCTACTGATTTTGAGTCCAGTTCTTGTGTAATTATTAATACCTCTGCCTTAACCCCCCCTTATTTCCCCTTCTTAAGAATGAGAATGAATGAATGAGGCATTAGTGAACAGTGCGTGGATGAAGGGCCAGACACAACATTGATTCATCCCTTGTATTCTGTTGTTTTTATGCTTGCCTGACTCATAGGGAAGTGTTAAGTAGCTTAACAAAAACTTTGAAAGACCCCCAGAAAACCCAGAGAACTGTGTCTTAAGAACATGGATGGGTTTTTTTTTCTTCCCCCCCCTCTGCCTCTTGCTTTATTAGCCTTACTTATTAGCCTTGCTATTCCAGCCTTATGACAGCTGAAATAGCCTCCTAGCATAGTCCCTCCAATTCCAATTTAAAGCAAAATATAAATATTGAGGGGAGCCTCGGGAAAGAAAAATAGAGCTATATCACGTTATAACGTGAAAAGTACAATATAAATATTATAATGTACGAACGTTATAATTATGTATATTGTAATAACGTGAAATTATATTATTCAAACGTGACTTTTTGTAAAACTTTTTAGACTACAGGTGTGACATTTGCGCCATCTGGTGGACACAACAAAATACAACTAAAGTTAAACTTATTAAAACATATTAAAACTCTACTTGTAGAATACCAGTCAAACGTGTTAATTCAAGCCACCAAGCACTATCATATATTTATGAGTATTTACCAACAGAGTGACAGTTTCGAGGCCCACGGAACAAAAGTCTGGGCTGTGTTTCCTCACGGACGAGTTTCAGAACTGTAGCAGCATGTGTTTTGGTTGTGAGATGTAGAAGACGCTCCGTTAGTAAGGGTTAGAGTCTGTTCGTTAAATATTCTGTAATACCAGTATGTCCTCGGCGGAGGTAGTTCTGGGTTTCCTGGAGGATGCGGAGCCGTGGCGGCTTCGGTCTCCTCAGTTCCCGAGTAAAGTCGGAGGGAAGCCGGCGTGGCTCAGCCAGAGAGGCCTGCCCTCTCTGCCCGGACTGGAGTGTGAGATATGCCGTCTGCCTATGGTTTTCCTGCTGCAGGTGAATCTCCAGGAGCCATGTTATCCTACTTCATAAAAATATTTACTTCACTGTACTGTACTGTGGTATAGAGAGATGTGCTGACAGTATAATATAAAGACTGAAATAACTTTTAGACTACAGTTTTGGTGTCCTGTATAAAGAGTTAAACAGTAAACTTAAAGAAGTCCAGACGCTTTTCTTTGCAAGCTCCTTTGACTACGATGACCTGGATGACTGAGAACCTTCACAGACAAACAGTAAACATATTAACACAACATTTTTAGCAGCATAAACACAAAGAAAGGAAAGTGGCACACATATCAAACATTTGTATTTTATAAGCCTCCTAAAAAGGTACATACTGAAATATATCCTTAATAAATTAGAATCCCCCAAAATATATTTAATTGCATGGTTTAGGTACTAGACCTTCATTAGCCGGCTGGTTATTGATATATATTCTGATATAAGAATCTGAACATATTACCCAGGTGGTGTACAATGTGTGAGTATTTTTCAACTTTAATTAAGTACTTTTTACAAGCCTGATCTCTCTCTCACACTCATACATACACACACACACACACACACACACACACACACACACACACACACACACACACACACCCACCCTATACCTAAGTGCACACATACTCAAATCTGGGTCAACTCCAATTTAACTTCTGCATCCCACCTCAGCCTTATTCACTATAAATAAATAAATACTAGATTTACCTGACTTGTTGCAGGTGTATGCACCAATATCCGGTCAGGACAGAAGTTTTCACCGAACGCTCTTTCTCTTCTGCTGCAAAACTCCAGAGTGCTACACGCGAAATGACAGCCGCTGCATGAAAGGTAGTTCTTCACTGTTTGATGTCTGTCACTTCCCAGGGGTGATGTTGTGAGATGTTGTCTGATTCTACTAATTTTTCTCAATAGATTTTGCAGTATTTCTTAAAAAGCTGTTTTTTCCTTCATGCCAGTTTTCAGAAACCAGTTACAGAGGAGGAACGAGTTCTACCCCTATGACCCTCCAGCAGGTTTGTGAATTTTTGCTGCCTAACTCTTAATGAAGTATTCAAGATTCAATTTCTGAGTATTTGTAGAAGAATATGGTGGTGGTAGCATCATGCTCTGGGACTGTTTTGTTGTTAGTAGTGCTGGTGGTTCCACAAAGTGGATGAAATAATGAAGGAATGGAATACCAGTTTAACCACTTTGTCACACTTGGATGTTCCTTCCAGCTACCAAAAGTTTCTGGTTGAGGTGCAATTTGCTAAAGAACATTTAACAAAATATACAGAGTGTGTATGTATATATTTGAACCTTATACTATACTTTTCACCCTGTGTGGAGTATAAAAATGTGTATGTATGTGAACCTTTGACCACAACTGTATATCAACAAATATAAAATTATCATCTTCCCTTTAGAGGATGAACCACCCTGTGATGCTGAGGAGGGCCAGAGTGTGTTGCCCGTTTCGGGAGTTAAACTGTGTTGGGTGTGCGGATGCCCCGGTAACAAAGCCTGCTCTCGGTGCCACACTGTGACCTACTGTGGAAAACACCACCAGACCCTCCACTGGAAACAATCTCACAAGAAGGAGTGTTGCAGCCAAGGTGTGTGTGGGGGATATTTACTGGAGCTGCAAAAATCGTAATCACATTTTTTCAGTGTTGAGTTTAATGATTGTGTTCATTAAACCTTCCAAAGAAGAAATCTGGTTCTGAAATTTTAATAGATGAATACATAAAATGAATTTAGAGTAAAAAAAAAAATGAAAGGAGTGAATTTGGATTTTTATAAAGAGGCAAAAGTAAAGAAAGGTGATGAGTTCAAAATCATAAAACAGCACAATAAACCTTTTATTAATTGATGGAAGCTAAGGTTGTAATTGAAAATAATATTTGAGTAATTTCACAGCCCTCGGTACATTTAGATTAATTGGTGATTGTAAAATGGGTGTTAGCCCTTTAGTGGGCAGCCGATCTGATCCAGAGTGTATCTATATTTAGAAAAGCGATGGATAAAAAGAGAAGTGGTCCATAATCCTTTTCCCTGAGTTAAGAGAATTATGACCGTCATTTCTCATCACTAGAAAGACTAAACTTGTCCGTCTCTGTCTAGAAGGGTCTCCTGTTACACCCTCCCCGCTCCTCTTTCCTGAGACTGAGCTGGTCACTGAGCCAGAGGAGGAGGAGAAAGATGTCAAAGAGGCTGAAGGAGAACAAGAAGAAGAGGACGGTGGAGGGATCATTACTCAGAGGAGTGTGGATTGTCCCGCCTTGGCAGAATGTAAGGTTAAAGGTTAAAGTTTTTCTCAGTTTTCAATTGAAAAGTGAACTTTTATGTAGAAAAGTCCAGTCTTAGTGATGTATACAGTGGGGCAAAAAAGTATTTAGTCAGCCACCGATTGTGCAAGTTCCCCCACTTAAAATGATGACAGAGGTCAGTAATTTGCACCAGAGGTACACTTCAACTGTGAGAGACAGAATGTGAAAAAAAAATCCATGAATCCACATGGTAGGATTTGTAAAGAATTTATTCGTAAATCAGGGTGGAAAATAAGTATTTGGTCAATAACAAAAATACAACTCAATACTTTGTAACATAACCTTTGTTGGCAATAACAGAGGTCAAACGTTTACTATAGGTCTTTACCAGGTTTGCACACACAGTAGCTGGTATTTTGGCCCATTCCTCCATGCAGATCTTCTCGAGAGCAGTGATGTTTTGGGGCTGTCGCCGAGCAACACGGACTTTCAACTCCCGCCACAGATTTTCTATGGGGTTGAGGTCTGGAGACTGGCTAGGCCACTCCAGGACTTTCAAATGCTTCTTACGGAGCCACTCCTTTGTTGCCCGGGCGGTGTGTTTTGGATCATTGTCATGTTGGAAGACCCAGCCTCGTTTCATCTTCAAAGTTCTCACTGATGGAAGGTGGTTTTGGCTCAAAATCTCACGATACATGGCCCCATTCATTCTGTCCTTAACACGGATCAGTCGTCCTGTCCCCTTGGCAGAAAAACAGCCCCATAGCATGATGTTTCCACCCCCATGCTTCACGGTAGGTATGGTGTTCTTGGGATGCAACTCAGTATTCTTCTTCCTCCAAGCACGACGAGTTGAGTTTATACCAAAAAGTTCTAGTTTGGTTTCATCTGACCACATGACATTCTCCCAATCCTCTGCTGTATCATCCATGTGCTCTCTGGCAAACTTCAGACGGGCCTGGACATGCACTGGCTTCAGCAGCGGAACACGTCTGGCACTGCGGGATTTGATTCCCTGCCGTTGTAGTGTGTTACTGATGGTGACCTTTGTTACTTTGGTCCCAGCTCTCTGCAGGTCATTCACCAGGTTCCCCCGTGTGGTTCTGGGATCTTTGCTCACCGTTCTCATGATCATTTTGACCCCACGGGATGAGATCTTGCGTGGAGCCCCAGATCGAGGGAGATTATCAGTGGTCTTGTATGTCTTCCATTTTCTGATGATTGCTCCCACAGTTGGTTTTTCACACCAAGCTGCTTGCCTATTGTAGATTCACTCTTCCCAGTCTGGTGCAGGTCTACAATACTTTTCCTGGTGTCCTTCGAAAGCTCTTTGGTCTTGGCCATGGCGGAGTTTGGAGTCTGACTGTTTGAGGCTGTGGACAGGTGTCTTTTATACAGATGATGAGTTCAAACAGGTGCCATTCATACAGGTAACGAGTGGGGGACAGAAAAGCTTCTTACAGAAGACGTTACAGGTCTGTGAGAGCCAGAGATTTTCCTTGTTTGAGGTGACCAAATACTTATTTTCCACCCTGATTTACGAATAAATTCTTTACAAATCCTACCATTTGGATTCATGGATTTTTTTCTCACATTCTGTCTCTCACAGTTGAAGTGTACCTCTGGTGCAAATTACTGACCTCTGTCATCATTTTAAGTGGGGGAACTTGCACAATCGGTGGCTGACTAAATACTTTTTTGCCCCACTGTATATTTATTTCATTATAATTTATAACCAATCCTGACCCTTCTGTTCTCTATCAGCCCTGGCAGAGAGCGACCTGGACGAGATGGCAATGCACGAGACTGAAGACAGTAAAGTGTTCCAGAGGTTTAAGAAGAAGATCGCACCTGAACCTCACCAGGTAGAAAATAGAAGAGCTGAAAAGATCCAGACGGTTGTTTTCTTCTGTCCATATCTCACAGTGTTTGTCATTTCTAGGTGATACGTTACAGTCGAGGGGGCTCTCCCTTGTGGGTCTCCTCTCAGCACATCCCTTCAGATGAGGATATCCCACCATGCACCTGTGGTGCCAAGAGGACGTTTGAGTTCCAGGTAATCGACCTGCTGATCTGTTGAAGACCTGCTCGGGTCTTTAATCTTTCGCTAATGGTTGATTTATTCACAAGTTTGTGCTGTTGCTATCCTGTGTGCGTGTAGGTGATGCCGCAGCTGTTAAACAGTCTAAGCGTGGACTCGACTGGAGCTAGCATTGACTGGGGGACTGCGGCTGTCTACACGTGCTCTGCCAGCTGTGAACGCAGCGACCAGTACTGCCCCGAGTTCATCTGGAAGCAGGACTTCAGCTCAGATCAACACACGCAGACTGAACGAAGATGATGGGCGTCCCTTGTTTCATGCATAGCAGGAAAAGCACAGGTGGTGCTGATTTCATTAATATGTTTAGGCGACTCCGCTTCAGTGTGTTCGTTCACCCACGTGGCTTGGTGGGACACCTGATGTTGACATATCCAAATGTTTCACCTGAACTTGTCATTCAGTCAAAAAGCTGCGTGGTGCTGCAGGTAAGAGCTGACTACTTATGCTGACTGAGCTAATCACATGGGAGTAATGCTGCCTCTCCCTATTAAATGGACTGGAGATTTAACTAATCATAAACTTTGTGCAAACATAAACATCAGTGTAAAATGCCATCTCCAAATGTATAAACGACGTGTGTGCAAAAAGACGTGTGTTGCATCATTAAAAACAAATTTAGCAAAACAATGTTTAAAGAAACATCTGGATTTTTCCACTAATCACCTCACAGCGGCTCACCAGCGTCCACCCACACAGTTTAATAACCACAGCAATAAGTCACCAATTGAGACAAATTCTGACATTTACCAGCAAGACTCACCTCAAGTTACTGACTACGTCTTTCAAACTCTATTCATAGTTCAGGTTAAGTATCTTAGCCAGAACATTTAAGTAATTAAAATTAGTGATGTGACGTTCTGTATCGAGGCTTCAAAGCTTGTGTCGAGTAATGGAGGGGGCGTTTCTGCGATGCGCGTATCGAGGCTTGCTTCATTTATGGGAGGAGCTGAAAATGATGACGTCCGAAGCCTCGCTGCCCGGCTGTACCACGTGACTGGTTCATGAAATGGTTCGAACTTTGCCGCGAGCTATGACAGCGATATAAACCCCTCAGACTTCATTCAAAATGTGGGTGTTTGATGGAGAGTTGCGGTTAGTGAGAGTTTGGAGACAGTTTGGAGGTTTATGAGAGAAAGTCAGGAGAGAATGGAGCCAGCTAAGAAGAGGAGGATGTTCTCCCCTGTGTGGGAACATTTTGATTTTATTCCTCTCAACAAGGTATGTAAATTTCTACAGAAGATGTATTTTCATAATACTGATGGTGCAATACAATTTATGCTAAGCTGTCTGTACTTTTGTACAAGGTGAAGTGTTTGCTATGTGCCAGGGAGCTGGGATATAACAACAACACCTCACCCATGCTTAGGCACTACAGAGCTTTGCATGAGAATAAGGGAACACCGATTGTGGAGCAAGACCAGGTGAGCCATCAAATGCAATGATAATATAGCATGCAGTAATGTTACTAAATTATATAACAATATTATACAACTGTAATAAGTTACATGTGTGATATTTATATTTGTGCTTTGTCTTTATTGTCTTTCCTCAGGAGAACAATCTCAAATAGATGAAGACCTGGTTAGCATGGTGATTGAGGACTCCCAGCCATTTAGCATTGTGGAGGACAAAGGATTTACAAGATTTGTTAAATCATTGAATCCTAGCTATGTTCTCCCCACTAAAAAGGTCATAAAAGCAGTGAATATTTAGTTTTTACAGAATAAAATGTGGGCAGGACTGAGGCTCAAAGCCTGTAGCTGTCCATACCTCAACGTTACAAAAGCACAACCACTGTCCACACCCCAACCACACCTCACCTCACAGTAAATGATCATTTCCATTTTAAGCATTTCCAAATTATCATTTTCCATACTGCCAGTATAAATATACACAGTATACTGCATCACTACAATATAGATCTTTTGTTGTTGACATTTACAGGCTGTGTGCAAAATGTCACACTCTTCAAATTCATGCCAACCAATATTTTTACGTCCAGTAGGTGTCCTACTAGAGCAAATGAAGCTTCAAGAAGCTTTGCGCTGGGGTGAACCAATTGGATGAAAAGCTTCAGTGCTTCATGAAGCTTCATCTGCCCATCACTAATTAAAATGTATTCAGATACAGAAAACCGAATGTTTTAATGAACGAGTCTGATAAAGGGCTGCACAGGAAAAACACATCAAATACTTGATACCAGCTACAGTATGCTATGATGCATGCTCCTTTACTGCTATATAATATGAAACAAGGATGAAGCCACTGCCAAACCTGTTTACAGCTGTGGATTTAACCTAAAATTAGTACCATATTATCCTAGTAAGAGCTCTTCCCTCTCAAACTGCTGGCTCATTTGTGGTTCCTAGAATTTCCAAAAGTAAAATGGGAGGCAAAGCCTTCAGTTATCAGACGCCTCTGTGGAACCAGCTCCCAGGTTGGGAATCAGGAAACCCTCTCTAGAATTAAAACTTTTAAAGTTTACAATTATGGCTGAATTGAGTGACCCTGAACAACACTACGCAGTTACGCTCATGCACATATCTTTCTACGTAGCACTTTTAATTCTTATCCCTACTTTTATTTTTTCATGTCTATTTAAGTGCTATTTATGACACTATGTTTGCACTGAAGCACAGCAGCAATTTCCTAATGTTGTAAACCTGCTCAACATTTGGCAATAAACCCCTTTCTGATTCTGATTCTGCTATAGTCCAAGGCCCCTCCCTGAGCCTGGTTCTGCCAGAGGTTTCTTCCTGTTAAAAGGAAGTTTTCCTTTCCCACCATCACCAAGTGCTTCCTCATAGTAAGTCACGATTGTTGCTTTTGTATTTTTAATATTGTAGGGTGCTTAGCTTGCAATATTAAAGCACTTTGAGGTGACATAAATAACATTGAATTCAAAACACAGGGGGTTAACCAAACAAAAACGGTGCTTAATCCAACAGAAGACCCAGATCCAACAAAGGAGTCCGTATGTACAAGTTTATTAACGCACTGAGAAGTACATTAACAGTTTAAGAAGCATGTAGATGCGACAGGTTCCTGATTGATTTCCATACATACAGTTGATAAAAGTGGCTTAACTGAACATGTGAACCAAACGATCTGCCAATCAAATATTCTGAACCGGTTAAGAACTACATGTTAACACTGGTGTGAAGGATGTGCCCAGCTGAACCTGCATGAGATACACAAGCACATCAAAACGTGACCAGAATTAAAACACATTTAAACGGCTTTTTTCCCCAGCTGTGTGTCTGAGCACAGTTCACTAGTAACCAGGACAGAGTCATATTTTTCTGTTTGTAAAACGTACCTAAAAAAAACTTTTAAATATAGGTTTGATTAGCCAAAAACAAATTATTAAAATTAAAAATATTAAAAATATGCAGCAACGTGATGCATATTTTACCTGCCATCAATCACTAGATGTAAATTCAGGATTAGGTTGGCAGCCGCTTCTTGTACTCAAAGCTAATAGCGTCTTTCTTGCAGGTCACATTTCAATCCTGGCTAAACTTAAATGCCAGTGATCTTACAAACACGCTGTCCTGTTAGTCAAAGAAACAAAAAGAATATCTGCAGAGCAGCATCTCCTTCAAGGTCGGAATCACTTATTTACAGTAGAAAAAATATTTCTATATGTACATACACATGAAAGTTTGAGCATTAAAACACTTCTTTCAAAAATTACAACATGTTATCTGCTCCAGAGAAAATTTTAGACCGACTCCAAACTATTAAAGAATTAAGCAGGATTGCAACAGGAAACCAAACTGATGAACTACTCAACTTCAGCTGTAGGATTTGGATCAGTTTAGTTCAACTTTAAGTGTTTCAAACTTTAAGAGAATTCACTGTCAATAACTGCTGAACTTACCGGCCTTAAATTTAGAAAGAAATCTACCTTTGCAAAGTAGGCGAGTTCGGTTTTGAAGTCTCTCTCTCTGATTTGGGGCTTACAGAGCTGATTATGTCAAAATAAAATATGAGCAATTAATAAAAACCAGAAGTAGAAAACTAACTGCAGAAAAACAAAAAATAAAATAAAACAGTCCAGGACTGCCCCTTTTCTAATTAGCAGTTTTTACACTTTCTTACAATCTTATGTACAATCGAAAGAGGACTTAAAATGTGTATGAAATAAACTGACTTTTAAATATAGAAACTTGTGAGATCATAACACAGAAAAGACAATCCTTAAAACCCTGCTTTTAAGATAACATGAAATACTGTAGGGACAAAAAGTAAAAGTGAGGGAATCACTTCATTGTAGCACATCTCTTACAGAGGTCCACATGAAGAGGTCAGCGTAAGGCTGATGCTTGATGTGAAACTTAAAAAAGAAAAAACAATGTTTGAAACAGGGTTGTGGGGATGATAAAAGAAGAGATGCAGGGTCTATGTTGTCTTCCGAAAGCCTTTGAGGATGGGGTATATGTTTTCAAAAGCGTCGTAGATCTCTCCTCTCACTTTGGCACCTTAAACAAAAACAGGGAGTACAGTAAGTTACAAAAGTTAATTCACAACAATCATTAACAGAGTTTGAAAACTGAATTTAAAATGTTTGCACCCTCACAGAATAACGTCCTCACTATGCACTGTGGCACTTTAACTGTTGTTTGTTTATTATAGATTTATTGTATTATTTTTATCCCGATCCACTTTAAAACAATTTCCTGTTACGAAATCAAAAAAAAAAAGCATCTATTGATCAACGTTTAGTACTATTATAGTTTTATATAGTTTTATTATAGATTCATTGGATCATGGGTTCAAGGAGGTTATTTGAAGATATTTTGTTAATTTGATTTTCGCCAACTACACAAATCAACTGACTGGAACTCCCTCAAACTTTATCATTTACGACTGGAGAAGCTATTAAATCAAATCCTTTCTGTCTCTCCGACAGTCAGTATATCATTCGACTGTGCAGAGATTCTGTGTGAAACATTTTCCCAACTACAAAATGTCCAGTTCAGTATCAACTTTAAATGTATCATCAACTCCATGTTTAATTCTTGGACTCGCGATTTCTTTTGTATGGCTCATACATCAAAATAATTTATCTTATTTACGATGAGTGGCAAGGACATGAGGACATTTAGAAAACAAGACTAACAAACTTTAACTTCTCCTCCTGTGTTTAATACACACAAAAGAGAAATGTTTTGTTTTTTAAGCAGACAGGATGGGCTCTTACCTGTGAGTACAACTTTCCCAGACACAAAGATGAGCAGGACAATTCGGGGTTTGATCATTCTGTAAATGAGTCCTGGAAACAGCTCCGGCTCGTAGCTGCAAAACACAAGTCGGTTATTTTAGTTCTTAAAAAGCAGAGTACAAAATCATTAACAATCATTTTTAATTTTGCAATTCACATGCTTTCAGTCATTTTAAAACAAACAAAAACTACCTGCTAAACTGCTGATGTGTGAGGACCAATCCCTCCAGCCGAATGGGGAACTTCACATCACAGCTGCCCACCATGTTCTGAATCTTGAAGTCCAGGAACTTGGCGGGAAAACCGAGCTTCTGCACAACACGCGCATATTTTCTGGCTGCTAACCTCGACTGCTCCTCACTAGAAAGATAAATGTCATCGAGAGCCCAGGGGAGCAGTCAAATATTAGTAAAGTAAAGCAGAAAGACTTTTCCCCCCTTTTTTGTAAAAAAAATAAAATAAAAAAATTTAACTGTAATCTGACCTCTTGGCTCCTGTGCAGACCATCTTTCCAGAGCTGAAGATCAGAGCAGTGGTCCTGGGCTCTCGTATTCTCATGATGACAGCAGCAAAACGCTAATGAACGGAGACAGCGAGGCTGACCATTATTACACACGTTACTTTTAAAATACAATAATTTCTGCTTGAATTTGATCCAAGCTGGGATTTTAATTCTATATAGATATTTGAGTTCGGTAGAGGAGACATGTTTAAATATTTATTTTTTAAAAGTGAGTTAAACAGGGGGCTGAAGAAGGAAAGATGTTGAGACTAGAGCTGTGTGCAACTAGTCGACTACAAGAATAAACAAGAACACAAGTCTGTTAACGTGTTTTTTCAGTTTCAAAAGCAGTTTAACTCTCCTCCCACCAGCCATCTCTTACAGCTCTTCTAGAGGTGGTGGCTGACTCAGAAGAAGGCATCCCTGCTTAGACTGCCGCCCCTGAGTCCCACACCCAGATCACAGGCAGAAAATGAACGCTATGGACAGCTGGATGGATTTACAACACCAGATAACCGTTAGTTGTAATATGTAATGACATCACTTTCTGCAATATCTCTATGTGATGAGAAGTTGTAAACAGGGTGGAAATTAGGTAGCTGACAGCTGTGTGTAGTAGTGCAAATCTACACGACCAATCATTGTGCAACAAAATGTACCTAACTGTTTCAGCTGGATCTTAAAAACCCACAGTATGTATGTATATATATATATATATATATATATATATATATATATATATATATATATATATATATATATATATATATATATATATATATATATATATATATATATATATATATATATATATATATATAAAGACAGCACACCCCGTCTCTTTTGACCAATTTAGACTAATCAGCTGATGAGAGTTTCTCTCTCTGGTTTATTATCTAGTACAGTGGATTCCAGAGTGTGCGTCGAAGTAATAACAGAAATTCAGTTTGTAATCACTCACAAGTATTTATAGTTACATATTTGTATTAATGAATTTAATTATATAAAAATGAATTAAAAACTGGAAATATGAGGTAGTTCATTTGTTATATTAATCATTACACTGACCTTAATTTACTCCTCTTGTACTGAAGTTTGTGTCACTTTGCATATGATTGGGTAGCATTAGCAATTTATAGCCAATGGCCTGTGTTGTTTAAGTTTTTGAATACAATTATCAAGGAAATACGCCACTCTGTCTTTTATTTTGATTAGAGTGGATATTTAAGATTTGGGCCCTGTCAGAATTCCTGGTTTTCAAGTGGGCCACAGCACTCTTGACTTTAGGCCTTTCTAGTAAATTAATTACCAGGAACATCCACAATTTGTAATTTGTAGCCTGCAGCCAGTAAAGTCACATCAGTAAGCTGTAGAGCAATAAAAAGCCAAGAGCCTCACCTTTGGGTTGTACTCTGCATTTCTGGCTCTCAGGGCAATGGTCTTCAAATCCAGTTTACAGCCTAAGTTTACAGTAGATACTATATTTCTAAAAGTGAAGGGGAGAAAAGAACAAGAGAAAACAACTGAGTGAAGGACATACAAACAATTAAAAATTTCATTCCCTTAAAGTACAATTTGGTTCAATATATGTGCAGGAATTTCTTTCCTTTTAAAGCAGTTATCACCAAAAATGGGGGTGGGTGGGATGAGATGTGAAACATACTGTAGCTGCGGTACTATGCCAGAGGTTTCTGAAGAAGGGGTGGCCGGCGTGATGGGGGTCATGGGGGTCAGCGGGGTGGTAAAGAGGGGGGTGTTTCCTGGCAGTGCAGTTGTGGTCGAGCCTCCCACTGCCTGGGAGTGGAAAAGTTGAGGGGTCTGCCCTGATGTCCCTGCGAAGGGGAAAAAAAAAAAAAGTGGTTATTTATGTGTAACCGGAGATTAACTTCCACCACGGCTAAATAAAACCAAGATTTCTCATAATAAATGTGGAAGATAAAAAAATGACAGCTTGTGGAGTACCTGAGCTGGCCTGTTGTGCCTGTTGTTGTGCCTGTTGCTGCTGTTGCTGAGCCTGCTGTTGCCTCTGCTGTTCCTCCAGTATTGACAAACTGTTGGTGTTCTGCACTGGCTGGGGTGTCAGACCAGAGCCATATGGCATCATGGGGCTGAAGAGCGGCATGCCTGGAGTCATGGCTCCCTGCATGGGGATAAAGCAAAAAGAAGGGCGTAATGAAGCAGAAACTAACTAGAGATATAAGACAGTTCCCTCAGTGTTAGTATTCTTGTTTTTAGGTCTGATTCTTCTCTTTACACAAATAAAACGAAAAATCTAAATGACAGCAGTCTCTCCACGGACTTTAAACCCATGAAGAATATGTCGGTTCTGTTGGAAGTACAGCCATTTCCGACCAGTGAAAGAACAGAAAAGATCACAACTGTGACAGCTCAAGGTGTCTTTTTTTCATGAAATAAAGACGTAACTTTAGAAATAAATCATACTTAGTAAGGTTGGATGATATGTAAAATTTTCCAAACGACAATCGTCGGCCCGATAAATAACGATATACAATATATTCACGCAGGTGCAGGCTTTTTGATGTAATGTAATCTGATTTGCGCATTTAGAATTTATATGTTTTGTTTGGAGGGAATAGTTCACCTTCTTTTCTTGTTTGTTTCAGTATTATTACAGCTACTTTTTGGATTATTAGCCAGTATCTCCGTTTCCCTCCCCACCATTGTGTGTGGGGTTTTTTTTAATTTTTTAAAAATATGATTGTTGTTTTTTTCTTCTGAACATAGGCTACTGCCTTTTTCTATTATGAGTTTGAGTTAAATTATTTTTTCCGTTGACTGCTTGTCTTAGCTTTAACCAACATCATTAGCAAACTTACTCATAGGCAAATAAATAAATCAATCATTCTTGTAAAAATGATCGGTGAAAGGCTCAGCCTATCGTCAATAGTCAATATATTGTCCAATCACCCAACCTTAATATTTAATAACACATAAGATGATTTAAGGGGAGGAAATTACTCATCATCCATCACTTTGTCGCTAATGGTTCATCACTGGAAAGCAGGCTCCAGTTGCATAAGTAACATACATTCATCAGCAGTATCCCTCATTCTCATTGGGAGTCACTTCAGTCACCTCAAATTTGAGAAACGTAAAACTTTGTGTCCACCCACTTTGCATCACCAACACCTATTTCACCCTGTATCGATTTAAGTCTTTGAATATCCCTGATTGTATATGGTCTTAGGTCATCACAGTAATTCACTTCCTGCAGGGAATGGCTCTAGACCTCTTCCCTTCACCACTGATTTTCAATCCAGTTCTTGTGTAATTTGTTGTAGCATTTCCCCCTCCAGTTTCCCTTTCTTAAGAAAGGCTTCTTGACCATAATTGTTCCACTAAGACCATTTCTGATGAGGCTTCAGTATACAGCAGATGTATGAATGAAGTGAAGCACAAGACACAACACTGGTACATGCCTTGAATTAGGTACCTTTTTAATGCTTTAATGACTCATACGTCATTTTAAGTGGTTTAACAAACAAAAAAGATTTCTATGAAAACAGGGACTGAACTGAAAATGTGGAGAAAAGCACCCATTTTAAGAACTTTAGAAAGCCTGAAGAACTATTGTTTAAGACCACTTCAAAAATAGAAGAAAACGTGGCTCCTTGGATGCATAAATATAAAGAAACAACGGATGGCTAAATCTGTGACTTAATTTTCAAAAAGTCTTAATGATGAAACACAAAGCCCATGTTACCTGAGGGGAAGCCACCAGCCCTTGGAAGGCTGGTATGCTGTTGTTCTGGTCCATCCCTTTAGATTCCCACGTTACTTCACTGCCACCCAGTAGAAGGCAGTAAAAGCGTGATAACTAACCCAGCAGGGCTCTTTAAACCTCCAGCCTACAATGTCAAACACCAGACGCAAACACTGCACTCTTCTTTTTACCCCTGGCAGTAGTGTCTTGGCTGAAAAGATGACAAGAAGCACACTTTACTCAGATAAAACTCAAACAAAGTGGCGTAAACAACATGCAAATGAATGAAACCAAAATCGTGCAGCAGCAAGCGGTGGCGCGAACTCATTTAAATAACTTTAACCTTTTCTAACATTACTTTAACTCTCTCGTTCATATCTTGCCCAGTACATGAGGTGTCCTTTAACCAGTTAAGCGTGCAAAATGCCGCTAATAAAGTTAACAAACATTCCTCGCACAAAATGAAACGTGTAAGCACACGGGCTAGCTGAAGTTAGCATTAGCAAATTTAGCAATCATGAATCTGCAAGCTAAACGTTTAAAAATTTCGGATTTATGCGGTAAAAACAACTGCAAATAACTCGAAAATCTGTCCGCATGAACCAGAAAATCATTCTTTAGCTTACAATCAAGATGTCGCTGTTAAAATCAACACACGAACAGCATAAATTCAGCTCTAGCTCCGTAACTACCCCGGACTTGTTCTTGGGCGCTCACGACCTACTTCCGGAAGCTTCTTCTTCTTCCGTCGTGTCACAGTTCACCGCAGACACAGCAAAGATGGCGTCGCTGAGTGACAAATCAGTTTGGGATGAAGTGGAGGATGGGATCGGCGAAGAAGTGTTAAAAATGTCCACAGAGGAGATAGTTCAGCGCACTCGTCTCCTCGACAGCGAGATAAAGATAATGAAGAGCGAAGTGCTGAGAGTAACCCACGAGCTTCAGGCTATGAAGGATAAAATTAAAGAAAACACGGAGAAGATAAAGGTGAACAAAACGCTGCCCTACCTGGTGTCTAACGTGATCGAGCTGCTGGATGTGGACCCCAACGACCAGGAGGAGGACGGGGCTAACGTGGACCTGGACTCCCAGAGAAAAGGAAAGTGCGCAGTTATCAAAACTTCAACCCGGCAGACCTACTTCCTGCCGGTGATCGGGCTGGTGGACGCCGAGAAGCTAAAACCGGGAGACCTCGTAGGTGTTAACAAAGACTCCTACCTGATCCTGGAGACCTTACCAACCGAGTATGACTCCAGAGTCAAGGCCATGGAGGTGGATGAGCGCCCCACAGAGCAGTACAGCGACATTGGAGGTCTGGATAAGCAGATCCAGGAGCTGGTGGAGGCGATAGTGCTGCCGATGAACCACAAGGAGAAGTTTGAAAACCTGGGCATCCAGCCCCCAAAGGGAGTCCTCATGTATGGACCCCCTGGCACCGGGAAGACCCTACTGGCCAGGGCATGTGCCGCTCAAACCAAAGCCACATTCCTGAAGCTTGCAGGTCCACAGCTGGTGCAGATGTTCATTGGAGACGGTGCCAAGCTGGTGAGAGATGCCTTCGCCCTGGCTAAAGAGAAGGCCCCATCCATCATCTTCATAGATGAGTTGGACGCCATTGGAACCAAGAGGTTTGACAGCGAGAAGGCTGGAGACAGGGAGGTGCAGAGGACCATGCTGGAGCTGCTCAACCAGCTGGATGGATTTCAGCCAAACATGCTGGTCAAGGTAAATTTGCCTTTTTACTCTTGAATACAGCAAAAGTGCACCTCAATTCTGCTACCACTTCACTGTTATTTAATGTTCAATACTGATAAAACATTTTAAACTACATCTGAGTAGATCTGAGGCACTTAAAGTGAATTTGTACAACAATTCATTAAGAAAAACGTTAAAATTTCATCAATATCCAAACCCCCACATTAATACTTTTATGATGACTGGAGTTTATTGCAATGATACTGTCTTTATTATTTAGGTGATTGCTGCCACCAACAGAGTGGACATCCTGGATCCTGCCCTGCTCCGTTCAGGTCGTCTGGACAGGAAGATCGAGTTCCCCATGCCAAACGAAGAGGCCAGGGCTCGCATCATGCAAATTCACTCTCGTAAGATGAATGTCAGCCCCGACGTCAACTATGAGGAGCTGGCCCGCTGCACCGACGACTTCAACGGCGCTCAGTGCAAAGCTGTGTGCGTGGAGGCCGGTATGATCGCGCTGCGCCGCGGAGCCACAGAGCTGAACCATGAGGATTACATGGAGGGAATCCTGGAGGTCCAAGCTAAGAAGAAGGCTAACCTTCAGTACTATGCCTGAGGACACTACCTGTGTCTGTGTATTTGTGTGTGAGAGTCTTTGATTACTATTAAAAGCTGTTGAGAAAACACATGTTATGATTTCTCATTATCTTGAGTCAATAAAATAAATAAAATGCCTCGAGTATCTTTTGTTATTTCCGCTAACAATTTTAAAAAAAATAATGTAAGGGTACCTGGTGCTATTTAGAAGCTGCACATCTGGAATTGCATAGTAGTCATGAATTTATTCTTAACTTAAAGCAGTTAAAGTTAAGAATAGATGGCAGGGTTCAACATACAGTTGTGGTCAAAACACACACACACACACACTAATATTTCGTTTAATGTTCTTTAGTAAAAATTCTGGGGAATGGTAGAGTTAATTTATATTGGTTGGTTTCCGGTCTTTTGACTTGGCTGTTAAGCATAGTCCAGAAATTTTCAAAAGGGTTGAGACTGGAGTTTTGGAAAGGCCATTTCAGAAGCTCAGCATCAGCCTGGTTTATCCTTTCCTTAATCAGTTTTAACACGTTTGGGATCATTGTCCAACTGTCTCCAAGTTTCAACTATTTTGCTGTTAATCTAAAGTGAAGTGGAAGAATTTGGAGGTAGTCCTTCATTATTCCAACAATTTTGTACAGTCAACCCCCGTATTCCCCGCGGTTAGGGACCACAACTCCCTATGAATATCTGAAATCCACAAATACTCAGTACCCCCTCTAAAAATGCTTATAACTACCTATTTCAATCTTTTCGGAATCTTTGTGTTTGGAATTTGCGCATCTTTTGTTAAGAAAAAAAAACCAATTTGAATGATATTTTGCTGTGTTTACATTAATATTCAAATTTGAAAAGTACATTTTTTATCATAAAAAATGTATTTAGTCAGAAAAATTACATTAAAAATCCATGAAATAATCTGCAAATATTTTGGAGTTGCTTTCCACAGAAAAATCCATGAATACCGAACCCTGGATCGACTGTATACCAAGTGGAAGAAAATGGATGGATCAATGAATACATGCTGGCTGTTCACATTTTAGATTTTCTTTTCCTATACACACACTTGTTCTGATCACGACATGAGTCATGCTTTTAATTTGACAACCATATAGACACACACTGAGCGCTCCAACTGTTCTACAGCCACACAACCCTTTTATACATCAGCCTACGATGATGATCTCATACATTTCTTTGAAATACTTTTACAAGTACTTAATGTGACAAGCTCAGTTTTTACAATTTGGCCCTTGTCAAAGTTGACCTAACTCATTTTATTGGTTTCAAGCACATCAGTTTCAATAGCTGACTGTTCACTGGGTGCTTCATTTATTTTATTATACAGTCACATGAGATCACTTGGGTTGTACATAGCCAACAAACTAAAATGATTTTAATCCACTGATGATGTGTATGAATTATTTATGCCTACTATGCTAACCGATGGTTCTAAATGGAAAAAGCAAAACAAAACAAAACCAAAAAAACAAACCAATTTTATTATTTAACAAGATATTGTATTAAGATACTGTTTCCATTTGTATTCTTTTGGTCATAAAAGACAGGTCTATCTGAGGTGGAATGTGCAATGAACAAACAGAGCAGACTTTTAAATTCTTTACATTTATTAAGAATGTAAAAAGAATAGCAGAGAGGATCTCCTTTGAAAACATAATGAAAAATCATAACAGAGGCAGGGTCTAGGTATGGGCGAGTGAAGAACTTACTTCTCAGAATAGGAGTGCTGATCCAGGATCAGCCTGCCAGACCACATAAAAGAGCATGTGAACAGGAGAACTGGAGTATCTGGGAAACAGGGGGAAGGAAACTAGCTCCCCAGTTAGCCACTAAGGTGGCTACTTGAATCAACACTCCTGTTTTGAGAAACCTGACGTAAAGGTGCCAAAGCCATAAAATGAATGTGCACCAAACAGAAAAACTAGAGGCAGATGGAAACAATACGTTTCCTCCTCAGTCTTTCCTCAGAGGTATAGTCTCCTCATTAATGCCCTCCTTAGTGATGACACAGACCCGAAGGGCATCTCCGGTGTAGACATCTCTCTCTGCGGCTGAGATGAAGACGTCTTTGACCAGCTGAACTGCCTTATCCTTAGTCAGAGGAACATGCTCAACACCCTCCATGTTCTTGAAACCAATCTGTGGAGAGAGAGAGAAGACCGAGTCCTGTATTTGTCTGTATTCTCAGAAAAATATGTTTAGTTGATTTTTTGTTTAGAAAGGACCCAAGTACAAAAAAAATCTTGAGTGAGCGAGCGAGAGAAAAAAGGGTCCAGAGACCAGATTAGGCTCCCTTCCACCTGCAGTCTCTGAGCAGGTCCACCCTTACCATCCACCAGGTCACCAGCACCCTGTTTAGAGCTAAGTTCAGGTTTGCCTTTTCTCCTTCATACAGAATGGGTTTTTTTTTCCATATGGCATACCTCAATGCAGGTCTTATAACAGAATAACTGGAAGGTCGAGATTCTGAAACCTAAAATGTGGCTATGAAGTGGTTTGTCATGACTTGGTGGATACTGGGAGGCTAAATAAGCTTAAAAATACACACCCAAGATACAAGCACATGAATATAGTAATGTTAATATGGAAACATCAGGTTAGTACACGCGCGTTTTAAAAAACCTGGTTATCTAGTAGTGGCTGTAGCATGGCGCTGGCTGATCCTCCGGCCTTGTAGGTGTCTCTCTGGTAGGAACCCACTGGGTCAAAGCTGTACACTGCTCCCTTACCTGTATTACAATTACACAATATTACAAACAGAAACAGGATTTTACATACAGTAACACAGTAAAATCTTAATAGTTTTAAACATAACACAAACTAACAGTATGACATAAGAGTAACATTAAAAATAACAACTCACCCAGCACTACACTACACATGAATTATTTTATTTTTTGTAGACTGTCACCTCTTTGGGATCATTGTCGTTTTTCGGGGGGGATGCCCGTTTGTTCTTATTATTTTGTGCATGTTGTCATTAGATTATAGTGGTGGATTAGAGAGAATAATAATAAAGTTCTTAAATATGAACACTAAAGTAAGTAAACCTTGAAGTTTTGGTTAAAAAAGTGTGATCAGATCAAAACCTCCCTCCTTCTTTGTCTATCCTGCAAGACATTTTCATTTATCAGTTTAACTGAGAGAGTAAAAACGTATTTAACTGTATCCTGTACCTTTTACCGAGTTCATTAGCACAAATTCAGAGTTCAAGACATGCTGTTAAAATCCAGTTAGCCTGCCAAACAGTGGACTGCTCCAAAAATGCCTTTAGAATAAAAGTATGTTGTTTTCTCTGTGATCTTTCCTGACATTTTTACCGGACTAAAAATTCTGAGTGTTAGACTATGTGCCAGGTAAGTTCACACACTAGTGGATGAAGGCTCCCAAGTTCTTGTTACCCATCTTTCATGGCTATGTATGCTAAGAGAGGTCTGATATCCAACTGACTTGATATCTACAATAATTGCTTTTTTAATATATAGACACATTACAGTGGAAATGCTCATCATAGCTTGTCCACTCAAGCTTTAGCTCAATTATTTTACCATGTTAATAAAAGTTGTTTAATGAAGTCTCTTGGCAACTTTTAGTTTGTTTCCCAAAGTTGTTATACAAACTAATGTAGTCTCACAAACTTTATTCACTTAAATGTGTCTTCTGCACAAAAAATAATCTATAACCATAGCAAGAAAAAAAGATCTGCAGCCCAAACACAGTTTAAAAAAAAATGTAGTCATCATAATATCAGCACCCACCCTCTTCATCCAATCCTCCAATGATGTTGTAGACGTAGTAAGGAAAGAATCTTCTGCTGTACAGGATGGTGGACAACATGGCTGCAATGGCTCCGCTGGTCATCGTCTTGTTGTTCGAGTGTTTGTACATCTGAAAGGAGAGAAAGCATTAGAACAGCTGTGTTTTAGCAAGACGATGCTGACTGAGAGTCCTGAAGTGGGTGTGGATGATAGCCTGTTATATTATCCATCATGCAATGTGAAGTCTTTCTGTACCACTTCACCTTTAGTCTGGCGTCAATTATTTTTGTCAGAGTCAGGCAGTCGCCATGGAAACCACTGCAGCCAATTACAGTTGTGTCAGTCCTGCAAGAGGAGAACATTCTGATCAATATATTATTTATCTGGTAGCTTTATCCCCAGAAAACAACAGCTCATTTTTGGCACAAAAAAGAAAAAATGTACACACTATTAAAGGTCTCACGGGGCTCTACCCATAATTCATAACCTGTTGTTTCCCAGTGGCTTCACAGAGAGATGACAGTGCACTTACAGCTTATAGCATTTTGGGGAGTCCCGGCTGTGGATTGAGTAGCCTTCACTCAGCCTGGTGTCTGAGGCTACAATGGCAAAGTCTTCTCCGGCAACAGCCAGTACAGTTCTGAGGAAATACACCACAGAGGTCAGCCTGTTCACCTCACAAGAGCGGAAAAAAGTCTGCTGCACCAGGAAACTGCAAATGGCAGCTACAGGCTACTGATCCGAAACTGAAACTGTAGGTTTAACTAATTTCTAATAAAAATCTCTCGCTCACAATATAACTTTTTTCCACTAAGGTTAGATAAATATATAGGTATACAGTTATATCGCAGACAGGATCAGAAACTTTTCATTAACTCAACAACTGCTTTGTTGACAATTCATTTTCGGAGCGGGTTAGCTTGAGTCCAATGTAATAGGATGTAAACGTTAGCAAAGAAGCAAGCTAACTACACAGGAATTGAAAATAAGCCCTCACCCTCCGTTGAAGGCGTATGGAGAGAACTTGTGCTCTACTGGACCAGTATAATGATAATCTTTCATCTTCCCAGGATCCCCGAAATGCTGAGAAGAAAGCATAATTGAAGGAAAAGGCCGACGGTGCTGAAGCTTCTTTCAGATAAACTCGCTGTATCACTGCAATATGGCAGCCTCTTCTTTTACGGTCGTCACAACCGAGTCCTCAAAGCGCCTCCGCGTGACAGCGCCCCCACAGGCCGCTCGAAGTAATGCACACCACACGTTTAATGCTTTCACTAGCCAAAAAAATATCTCTGAAATTGAAGAAAGAAAGACAAATTGTAATCGAAAGATCAAATTTGCTCCGTTTTTTTTTTTAAATAAGATACTTCAGAATCTTAAGAGTCTGAATTGACTTGAAGCGCATTTCTTTTTGAGCAATTACAGTTTTAGTTTATTTTAGGCTTGAAATACTGGGGATACTGGCTTCTTGGAACTTTTGTGCATCACTTGCATATTAATGTAAAGAAACAGGAAGAAATTAATAAGAATCTAAAATCAGTTGGAGATTTGACCCATATTAATATACATGGTAATGCCATTAGACAGCTTATAATGTACAAATACTTAGGGGTGCAAATTCATAATGCACTTACCTGGAACATACATGTGAAAAGTATATGTGTCAGAGTTCATCAGCAGCTTCATTTTCACTGGAGACTGAGTTTTTGGGGTCTGCTGCAACACTGTGTCAATTTTTTATAGAACTACTACAAAGTTTGTCTTAAATTTATGGCATCAGCAACTGGTTTGGAAATTTACCACTCAAGATCAAATTTTAATTTGATTAAAACGGCAGGAGAAAAAAAAATCACAGCAACAACACTCCTCAGTCACCAAGATATTTTTGCCTGCTTTTGAGCAGGCTACCAGGATTTTATCCGACCCCTCACACGTCCTGTTCTCAGAGTTGATGAACTCTGGCAGAAGGAACCAAGTCCCCAGTGTAAGTATAACTGTTGTAAACATTATTTGTTCCACTGTCAATTAAACTGATAAATGAGCAGGTCATGAGTGAATGACAGAGAAGTGTCGAGGTTTTTTAAAGTTAGTTGTTTTTTAATTATCACCTATTCTTAAGTCTGTGTGTGACATTTTAGTGCAGCAGTTGCCTGATCCAGGATGATTTTCTCTGGGAGAGTTAAAAAAAAAAAAAAAGTTATCCTGTATGGTGCTGTGGCAGGCCACTTTCTCCAACATGGCCACTTTCTCCAACATGGCTCAGTGGCTGAATCAGATTACTTCAGCCTCATCACACTGCTGAACTGCTGTGAGCATGCATCTCAAATTTATAGTTTCTGCACAAAATACCTAAATTAAAATCACACTTAGCGATAAAAGCACACCTGTTAGTACATACTGAAAATTTTATCAGTAATATATGAACTATGGATGTACTTCTCTATAAATAATGCAATGTACACAATATAACCTTACAGTATTAACTAAATTGCCATCTGTCTATGCGGTGGTAAAGCTGTTTGGCTCTGATATTTAAGAGATAAAATAATGCAATGCTGAACTGAGACAGTTTTTTCTGCTCAGCCTGTGAAAAAAATAAATGGAAAGGTAAAGCAGGAGGACACATGACTGACAGGGGCTCCTTTTAACATCATAAAATACTGATAGAAAAAAAGATAAACTGTTCTTTTTTTTTAAAAAAAAAGCTTTATTTAAAAAAAACAACAAAAAACACATTTAACTTCAATAACCAAAGCATTATATTCAACAACAAATATCCCGTTAACAACCTGCTTATTGCAGGACAGCAGGAAACTTTTCAAGTTAATTGCAGAAACATCAATTAACCATCGAGGTGATGGACGCTAAATTCAATGTAATCACAATTCAATGTAATTACGAGTGGTTCCATTTTTCTGAGACTTTGTTTCGTTAATAAAGACTCACTCCCAAAACTTGAAAACTCCTGCAGCTATGAGGTCTGACAGCCAGTGTCTTTTACATAAGCACCATGTCATTATTCACTTGAATAAGATTTTACTGGCCCGCCTCTGTGAATCACACATTATCAACATACAAACTGTAATTCAAAAGATATAAAAAAAATAAAAACACACCAAAAAAACAAAGACAAAGACAGAATTTTGAGAGAAAAAAAGATCAGCTGTTTCAGTAGTAAAACGATCAAAAGCACCATTTTCCCAGCAAACAAGTTATCACTGCAGCAACATAACGAGGCACAAACTGCACGATTTAACAATGAACAGGCGACACTGTTAGTGGTTTGGTCAAAGGATTCAGTGCAGCAAATCTGGATGGATCCGAGTTCCAGTTTAGCTTCTACATTATTTATGTATGTGGAGGTCATTCTCCCGAGCTGCTCTGTTGAAGGTAATCCCTAATGTGGACACATACATAAGTTAATAAAACCGTAATGCACTGATCGTGTTTATTGGTGGGAATTAATTATGTTTTAAATTATAGGCCTGTAGCAGAAAAGTCTTAGTCTGTATATTAAAGACACACCAAACAGCAACAGCAGGTTAAACATTCAGTTTGGATTTTTTAATATTAGGAAGGAAGCTTCACTACTGTGTTTGCTTTTTTTTTCTTTTTAAATGGATCACAAACTGTGCATTTATCTTTTTCCGTCAAAGCTGTTTGGCCAAACACTTATCTGTCATTTTCCAGTTCCACAGCTTCTAATAGCAGTGCATTTGTCTAGAATGTGATAACAGGATTGTTATGATTAATGGAACCGCTGATCATTTCTGAGCTGACTTGTTCTTTTTGGGTGTTTTAGCTCCTCCTTTCTTCTTGGGCGTGGTGAAATTTTTGTCGCAAACTTCACATATCCAAAGACCTGAGGAGACAGAGAGAATTAATCAAAAACATGAAAAAAACTACACTCAGCTCAAGAAGTGAACTTCCTTTGCAAACCTAAAAATCTGGGATTAAACCTGAAGGTTACTTGGCTAAGCCCCAAATCGTGTTTCGCAGTACAAGCCTCAGGTATTTGTTGGTCTAAAAATCGCCTTTGTAGGTCCATCTACTCACCTGTAGGTATGGAATCCATGCCCACGCAGAAGGTGTGATATCCTCGATCGCACATGTCGCAGAACATCATCTCGTCCTCGTGGTGGGGCTGCTGGCACACGGTGCAGGTCTTACACTCCATGCACTGCCAGCGGTACGTCTGGATCATGCTCACCAGCTCCTCGCTCATATCCAAGCAGGATGGGTGGCCTGAAGTTCACGGACATGTGCAAAGAAGCAGAAGAGCCGGAGAGACACACACGAACCCAGATAAATACATGACACATGGAAAAGACAGGCAAAATACCGCCCTGATATTTTACTGACCCCAGTAAGGCATTTATCCACCGACATACTAAAGCCCATCATCTAAAACAGCAATATTTGTGACATTAGAACATTTTCAGGTATAATAAATAAGATGCTGAATTTTTCTACCAATTAAACAGCCTTCATCCAAATACCTGCTAATTCAATTGACAGATGACTTTGAACCACACAAGCTAAACTCTCTTACATACAGTATCATAAACAGTACAAATACTTTAAATCATGCTTACACACAGGTATATAAGGTTAGCCAGCTGTTTAACACTTAACTAAAAGTTTCCTTTGACTAAATATGGAGGTGACTTAATACATGTTAACTGCTGATGACTAACTAGACAATTTGTAGCAAAATACAAACAGATGTGATTAAACTGCCCTCTGGAGTTGAGTGTGTAAACTTACCGCTGTTTTCACACTCGGAGCAGTGAATGAGAGCCTCTGGCTTGCCTTTCTTGTTGGCCTCTTTACCCTTCTGGCAAATGCCACATATATCACTGGGAATGACCTTAGGCTGCAAGGGCAGAATAATGCTATAAAAATCACACACGAGCATCCTGCAGTCATGGGTGTAATTAGAAACAAAACTTTCAATATTTGGTGTCAAAGCTGCATTTAAGGTTTTGGTGAACATAGATTTTATTATGTTTCTTATTTAACTATAAATGTGATCTTTAAATAAAAGTGACCCCAGGATGGCCCTAAAATATCATCTGATCAATCAGCTGCAGCACCACACAAAGTTACCCTTTATGATGTTAAAATGTTCAATAAATTTGAAAAACATTTATACACTCTGACTAATGAATGCTTTGACCCTAACATAACTTCTGTCCTCCCCACGAGTGTGCAAACTCTCTCATGATGACTTATGAATGTGGAAATATGAAGTACCTGACTCATTCCATAGAAAATCAGTGAGTTACCCCCACCTGACCCCCTGAGAATCACCTGATTTTTAATGTAGGAACTTCTAGTAACTTTAGCATATCTAATGACACCATGCAAACTATAAAAATACTGGTGGCTGGCAGTGCTACCCATCAGCCTCCTAGAAGATTTGAGAATCCTATCCTATATAACTCCCCGAACTACAGGCTTTGGACATACACAGGAGTGGGTTAAAAGGATTTTAGCCAGTTGTCAAAATGTAAGAAAATATGGGACCTTTCATATGTTGTAACTTGTTTCGATAAAGTTGACCCCAAAATGCACTTTTTAAAGTTTTTCTCCAGTGTACTATTAGACATCAAATCAAGCATCCAGGGTACCAATGCTTGTTTCTGTTACTTTTTACTCTACATCACAGACAGGGTGAAACTGACATCCCATTATATTATAAGCTTTAGATTTTGACCCCGGTAGTGTTATATTGATTGGGTTGCAGTTCTGAAAGGATCTTAAAGGTCGTTTTAACTCATGTGGATATCTCCTTTACTGAGGAAGCTAAAAGGACTCAAAATAGACGACAAATGGCGGCAAATTGCAACCCATAACAATGTACTTTCTAAGGGCATGTAACTGACAGTTTTCACAGTATGAGGATAAAGTTCACCTGACCTTATTAGATATGCTTAAGTTATTGTATAAATACAAACAAACAAACATCAAACCAGCCAATTCTGGGGAGTCAGGTCTTTTCCTGAACTGACTGATTTTACATGGAACGACCACCCTGTGAATTCACCGTCTAGTTCAAAAGATGGCAGAGAGTAAAGAAACAGAAAGAGCAGAAAAAAAGTGGCTCGGGGACATTTAAGTCCAGACATCACACAAATGGACAACCATTTAAAACTTATGAATCTTGATGTAACTGTACAGGAAGCTGAAGAAATAAACATCTGAGGGTAGAGCCACAGCTCTAAAAACAAAAAGTTGAGTAAAAGTCAACTCAGCAAGTATCTAAAGAGGATGAAATTCTTATAAAGATGAACTGAGCTAATGGAAACATCCCATTAATCACATGTAGCCCTTTATTACTATTATTATATTTATTTATCCTTATAAACTCATAGCATTATGTCCAATTACTTCAAATGCCTGAAGATACAGCGTGACATCCATCATTAAAAATATCCCCTGACAGATGAGATTAGACTATACAAAAGGCGTGGCTTACTAATGGTGGCAATCAAAAACTAGAAACAGAGCAGAGAAGAAAACTAAGAGTGAAACAGCAGCAGGAGAAGGAAACGAGAAAAAACTAAGAGTAGTCTCTTGAACTGAGCCCCGCTGATTATGTGTTTGGTCTGGCTGGATTACTGATGTCACCAGTAACATCTATACTGCCATTTAAAACGGACTCTTTAAACGTATTTGTTGGTTGTAGATAAGTCATGCCTGCATTTTGCTTAGGCGGGAAATCTGGGTGGAAACTTACGACACAAAAGGAAACCTTTCTTACCCCTACGCCGTAACTTTAATATTAAGTCATCTGCCTGACAGGTAGTTACATTTCCCAGGAGGTCGGGTTACGTCAGGTTACGTAGAAGATTACAGCGTGGAGTTAAGAGGGGTTTCCGGTTACGTCATATGTTACGGTGAAGCATAATTTTTTAACTTTCACACAGCAAAAATGAATAAGAGCAATCATGACACTTAATCTACTTTCGTTTTTTTATTGCATTATAACTGCTGGATTTACTGTTAATACAATCTACTGATTGATTGTTATGTTAATGCAATTAATGCCAATACAAGTGAACCAGCAGGGCGGTGCCTTGATGTGCAGGCACATTTTTAATCCCAATCTCAAAAAAATATATATATTTTTAGCTCAAGAGTTAATTTTTTTCCTGGTTAAATAACGGTTAATAATAATAATTTACTATCATCCTTATTAACCTGTTGACTCTTGACTGATTGGCTTGCGTCACCTGCATGCATAAGAAGCCAGAGAAGGGAAGGCATGGGGTTCGACTCGCACTATTAATAATTAGTTTGGTTTGGATTTATAAGCAGTCTTGTTTTTAATGTTAGTTTTATTATTTTTGTTTATTAAATGAGGAGAAATGCTGAATCTAACTATTGTGGGGTTGGTTTGCATTGTTACTCTTTCGTTTGCTTTTGCCGGGGCTCCAGTCTCACTTATTTGTGTTTGTTTGCATCTTTAAAATGCTTAAAATGCAGCAGTGTAGTGCGTCACATATTTTAGGTTCCTCTGAGCCACGTATTTAAGGACTGAAACAACGTGTAAGCTACCGAAAGGCTCTAGAGCCAAAGCTTCAGTAGGATTTTTCTCTTTTACTCACTACACTTACTTTGTTTATATTACGCTAAATATTAAACGTGCAAAACCTGAACAAAAGTCTGCTGTAGAGCCAGGTATTCAACAATCTAATTCCATCTTTGGTGTTCATAATTAGCTTTTATTTGTGAGTTGCTTATAAAACAGCTTTCAAGTGAGGTCACCATTAAGCACTGCATGTCCAGTAGATGGTAGCCAAACCAGAGCGAAGTAACGTTAATCAGCTAGCAGCCTTTCACATGTGGTGACATTTGAAAAACAGTAACAGTCATTTAAAAAAAAATCACTCAAACTTTTCATCCACTGGGGAAAAAAATAAATTCTTCATCACTTAACAGGAAGCAGGCATATTTTTACTTAACAAAATGATAGGTCATACTATATCATATACTTTTATTAGCTGACTACCTCTAGTTGATTCTGGCTACCAACATGCCATGCCACATTTGGACGCTCTTATGCAGAAAGTTGTGATGATAAAAATGTCAATTAAAGCAAACTTTAAAAAAAAACAAAACAAACACTGAAAGTCTTAACAGGTCTTACACTATCAAAAGGACCATGCCCACACCACAAAGCTGAGCTGAACTCAACTGGACATACCCAGGTCCATTTTAACATCTGAATAGTCTTATAAAGTTGGATTGGAAAACTACAGACAAATGGAAAGTGCACAATGAGCTGTGGGGAAGCAAAGTGGTGCATTTGCATCAAGTTCAAAGACTTTTAGTTTAAAATGAGGATATTCCACGACTGTGTGTCAGTCTACTTCTAGCTCAGCTCAGCGACAGTGTGAATAAGGTCAGCAAGGCCTCGTCACGCCATGATGACATCACAGGGGCAGGTAATGCCCTTGTCAAAACAGCTGTCTGATACTTATTAACAGTACATCACAGAGTGTATAAACAAAGTATGTTACTTTACCGATACACACTTAAAACAGTAGGGTTAAGTGCCTTCTAGACTTAAGGAGATAAATGTTAAAATTCTTTAGTGTTAACATTAACTACTTTTTAAAAGCAACTACAAACTATATGTGGTTTATATTTTCTATATTAGATTAACAAAATCATTTTATCATTTTTGACCAAAAAGGAAGAAACTAGCAGCCAAAAACATCCACTTACTTGTCTTGGAAGTATTTTTTCTGACAAGTGAGGACAGACAAGAGGTATACTGAAGACGATCAAAAAGCAAAACTTTGTCTTCACCAAAAAAACATAAAATCATCAAAAAAGTGAAAGTGCGGTGAAAGAAACGTGAACTGTTCCTTTAAAAGTTCTTATTGCTCACAGTCTTGTACAAAGAGGAACAAAAAAACGGGGGGGGGGGAAAGCCACGTGGCAATCCTAAAAACAACAACAACAAAAAACCTGAAGATGGGACTCCCAGTGTGTGTTTGTGTGTGTGTTTGTGTGGACCAGGCTGTCCCAGCTGAAAAACTGACAAACTGTAGAAGCTGGAGAAAAAAAGTGAAGAAAGCTAGGGAGGGGTGGCGGGATGGATGGAGTAAGGGAGTGGTAGTAGTAGAAAGAGGAGGAGGGGGTAGAAAAGTGCTGCTGCTGTTGTTGGAGAAGAGTTCAGGTGGTTTTGTCCTCTACCTTGTACCCTGCGGTGGCTTTCTGGGATGCAGAGTGGCGCTGGCTGCCGTCTTTTCCCGTTGTTGATGTCCTGTCTTTGGCCTTGGACTTGTGGCTCTGTCTCCCCACACCCTCCTGGCTCTCCACATCAGATGTGTTGCCGGAAGAACTGTCCTATAGATTAAAAGAATTAAACAGGTGGAGGATCAGTGAAGGACAAATGATATAGCACTGCTGTGCGAGAGAGCATATCCATGACGAGGTAACTGTGATGGAGGTTAGTGACTTTGACATGAGACCTAGGATCAGTCTCACAGTTGGGCATTTCAGACTTCAGTGTGTTACCAAACTGTAATGTGGATCCATTGCTTCACTTTCCTTGCACTGTTTGTGTTAAAAAGCTTAGAAAGGTTTAACTTCTCCCTTCCCAGCCAATCAAATCACTCTGTGAAAATACCCAACAGGGCGATGTAAAATGAAGAGTGAGTAATCACATACAAACATGAGTAAGAGGCAACTAGATTGGCTCATTTATGACTAATGAAAGCTTGGGTAGTTTGCCTTGTGATTAATCAAAATATTCATGGACAGCAGTGACACCTACAATAGAAGTCACTCTTTGTTTTAGTTAACTTTTTGGTTAAAGTAGCATCCAGTTACTCTATACTTCTGATTTTCTTTTTGTGAATATCTGGTTAAATAGAAAATCTATACAATAAACTAAACCTCTTTCATCGGATTAATATTACTCCCATAACAAATTCATATAGCTGTGCACAAAATACTGTCTTACAGATGAGTTCTTGATCTTCTTGTCATCCTTGCCATCCTCAGCGTCGTCTGAGTCAGGCTCTGAGTCCGGTGCAGGAAGCTCTGGATCCAGTGGAGGTTCGAACAGAGCTGTGTTCAGCGGCAAGTACCGCAGCTCATTGGGAGAGTATCTGTCATACATCAAAATAACAGAGGATGAGGGCGAAACCTTTGATACATTGCACCGAACAGTAATTAGAAGTGAAAGTACTTATTTTAGTGGGTGCCGTACTTTTTGTAATAGTCTTGGAACTGTCCTGGTATAAGAGCCACAGGGTAGGGCCCTGTCCTGGTTAGCTCTGGAGCCAGCACCTTAAACCTGCCCTGGGGCACCTGGATGATCTGGGACAACAAAACACAACACATATAAGAAAATTAAAAAAAAAACAAAAACCTCAACAACAAAAAAGACAGTTTGTTGTGGCATTCATAAGCCTCTAATCAGCTATAACCACATATACAATTATGTCATTCAATTTTACTTTTTTGACACCTGTGCACCATCTAACAAATTTTGATCTAACATATATCAGTGTATCACGAGTCATTTTAAACTACATAGTGCCATACACGGATTTTCTCTTTATAGAGAAACATCACAGAGAAAGAAGTAATGATGTTTTAAGAGAAAAACCTGCACCGCTAGGGCATAAAACTGGAGAATTCCCAGTTGAAGTAAGTGAAACAATAGCCTCCAAAGAGGAAGCCAAAAAAAGCTTTGCAAGCTGTTTTTGGTTTTGGGAGACAGACATCCGCTCTGCTTTCTTTTTTTGATAAATGCCTGAAATTTAAATTAAGTCATCTATTGGGCTATTACTAAAACCCTGAAAAAAACAACAACTTTAGTTTGGATTTACATGTGTCTGGAGGTCAAAGTAAGCTCTCCTCTCTTCCATGCGCTCCCTGTTGAAGTTACTGTTGAACTCGGCAGCTTTTTTTGCTGCCTTCTTTATGTACTCGGGGACTTTGCTGGCCTCCACCTTCTGAGGGTTCTGCTGTTGCATTTGCTATGAAAGAATAAAGAATGTTAGAAATATATTTGGAGATGTATGCAGAAGATTTTCATTACACTTTAGATGAAAATAATGTGGCCCTACTTCTACAGGATCTTTTTTTGTTGCTTGTGAACTTACGGAGTACTCTTTTGCTATTCTCTGTCGCTCCCTCTCCTGCAGTATGACAGAATACTCTGAATGTTTAGTGGGATATTCCTTTATCATCAGATCGATCACCTCATCACTCCTCAGAGCTGTCAAACCTGAAGAACAGGAAAGAAACGGAAAGATGTTACCTTCTAATATCACAACTGGAACAGCGGTCGAGTCTGAGTTTGAAGGACTGGTTTCTACCCAGAGTGCATTGTGTCTCAGTGATGACATTCTGTTCACGAAGGTAGAGCTTCTCTTTGTGGGACAAGTCTCTCCTCTCCATATCTAAAAAGAAACAGAAAAGCACAAACCAACACCACCAGTTAATATCTTAGAGTAACTCTTTACAACAAAAAACAGGTAAACACAAAAAAATCTCACTTCTTACCAGGATACTTCCTCTTGAACGATGTGACTCCCAGATACTCGCTGACCTGCTCCTGCAGCATATAGTACTCTCCTGTATCGTCTGGTGGCCATTTGTATTCCGTCAGGTTTTCTGCTGGGAAATACGTCGGACTGGAAAGGAAGGTTGGAGGGACAACAGAGTTTGATGATTGGACAAGATTTTGTAAGATTAATCTTTGCTGATATAGACAAAAAAATCGCCATTGGAAGAACTAAATAGACATCAATACTGACAGTTACAGCTTTTAGGGTTTATCATATACAAGTATATTTTGGGGATATATATTAAAATAAAAAGAATGTGACATATGGTAACAACAAATTTTCTGTCCTACTTGGTTGTCAAGAATGCTTGAAAATTATGCCAGTGGATGTTTCTTGCCGAATGCCAAACCAGCTTACCCAAGATCTTGACTTGAGGTATCACAGCTTCGAGAGCTGTCCCCTGAACCCATTCTCCTTCTCTTGGGAGGTTGGCTGCCATCATTGGACACTTCTTCTATGACATCCTCCTTCAGAGGAAAAGAAAAATCAGAATTAATTTTTAACATTACATAATGTGATGTTTGAAAACTCCAGAGCATGAAGTATATCCACAAAGCTTTTAGGAGCTTTCTGATTTTTGGACACTTTTATGACACAGAAATGAATAGAGCCCAAATTCATTTTTGCTTGGTAAACCTGAACCCTAGGACTCATAATTGCAGGATTCATCTTCCTGTTGCTACAACAAATTTTAACATGTGATTCTCCAAGTGGGGGGCCCATCTGACCCACTTGGTTCCTGAAAGAGTTTCCATTCTATCATCGCTTAAGACCAATTTGCCTTGAGAGACCCCACTAGAGGCTCCCAGGATCACTTGGTTGACACCATGTTAATGTGACAATTCATGGAGGGACTACGACACCTCCTAGATGAGTTGTTTCATATTCTAAGATAAGACCCAGGATGTGCTGGAAAGATTACTTCTCTCAGCTGGCCTGGTAACAGCTTAGTATCCCACCAAGAAAAGATAGAAGAGGGGGCCAGGGAGAGAGAGGTCTGGGCATCTCTGCTCAGCCTGCTGTATCCACAAATCAGGCCCACTTAATGGCTGAGCAGTGCATACTTTTACTATTAATGAATCACAGTGTATTTAAACCGAGTGTGATTTTCTGTATATGCTCCACAGGCATGAGATAAAAATCACACACAGTGCACACTACTGCTATTTTAGACATGATAGTATTTCCCGGCCTGATGAAAACTTTTTAAACAACTGCAAAAGTTAACATTCAGAGATTTAGCCAGTTTAATACAGAGGGTTCATTTTGAAACACACTAAAAAATGATTTCAGATAAGGATATTTTCCCTCTTACATCAACACGAAGCTTTATTCAATATTATTGACGGTTAGATTATAGAGTTAGATTATAATTACTTTTTATGCTAAATACAGACCAAAACATGTATGAGTTTACACGCCAGAACTGACTGACAGAAGGAGCACAAATTGTCAAATCACTTATAATATTACGACATTAAACGTCGCGTTTTTACTTAGATCATTCAAAACGTACACAGACCAGATCACTGCAGATACATAAAACGAGGAAATTCAAACCGAACGAGCTAACTAACCAATTACTACACAGCTGAAAACAAAGGAGGGACGCTAATGTGGCTACTGATCATCAATCATGGACTAAAGTGTCCCATAAATGGCCAGTTAGCTATTAGCTCAGGCTATAGCCGTACAGAGCCGAGGGAACTGAGCAAACAGTGACTCGTGTTTTTATTATTAGTATTATTAATATTGTTATGGCGTACAAATGTCACCTTTATGGATTGTGCTCCGGGGGTAGCGGGGTTGCTATCGCAGGGCGGCCTGACGGGGAGCACAGCAGCCATATTTTTTGCTAAATGATTTCTGCAGCTAGGCTAGCATACTAGCTCGTTACTCCTTCGTTGGTGAAGTTTCGCGGCTGTTGGCGAGCGTTGAAACATGGCCGACACCTGCTGGACTGGACGCGTGACTTCAGGACAGGACTGGGACTGTGTGGTATAATCTCGATTTATCTTAATTATTATAGACAGTTAAAGTGAATTCATGGTCGTTACAGTCTGCATAAATTAAAACTACGTTTGATGAGAAGTTTGAACAAGTTTGAGTTATATTAACCCTTACATGCTGACGCTGTTCACGTGTCATTTCTTTGACAACGTGGTTTAGGCCAGTTTTGACATAGGCCAAGAATTCCCTCATAAAAAGTACCTACAACGAATTTTGATCCACACAGTAGCGGGGTTTGATATAGGCGACATGGGCGGTTGCCCAGGGCAACATCGTGATGGGGGCGTGATAATACATACTTATAATTTTCACCGATGTTTTTTCGAAATTCTATGCGCGAAAAGTGGACAAACATTTCTTATCTATGATTTAATTCGTTATTATTAAATCCAAGGGCGTAGATTTGACATGAACGGAAGGGACATGTCCCCACCAATATTCAGCGATTATTAAATTGTCCCCACCAATAATTTGATCTATTCCAGTTGTGACGGCCAGTGGGCTGGCCTTGTGTTTTTCTTTTTCCTTTTCCTGTTTCTTGCAGGTAGGTGGAGCTGACCCAGTTATTGATGCAGCACACCTGAGAGGCCAGTCCCAGTGTATATAAAGACACCTTGACTGAACCAGGGTGGCTGGCTTTTGGCGCCCTCTGGCACGTGTTATGTTTATTTGGAAGTTTCAGTTATGGCTGTTATGTCCTTTAACTTGTGTTTAAGTTGCTTTACCTTATTTTCATTAAATGTGTCTTACAGTCTTTAAAAGCCTGTGTGTGGTCTCCCATTTGTTTGTCACTTCCTATGAGCCGGGTTGTGACAAATGGGGGCTCGTTTGGGATCGTCCTGGTTTGGTAAGCTTTCTAAAATTTGAGAGCTGGTCTGTTTGCAGCTGCTTGTCTTGGCTAGGTCTTGCCTTGTAGGCAATTGTTGAGTTGATTGCTGATCAGTTTGGTTATTTGTGGTGCTTTGATATTTTGGGTCTGCTGTGTATTGTGTTTGGGAGGCCATTTGGGTTAGGCAGATTGAGTGGAGGCAGTCATGTTAATACTGTTTACTGTAGACTTGAGCTAGTGTTGATGTGCTGTCTTGTGTCAACTTTGGAGCGTATGAGCTGTGTTGATTATTGAATATGCAAAGTTAGAATCAGTGCTTTCCCTGTTAGGTTGAAGGAGTGTTTCTCCCTCGAGAAACATTCATTGAAATTTCTGTTGCGGTGAACACGGTTAGAGCAGTTGTCTCGGGAGCACATCCCCAGGATTGAGGGGGTCGCTGTTTGTGCATTTGCCTTTCTCTTCCTGGTGGTTTTTAGTGCATAAGTACCCACCGTAAGTAACTGCATGAAGACTAGGCTTTAGTTAAGTAGATTTTGGTTAGGCAGTTAGTGGGAGAGTGCTGTTTTAAATTGCATGTCGAGAATCAATACTTTGCTGTTATGGCTACTGTTGATGCTTTTGTTCAGTCTCCATCGGAGGAACTCTTGAATAGTTGTACTAAAGAACAACTCCTGAAACTTGCTGAACATTACGATGTCGACATTGGAGATAAACGGTTGAAAGATGAGATTAAAGGAGTGTTGAAGGCTGCATTAGTAAAGAAAGGCGTGTTGTCACGTAAAATGCAGACCTTAGTGGCTGAGGTTGATCAGTCTGTGGTCTCAACTGCTGTTGCTTTGTCTTTTGAGCAGCAAAAGGAGTTGTTACTCTTACAAATGGAGAAAAACCGTGTAAGGTGTTCTTTAGAAAAGGAAAAGTTGGAATTAGAGCAGTATCGGTTAGACCTAATCAAAGTGGGTAAGTTATCAGGTGGTGTTGAGGCTAGAGTCTTCTCCACAAGGAGTTGAAACTTTTGATGTCGTGCGTAATTTGCGCTTGGTGCCGAAATTTGATGAAAGAGAGCCAGATGCCGCCTTCTCCCTTTTTGAACGCATTGCCGAATTGAGAGGATGGCCAGAAGCTGACTGTGTGATTATGTTACAGTCTGTGTTGACTGGAAAGGCTCAGGAAGCTTATTCAGCACTCAGTGCAGTTGATTGCCAGAGTTTTGCTACTGTTAAAGAGGCAGTTCTGAAGGCATACGAGTTGGTACCAGAAGCTTACCGTCAACGTTTCAGATCATGGAGGAAGTCTGATAAGCAGTCGCATATAGAGTTTGCGAGGGATTTAACTAAACACTTCAACAGATGGTGTTCGGCACTGGGAGTGACAACTTTCCAGGATTTATGTGAGTTGATGGTATTGGAGCAGTTTAAAGAGTGTGTTCCTCCTGTGGTTGCCACTTATATTGCCGAACGGGAAGTGACAACCGTTTCTGACGCTGCTAAATTGGCAGATGAATATATCTTGGCACATAAGGGGCAGGTTGGTAGAAACTGTTTTCCAGTTGGTGCTCCCGCTAGAGCTTTTTGTCAAACTAAGTTTATGGCATCGGACCCTGCGAAGGCCATTGGTGGTGTGAAGCCCAGTAAGTTTGGTCAAGCATGCAACTACTGCCATGGCGATGGACACTGGAAAGCAGAATGTCCCTTGTTGAAAAGCAAGTTGGCACGTACAGGTAAACAGGTTAAGCCTGCGGCTCTTACCATTCCTGCACGGGAAATTTCAGTAGTCTCTCGGGAGACGCCAGTTTCGACTAAGTCTGACTCGGAGAGCTATTCGGGGTTTGAGGATTTTGTGTCAGATGGGTTTGTATCACTCCCGGGTGATGTTCATAAAGTTCCTGTAAAGATTTTGCGTGACACAGGAGCGAAGGATTCTTTTATCTTAGCCTCCGTGTTGCCATTTTCACAGGTTACTGATACTGGTGAGTGTGTGCTTGTTCAAGGCATGGGTTTAACCACTATCTGTGCCCCATTGCATAAAGTCAGGCTGTCATGCAGTTTTGTGGATGATGATATCTGCCTTGGTGTTCGTCCTGCTTTGCCACTTGAGGGCGTACATGTGATTTTGGGGAATGATTTGGCTGGAAATCGAGTCTGGGCTGACAATTCTTTACCTGTTAAATCTAGAGTTCTGAATGAGTCCCATGAGTGTGAACAGGGTTTTTCTGACTTTGCAGCTTGTGCTGTTACGAGGGCTGCAGCTAAAAGGGATGCAGAGCCTGTAACTCAAGCAGAAGAGTGTCAGGTTGAACCAGATTTGATTGTTCCTGAACATTTGTCAGTTTCCCAGCAAGAGTTAATTCAGGCACAGCGTGCTGATGCTTCACTGACTGAGCTGTTTCACAAAGTGCAACCTAGTGATGACGCTAGAAGTGCGGCCTCTGGTTATTTTCTGCAGAAGGAGGTACTAGTCCGTAGGTGGATTCCGCAAGGGTTGGACTGTGTTGGGAGTCCAGTTGTCCAGATTGTGGTTCCAACTAAATACCGTGACGAGGTGTTGAAGTGTTCTCATGACAAATCTGGGCATTTGGGTGTGACGAAGACTTATAGTTACATCTTGCGCTACTTCTTTTGGCCACGTCTTAAGCGTGATGTTTCAGCTTACATTAAGACCTGCCATACTTGCCAAATTGTAGGTAAGCCAAATCAGTCTATTAAACCTGTTCCACTTTGTCCCATCCCTGCTGTGAGTAACCCATTTGATCATTGACTGTGTGGGCCCTCTTCCTCGATCAAAATCTGGTTCGGAGTATCTGTTAACTGTAATGTGCCAAGTTACGCGTTATCCTGCTGCATATCCGTTGCGTACCATCACAGCTAAGTCTGTGGTGAAGGCTTTGACACAGTTTATTTCTGTATTTGGCATACCGAAGATTATTCAGAGTGACCAGGGATCAAACTTTTCGTCACATCTTTTTGCACAAGTTCTTAAGCTGTTGAATATTGTGCATAATAAAGCCTCTCCTTATCATCCACAGAGCCAAGGTGCTTTAGAGCGCTTCCACCAAACACTGAAGTCCTTGTTACGTGCCTATTGCACCGAAATGAGGAGTGACTGGGAGGAAGGTTTACCGTGGCTTCTGTTGGCAGCGCGTGAAGTGTGCCAGGAGAGTACTGGGTTTAGCCCAAATGACTTGGTCTTTGGCCACAAAGTTCGGGGACCGTTGACAGCGCTGTGCGATAAGTGGTTGTCAGGTGAACCACCAGTGAACTTGATAGATTATGTTAATGGTTTTCGGCACAGACTGTATGTGGCAGGTCAGTTGGCCAAACAGAACCTTGAAAAGGCTCAGGTCAAGATGAAATATTTTTATGACCGGCGTTCTGAAGAGCAGCAGTTTAGTACAGGTGACCAGGTTTTGGCTTTACTGCCGATTGCAGGGTCACCGTTCCAGGCACGGTTTGCTGGGCCTTACACCATGGTACAAAAACTGTCTGAACAGAATTATCTGATTGCTACCCCGGATCGCCGGAAAAGAAATCAACTTTGCCATATTAATTTGTTGAAATCCTATCATGTTCGTCCCTTATCCGTCGGTCTGTCGGGCTCTTTCGTTTCTCCTTCCACATCGAGTCCAGGGTTGTCGGCTTGTACAGTGGCGAAGTCAGTTTGTGGGGGGGAGGATGTGGCAGCACCTGATGATCCTTTATTGCTTGGCCGTCTGAAGAATTCAGAAACTCTTCAGAACTTGGATGTGCTGTTGGGCCATTTGCCTGCTGACAAATATGCAGAACTGTCTGCATTAATTACAAGGTATCCAACCTTGTTTGGAGACACACCTTCTAAAACAACTTTGATAGAGCATGATATTGATGTGGGTGATACAAAACCAATCCGGCAGAGGTTCTACAGGGTCTCTGAGGAAAAGAGGAAAATAATTGATAAGGAAGTTCATTACATGTTGGACAACAACATTGCAGTGCCGTCGTCATCAAGCTGGGCTTCCCCTTGTTTGTTGGTCATAAAAGCTTTACTGTGCTCAGAACCTGTGCTCTTAGTACCTCGTCTGGATCAGCCCTTCAAGCTGTATGTGGACGCAAGCCACATTGGTGCAGGTGCTGTTCTAGTCAAAGCTGACAAGCAAGGTACTGAACATCCAGTTAGTTTCTATTCCAAGAAGTTCAACTCCCATCAGCTGAATTATTCGGTCATTGAGAAGGAAGCTTTGGCATTAGTCTTGGCCTTGCAGCATTTTAGGGTATATTTAGATTCTGCTCGGCCAATTGAGGTATTTTCTGACCATAACCCTCTCACTTTCTTGAACACCTTGCAGAACCCAAATCAAAGGCTCATGCGGTGGGCTCTCTTTCTGCAGCCTTACAATTTGGATATCCAGCACATTAAGGGCAAAGATAATGTCTTGGCAGATGCTTTGTCCCGTGCCCCTTTGTAACCAGCAGCTTCACTCCTCATATGCTTGAAGTATGTCCTCTCCAGTGTAGTTTTCCTTCCTCTTAAATTGCTCCTAGGTACCAAGGTTGCTGAGGTTGGAGTTGAGCTGAAGATGATTTTTGAGCATACAAAAGGTGTTGAAAGTGAGGGTGCATGTGTGTGTGTGTATATGTTATGAATTTAAAAAATGTTAGTTCTTCTAGCTGCAAATTCATAATGTAAATGTGTTTGCCAATTCAGGGTGAGACCCTGTTCTTTGGGGGGAAGTGTGACGGCCAGTGGGCTGGCCTTGTGTTTTTCTTTTTCCTTTTCCTGTTTCTTGCAGGTAGGTGGAGCTGACCCAGTTATTGATGCAGCACACCTGAGAGGCCAGTCCCAGTGTATATAAAGACACCTTGACTGAACCAGGGTGGCTGGCTTTTGGCTCCCTCTGGCACGTGTTATGTTTATTTGGAAGTTTCAGTTATGGCTGTTATGTCCTTTAACTTGTGTTTAAGTTGCTTTACCTTATTTTCATTAAATGTGTCTTACAGTCTTTAAAAGCCTGTGTGTGGTCTCCCATTTGTTTGTCACTTCCTATGAGCCGGGTTGTGACACAGTAAAGAAAATCAAACCCGATACACTGAAAAAAATATGTTGTTGGATTTACTTAATTCAATGGTGGACATTTGTTGCACACAGATGTTTTGCTTCGGCAGCAACTTAAACAATTGAGTTAAATTAACACAATTTATTCATGTTCAATAAACCTGTGCAATTTGTGTTGATAAAATGTGACTTAAACATGTTTTGATGAAGTAATTTGAGCTCTTGGAATATTTTAATCCTTCACAATTTTCTCACGTTATCCCAACACGATTCAATAACTTTTACCCAATACTACTTGGTCACTTAAATACTACATGTTATCTTCAAATTACATTTTGCTATTATATTCTAGTATCAAATACACAATTTTCAAATGGAGGCCTTATAACAGATTGTATTGTTCTCTTCCAAGATGGTTGCTGGCATCCACCAGTAACCTTTCAAAACAAAATGTCTAATTTCACTGCATTGACAGTAGGTAAAGAATTAAACTGACATTACTCCTCCACTGAATCTATATAAATCAACAGTTAAATAATGTCAGTTCTTCCGTGTTCTCTGGAATCAATCACAGCAAAGAAATTAGACTGTTTCTTTTGAAAAATGTTGGGAAAGAACAAATCAAAACATTCTATTTAAGGCCTCTGACATCAAGATTCAGTTAAACAACAATTCTAACTAAACAATTTGAGGTAATGTTAGTTTCCATTAACATTAAATTAGGTTACTGAATTGGCAAACACCTTCCTATTAACACCTCCCATTTTACCCCAATAACTAAAGAAATTAGCACTTGCAGGTCAAAAACTTTATTCAAGAGACGCAAAAATAACATTGATACAGTGACTGTCAAAAATTACAGCACTGATCATACTGTGACATCTTGGTTCAAAACAGCACACTTAGAAATATTCAACGTTCTTTACTTCAACTGAATGAAATTGAAAATACCATTTCACACGACCCATATGGGATATTTAGACTGTATAACTGTTCACGCTACATCTCTTCACTAGTAAAAGAAAGAAAAAATACAAAGAGAAATTAAAAAATGCTGCCAAACAGACAAACAGAACTTGTACAGAGCAAAAGGAAAAACAAACAACAAAAAAAACGGCTTGTCCTCATGGCAGTTGCAGAGTATATAAAAATGAACCCTGCGATCCGTTCCTGGAATTGAGCTTCAAAAATGCAGCAGAACAAGTGTGAGATTTAAATGTCCTCTCACCTAGAGCTGGTCACCTCACATGCATAACAGTGAGCTTCGTTGCAGGAGCAGTTTTGTCTTAGTTGTGAGCTTTTCTTGAGAGCTGAGTTGCATCCAACTCCATTACCACCCTTTGAATCACCTCAAAAGTGTAGCAGAGTTGTGATGGGTAACTCATGTTGAAGGAATAAAAAAGGTCCAAACAGCATGGCTACTGCAAAGGTCACGTTATCCAGATCTTGAAGAACAACATCAGAAAAGTCATTGCCTGGCGCATCTCTGGAGACAGATGTTCATTGTGGTTTTCTCAATCTGTGCAGTGGCCTCAGTCAAGTCCTGGTTAAACACAAAACATTTCTTTAAGATTCCTTTTTAAACTCATCTCTTTTGAATCTACCAGTTCTAATGTTAGAGTAATTTAAACCAATGCAAGCAACATAGTAAATAGCTATAGCCAAAGAGTGGCCTGCCATGCTGCCATTCATGGTCTAACAGAGTTTCTAAGAGAGGGTGAAAAACATAATAATTTCAAATGCTTTACATTAGTTTTTGTTAGAAAGACACCGGCCCATCAGAAATCCAGGCTATGTCACTCAGAAGATGTTAGAATTTAGACTTTCAGCCCCACAATTTGGTTAGCTGTTGGTCAGTTGGTCTTTTTTTTTTTTTTCTTTCAAACAAAAGCTAATGTAAATATTGGGGGGATTTTTCTTTGTTCACTAGAATGACAAATTTAAAGTTTTTTCACACTGATGTGACCCCTAATACAGGGGTGGGGGTGGGGCCTCAAGGGCCGGCGGCCGAGTTCACTACCAGGCCTCATGTGAACTTCAAATTATTAAAGAGGACTACTGGTCCTAACCAGTCCAATGAGGATCAAGAGGATAACTAAATGCATTTTTAAATGTTGCAAAGCCACAATCTACTCATAAAACACTCACCATGAACTCCTGCACCAAGATGTTGCAATTGTCTTTCACACAGATGCGGAGCACTTTGATGAGGGACTCCGAGCATTAATGTCATCCTAAAGTATTATAACAAAGAAAACAGAGATTTGTGAACTTTTCAGTAGCACAGAAGAAAATGATCCCAGACAAAAACTCTTGACTTTTTAAACCAGTCAACATGCAACACCAGCATCTACAAAGCAATATCAAAAGTTCCTGTTTGACATCAACTTTATGGATATATAGTTTCCAGAACATTTATTTTTAAAAAAAGATAAATTTTTCTCAGTGGGCCAGTAAATGCATGACGAAAATTATGGCATCCTTTTAGTGGAATCATTACTCACAGGTAATAGTTGACTGTTTCAATGGATGTAGCATAAAAATCTTTTACTGACCTAATGCAATACATATACACTTTGTAGTTAAAGAATTTTAAAGTTCTTACTGTCATAATGGCAGCTACATCCATTAGCTTTGTGCCCTGTTCCCCCGATCACTTTGCAAACACTTTCAGCAGACTGCCAGAGAGAAACTCAGCTCCGTCAGAAACCTTGACTGTATGCATGGTTGGGATGCACTGGAATGCTGCATTTCATCTGAAATGACATAAAAAGGCACTGTGCTTGGTTAATCAGTAATGTTTTGTTGAATAAAAACTGTGTTTCCAGATCTTATGGGATTAAAAAAATCCAAAGATGTTTGTTTCTGATTTGCAACCCAACAACCCACAAGTTACAACCTCATTTCAGTTCAAGTGTGCATTAATGCGAGTCCAGTAATCACCTTTCTGGCAATACATACAGGTATAAGATAAACCTATGGCAGATTTTGGATTTCTCAGTTGTATTAATAGGGTGAGTATGCATGCACCTAATAATTATAAAAAACCTATTATAATTAAGTTACAGAAACGAAAATAGAATATACTTTCTTACCATAACACCTTGAACCCACAATCCATCAGCTGACTCCTGGTGAAATGCAGAATAGAGGTCGTCTCTCAATGTGCAGCAAAAAAAACAAAAACAAAAAGAAAAGGACAGCAGGTGAGGGCAGGAGGGGTAGGGATGTAAGCTAGCATAATGCCGCTGATGATATTAGCTAAAGCTGTTCAATGTCCAAAATCTCACTAACACCACGGTGCAGTAAATACACAATGTAACTGAAGAGTCAGTTGGCAAATCTATTCACACAGAAAACCAAATTATGTTATGAGTGCCTCGTAATTAGGTTTAATGTGATATTACGGCTCTTGTGCCAAAGACAAATTCAAATGAAAAAGCGCCAATTCTTTGACAACAGATAAAACAGCAAATAAGCTAACGGCTCTTTTTTAGCATGTTACATGGCGACACTCTAGACGTTTAACTACATTTGGCTGAAATATGGTAAAAATTAATTCAAAAAATCAAGACATACCAAAAACGTAGAGTTGGCTGCTCGACTTGACTGAGATGGATGCCTTTTTTAAACCACGATCCAAAGCCCGCGAGATGAAATCACGCGTGGTTTCACGAGATTTAACGTTGCTATCTTATTAACTTACTTCACCTGAACATGATATGAACAATTTAATACACCCTTTCTGCATATCATGTAGTTTTTACACTATATAGTTACATTTAACTTTAAAACATGAGGCAATTGTGTTAAATACATGCAAGATGCTTACATAAATCCAAGAGATGGCCAGTCCCTTTTTTTCAGTGTAGAAAGAAAAAAAAAAACGATCTGTCAACGTCTCATTCACCCAGCGGTGCAGAAAGAGTTAAATTACGTCCTCTACTGGAGTCCTACCTCATGTGACAAATATGGCCAATGTGATTGGCTGTGCCTTTTAGGGAGCTCTGTTTAGTTTTAGCAGCGGCAAGCCTGCGCTGCCAGGAGAGGATGATGGCAGCAAAAAGGAAGAATCCAAATGAACTCATAAAATGTGTCCGTCATAATAACAACGTTACAGGCTATTCTAGGCTTTGGCCCACATCAGTCTAAAATTGTATGTAACAACGAATAACGTGTTTTGGAAACTAACTGCACGACAGGCAGCACTATTAGTTTTCTCAGTCTCCCAGAGTAGCATTTCTAATTTTGATTGAAACTGTAAGAGAAAACGGCAGCTTTGAGCAAGCCAGGATATTAGTTTACAGAGGCTGGTAAAATTATGTCTAACATTAAAATGTTGGTGACACAATAATTTCATCCTAATGGTACTGACATATTCATAGGGTTAATTTTTGAGACAATGTCATGAGGTAGTCATGATTTTGCAAATATCCACCTTGTAGTGCAGTTTGCACAAATTGTTTTAAAAATGCACTCACCCTACAACCATTACTGATGAGTCAAGATCTGCACAAATTGACAGAAACACTGAAGCAGCTCCACATTTTATTCTTATTGTCATGTATGTCCTATTTGTCAGGTGACAGAAGAACCAACACAAAGCTCAGAGAGCAATGGTGATACAAGATCACAGGTGAAATTGGATGATGACTTGTTGGTTCATTACTGTATTTGAAGCACATGTGTGACTGCATGTATTTGGAATGTCTCACTGTTATTTATCAGGTGACAGAGGCAGCTCTGCCATGTTGTAGCTCAGACAGAGGTGAAGAGGCAAGGTCACAGGTGACTGACTGATGATTTGGTGCTATAGATTAAATAGTATTTATTATCATGACAATTGTTAGGCTGCTGATGTAAACTGATTCATTAGTGTATACTTGACAAAGAATCTGAATTGACATGTCTCACTTTTTATATGGCACGAATCAATGTGTTATTTTATCAGGTGGCAATATGTCCTAGTGCAGTCAGAGGGGAAGAGCCAGGGCCAAAGGTGAGGCACATCAAGCACAGAATAATAATTGTAATCTGAGGATAAAACGCATGTACTGAGGCTGAAAGAAGCTTCAGTGCTCTCAGAAGACTAAAAAGATGGCTAAGGTTAACAATGACTCAAATGAGATTAAACAATGCTGCTGTATGCCATGTCCACCAGGAGAGACTGGACAGTATAGATGTAAAACAAATATGCCAGCAGTTTATCTCAGTTAACGAGAGGAGCAGGCATGTGTTTGGCTCCTTCACATAGTGGACATTGAGTTGTTGTGTGGGACACCAGTAGTATTAATGTCTGTTGCTGTAACAGTAGTTCATGTTTAGAATAGAAAATCTCAGCTCACTGATTTGATCGGGGCAATAGTGCCTAAAATGTTGCATAATTTTGCTGAGAGATCTTTTACTTTGTGGTAATCTTAGATGAGTAGTTTTATGGACAAAAACCACCAGGTCATTCAGTGTTCCCTTAGTGCCAAAATATAACAGATGTTGGTGTACTATAACTGAAGTAATGATGTTAAGTCCTTAAAGTCATATTCTTTTATTGTCATGACTGTATTTGAAGATATTTTTATTTTTGTATGATACCTGATTTATATGGATTATGGCTGAAGTAAACTAAAGCCTAAAATACTTAGTCAGTCATTTGTTTAATAATTCAACTATGAATTGTGATTTTAAATGGTTTAAAAGCATGTAGAATAGCATATGTAGGCAAGTATATTTCTCCTCTTTTTATTAAGAAGCAAAAACAAAAAGGAAAAAAAAAGAAACAGGGCAGAGTTCGGTGGTTGAATCATCCGTCCCTACCAATGCCAAAACCAAATCTACGCCCTTGGATACAACTTTTGCTTTTTCAATAGGAAGAGGGCCATGTGACACATCAAACTTAGTGGTAATGTCACAAGAAAAACAATGGTGTGCTTGGTTTCAACGTAACTTTATTCTTTCATGAGTTATTTACAAGTTTCTGACCACTTATAAAATGTGTTCAATGTGCTGCCCATTGTGTTGGATTGTCAGTGCAACCCTCTTCTCCCACTCTTCACACACTGATAGCAACACCACAGGAGAAATGCCAGCACAGGCATCCAGTATCCATAGTTTTAGGTGCTGCACATCTCGTATCTTCACACCATAGAGAATTGCCTTCAGATGATCCCAAAGATAAAAGTCTAAGGGGGTCAGATCGGGAGACCTTGGGGGCCATTCAACTGGCCGACAACGACCAATCCACTTTCCAGGAAACTGTTCCTCTAGGTCTAGGAATGCTCGGACCTGGCACCCATAATGGGGTGGTGCACCATCTTGCTGGAAAAACTCAGGGAACGTGCCAGCTTCAGTGCATAAAGAGGGAAACAAATCATCATGTAACAATTTCAAATATCCAGTGGCCTTGAGGTTTCCATTGAGGAATTAGTTGTACCAACTAATGCCACTCTCCAGTGACATGCGGTGAGTGCTACGCTGTGGGCTTTTGCTGAATGAAGTTAGGACAGCCACTGATGCTTCTTCATTAGTGACAGTTTTCTTGCGTCCACATTTTGGCAAATCCAACACTAAACCAGTTTCATGAAACTTTGCAAGCAGTTTGCTAACTGTAGCATGGGAGATTGGTGGTCTCGTAGGGTGTCTTGCATTGAAATCTGCTGCAATGACCCGGTTACTGCGTTCACCAGATATCAACACAATTTCAATCCGCTCCTCACGTGTTAACCTCTTCGACATGTCAATGGCTGTGAACAAAGAGAAACTTGTAAATAACTCATGAAAGAATAAAGTTACGTTGAAACCAAGCACACCATTGTTTTTCTTGTGACATTACCACTAAGTTTGATGTGTCACATGGCCCTCTTCCTATTGAAAAAACGAAAGTTGTATCCAAGATGGCTGACTTCTAAATGGCCACCATGGTCACCACCCATCTTGATGAGTTTGCCCCCTCACATATACTAATGTGCCACAAACAGGACTTTAATATCACCAACCATTCCCATGTTATTACGGTGTATATAAATGGCCCACCCTGTACATATTATTTTTATGTCACTCTTTTCACTTACTTTAAAAAAAATCTTTAACATAATTTTTTATTATGTTATTTTATTATTGTTGAAAGTAAAAAAATTCTCTACATCAAATTATAAGAGCTCCAACATGGGCATGTTACTTTTACTTTGGAATGCCTGTCTGATATAAGAAGAGTTTCTTTTTTGGGGTTTATAAAAACTCATTTTTGGGTTTATAAAAACTCAAAACATTTACTGTCATGCAATATCATGTCTTGTTTTACCAAAGATGTGATAACATAACAGCAATATAAATTTATTATTATATAAACATGTATAAAATTACTAGTGTTAAACATTGTCTTGACTTCTGTGTCACCCCCCCCCCCCCCCATGAGTACTATTTTTACTTAGAGCAGAAACTACTCTGTGCATTCAGAACAGTGAGGGGAATCCTGAATCTGTCTGACATTGAAGCTGTAACTAATGGCTGTGAGAGGTTTTGGAAGTTTTTCCATGTTAAGATTGCTCACATTAGATCAATTTTTTTCCCTTTCCTGATACTTCGTTAAGCAGTCCAATGGTCAGGAACACTCTTGAGGGACTTCATATGGTTTCTGTTGCTAGACTAGGTGAAATTGTAAATCATATGAAACCCTCAGTTAGTTTTGTGGTCTAATTTCTGCTTTTTTCTGCTTAACCATTTTGCTCTTAGTCTCAAGTAGAGCTTCCACAGATTGATTTATTTAATTATTTTTGTATTGTTGCATTGTTAACTTACGTTGTGTACTATGCTTGCAGGTGCAAAGCACTTTCAGATAATACACTTGCATTTATATAATGCTTTTCTAGTCTTATTGATGATTCAAAACACTTTCAACTACACATTTATGCAGGACTTTATTCTATAAACTTCAACTACCTTACATCCGTGATCTGTTTAGAATCACCAGTGCACGAACATGCATGTCTTCAGAGTAAGGGAAGAAGCTGGAGTACCCAAAGAAAAATATGTGAACTCCACACAGCTAAGCCCAAACCAGGATTTAAGCCAGCTGTGAGGCAACAGTGCATCTTCACTTGGGAGTGAAGAGATTTGGGACAGGAGTGATGGGAACACATATAGTTTTACCTTTACCACTGTCCCATTAATAATGCACACAGGTATGACATTTTCCTTGATTTGACCTACACTGGTGGATTTAAAGTTAATTTCAGTCGGGACAGGTCAAATTTGATTGGAGCAGTCTCAGTGTACAGAAATATGTAGCACATAAATTTTAAAAAATATTTATTTTTTAAGTTTTAGGATCCCTAAAACATAAAAAATAAATATTTTTTATACCTTAGGAAAAGTCATCCAATTTCAAAATAAAATAATTAATATTTATTCGTTTAGTCACATGTAAAAATTGACCCAAACAGCAGTCTGTGTCAAAAGTCTCAAGCAGACACAGCGCCACCCTGCGGCTGCCTGAAGACTTTACAGTGATCCAACGGTTCTTCGGTTAGGAGCACAGACGGCTTTTATTTTGAAACAAACCGCGTACGGGAAGTCGGAGGGGAAAATCAGCTGGACTCCGCGGAAATCACCAACAGGAGTATTTTCCTTTTATTTAGCTAGCTAACCATCTGTCAACTCCCATTTCTCCCTCCCTTCTTTATTGCTGTCAAACCGCCACACTGGCGATGTCGGAGTCGTACGGTAAGATAGCACTTTTGACCTGTGGCCACCGTTATCATCCTCCCGTAGCCTCAGAGATGGGATGGGGCAGGTGTGCCCAGAGAGCTTTTTCTCATCGTAAACAGATAGCTGACAGGCTAACCGAGCCGCCGCTGAAGGCTGCTGGCCTTAAAAGTTGCCTCGTCAGCGTAAGGAAACCCACAAAGGCTGTACAGCAGAGTTTAGTGTCGCCGTGTGCAAAAAACGTACCCACGGTACAAGGTTACAAAGCTCCCCGGAGGGTATCGTAAAAGACAAGGGAAGCTGACACCTGGCTGGGGCTTGGTGCAGCTGTAATATCTGACTGAGCTGCAACATTACAGTCATATATGAGGCATTGTTTTCTTAGCTTGACCATTTTACACCAAAATAATGATTATTTTGCTAGTTTAGTGGTTTAATAGTGGAGAAATTCCTCCGCTGCACAGAACAGCTGACTGTAGTTTTTGTTTGCCTACATCAAAGCCTCCACAATATTTTCTTTGTGAGGGGGGGGGTACTTAATTTTTTGTTTGTTTTTCATTAGGATGATACCTATATCAATATTTGAAAGCTATAAAATCAAGCAAGTAAAGCCATGCGCTGTTTGTTGTTAAACATCAGTTTATTATGGCCAAAGCATCACAGTATTGTGCAGCATATGCTTGAGCCTGACTGATAAATTGATTTTGGGAGCCGATGTGCACAGTTTGTCACAGTTATATATCTGAAACCCATTTAGAACACCTGCCAAGAAAATTAAAGACAAAAATCAAATTTCTAGTTTACTACTCTTAAAATCATTCTGTAATCCACAATTTAGTCTGTGCTGGACTGTGGTGATGTGGTGATATGATTTGTCTGCACCTTGATTTTTGCATTGTATTTTATCGCAGGTGATTCTTTTCTGTCTCGTATGAAAAAATGTACTTGTCCTCTTTAGCTATAATAATACTACAGGAGTATATGCTGGTAAATGTGGGTGTTTGCAAGGCTACTGCAGAGATTACTGGATTTACTGGACTTCATAACAGTGACGGTAACTCTCACCACTCAAGTGGGGGGAAAACTAAATTTAAATGAGCTACAAAATATATGAAGCTACAGTTTCTGATTTCTCTAGAATATTTTGAAAGGTCATGTTTACGGAACTTGAGCCACACCCTCATTTGTTTATATTTTGCAAGGAAAATAAGAAATAGGTGCAGCACTTTCTTTGAAACATGCAAAAATATATGGAAATACAGAATATAAGGCAAAAACAGAGTTTGTAATGAGTGTGAAAGTCAGGATTTGGTATTCTTCAGCACAGCCTGAACTCTGTTAGACAGGTTTTTGTAATTTCTTTAAGTAGTCTTCAGGAATAGTTCACTGGACTTCTCAAAGGACATTCAAAGCTCTTCATTGGATTTTGACTGCCTTTATTTCTGATTTCTATCAGGATGATCCCAAACTGCCACTGAGTTTCACTCCAGTTCTTGTGTAATTTGGCATACCTCAACCTTTTCTCCCTGTTTCCTTTCCTTAAGAACAACTGAGTTTGTAGATGGATCAACTGAAGGATGAGTTTTATCTCTCAGGTCAAGTTATTACAGTTCACTAAAACTAAACTAAAAAAATAAAACTGTTTTTTAAAGATGGACTAACTGACATGACATTGACTAATTAAACTAAACTTATTTAGTTTGTTGTCACATGTAGCTTCATTAGGCCTTGGTACATTTGGTTATTAAGGCTTGGAATGACTGTGAGCTAACTGCCTGTGTTTGTATTATAATATCTGTTCTGAACCCCTGAAAAGCACAACCCAGATTACAATAAATAAGAAAGCTAGCACTGAAGCTAAACACTAAAATGAAACGAGCAAACTCACTGTGGAAATGAAACTAAATTGACAAGAAAAACGAGCTGGATATACCAAACTAAGACTACAGTAACTGAGCTTTTCCCACATTTTTCTTGTAATTTCCTGTCGTTTTAGCTACCGTCTATAGCAACTAGTTTCATATAGTCTGATAATAATAGCCCAACTGATGTAATGTGTGTCCTTGCTTTTCCCTTTGCAGATTTCCTCTTTAAATTCCTGGTGATTGGGAATGCTGGAACGGGAAAATCCTGTCTTCTGCACCAGTTCATAGAGAAGAGGTGTAAGTCTGAAAGATCCATTACACTCCTGACTGTTTACTGCAAACTACAGCACTACATCAGGGAATTTCTTCAGGCAAATGAGACAGTAAATATGCCAGTAATTTCCACATGTTAAAGATTCCTAGGATGGAAATCAAGATTTCAACATTTTAAGTCAATATTTCATGAGTGAAATAAGCAGTGAAATTAATGGATATGACTGCATTCTTAATCCATGGATTTAACTGTGTGCATTTATACTTGCATTCTGAGTTTTATAGGCAAAACTAAGAAATCTGTCCTGTTAACTTTGGGTTAAAGCTAAGCTTCTCAGAGCTGACACGCTGGAAAGGGGGTTGTGTTAGATAAGAAAAGCATTTACATTTCTAATATTGTTGAGGATGATCCACTGTAATGACAAAACTATTTGCCCGTCCACCTTCACACTCATATAAACTTGAGTCTCATCCCATTCTTAATCCATTGCGTTTAATATGTCAGCCCACCCTTTGCAGCTATAACAGCTCCAGATCTCTTCCACAAGATCTAGGTGTGTGTTCATGGGAATTTCTGATCATTCTTCCAGAAGTGCATTTGTGAAGTCAGACACTTATGTGGTTTGAGGAGGCCTGGCTTGCAGTCTCTGCTCTAATTCATCCTAAAGGTGCTCTGTTGGGTTGAGGTCAGGACTCTACAGGCCAGTCAAATGCTTCCATGCCAAACTTAATCATTTATGGACCTTACTTTGTAAGTAAACATGTGCAGTCATGTTGGAGCAGGAAGGGGCTATCCCCAAACTGTTTCCACAAAATAGGGATCATGAAATGGTCCAAAGTGTCTTGATATGCTGAAGCATTAAGAGTTTGCAGTCAGACAAGTGCTGTTCTCTTGGCAACCACCAAACTCATACTTGTCCACTGCTCTAGTGTCCAGTGGCAGTGTGCTCTTTACACCACTGCAACCGACGCTTTAAGTTGTGTTTGGTGATGCATCGCTTGGATGCAGCTGTGTGGCCATGAAGCTATCTATGCACTGTCCTTGAGCTGATCTAAAGGCCACATGTAGTTTGGAGGTCTGCAGTGATTGACAAAATTGACTTTTTTATTTCTAGACACTGTGTGTGTGAGTTGCTGTCGTTCTTAAATGCTTCCACTTTGTTATAATACAACTAACAGTTGACTGTGTAAAATTTAGTAGTGAGAAAATTTCAGACTGGACTTGTTGGGCAGGTGGCATCCTATCACAGTACCACGCTGGAATTCAGTGAGCTCTTGAGATCAACCCATTTTTATAAATGTGTGTAGAAGCAGTCTGCAGGCATAGGTGCTTGATATTTATACACCAGTGGGATTTGAAATGACTGAAACACCTACATTCAATGATTGTGATGGGGGAGTGAATGCTATCGGCAATATAGTGTATGTGAAATTTGCCAGTCTGAGCCAATCTGATATATTGACATGTGGTCAATTTCCCCTTGTTTTTCTTCAGAATGACTTTCCAGTTCAAACATGTAGAGCTCAAATACTCCAGTGTCAACTTGCCATTGTGTAAAGTAGAGCAGTGTTAGTGTGTGAGCAGAGTCAGAGGTGAACCGATTTACTGGAACTGCACAGCAGCAGGGGAGGAGTGGGTGTCAGTAGAGATTGGAATGAAATTTCATATTCACAGATGCGAAAGGAGGCAAAAGTGTGAGTGACATCAAGCTACATCACATTTTACACCAGGTTGAACCACATTTTAAGGCATGAAGGGATACATTTATGAAAAAACAACTTCTAAATGTGTGATTTTTATGATTGGTTCTGTTTTTTAAGGGTGAAACCAAAACCTACAACCAGACTTCAGGAGAAAAACTTCAAAGAAAATCATTGTCTCATCTACACATGCTGAAATTGGCTTATTTTTCATTGAAGTGCAGAAGCAACAGTTGTTTTCCTTACAGCCACACAGTGATAATCATATCATCCCTATTAATCCCCCTTATTTAATAATATTAATGCATTTGCATGTTTTATGTATTTTTTTTTTTCTAGTCAAGGATGAATCTAACCACACAATCGGAGTCGAGTTTGGCTCTAAGATCATCAGCGTGGTCAACAAAATGGTCAAGCTTCAGATTTGGGACACCGCAGGACAAGAGAGGTTCAGGTAGGAAAAAAGCCCAACGTGAATATGCACTTGGCACACAAGTCATCTCTGTTATGCTGCAGACATTCAGCTAGCAGTACTATAGCTTAAAGACCAGAGTAACAGACACAGGAGTTTTGGAAGGTAACGGAGAGCTCAAAAAGCTGTTATTAAACTCTGCTGCCTAATTGATGTCCTGAGTAAAACAGGAATAGTTTTGTTGCTTCTGATTATTTTATTTATTCAATTTTCTGCTATAGCTGCTATAACAATTTAAGGCGAATCTGGTGAAGATATTTTCCAGAATTGCTTTTTTTTTTTTTTGAGGTAGCACACGCCAGGAATTGGTTCTGTTGTTTTGTCCTGGCTAAATGCAGCTGTCTGAACAGAGGGTGCACTGAGCAGCAAACATGACACCCACTCACTAGTGATGCATGCCCCAGACGGTTAGGTCTGTCTGTGCATTGCCACAATCCAGCTCACGTGGACTGTAGAGCTAGCAAGTTAAAGACCAACCTGATTAAACTGCAGCAGACATTTAAGTAGGTCTCTACAAAGTTCAGGAGTTAAATGGTTTTCACGCATGCATTGATGTTTTTTCTTTTCTTCAGGGGGAATGTATTGTATACTTCCTGATTGTTCTCAATGTATGTCTACTAATCTGTGTGTGTCTGTGTGTTAGGTCTGTGACCAGGAGCTACTACAGAGGAGCAGCAGGAGCCCTGCTGGTCTATGACATCACCAGGTATCACACAATGTGATGCTAGACTTTTCACATTTCTCTAATTTGTTCCTCCTCCTCTCCTCTCTCCACCCTCTTGCCTAAGACTAAAAGGAATTGAGGATGCACAAACTGAGAAATATGATAGGCTCTGTGTTTCAAGCCTCTAATTTATTTTTGTTTTCTAATTAGCTTCCACATCTATTCCAAACTGTAACATGTCATTACCTGCCATCCTTTTTATTATTATTTTTTGTTGCAGTCGAGAGACGTACAACGCTCTGACCACATGGCTGAGTGACGCGAGGATGCTGGCGAGTCAGAACATCGTCATAATCCTGTGTGGGAACAAGAAGGACCTGGATGCTGACAGGGAGGTCACCTTTCTGGAGGCTTCCCGCTTCGCTCAGGAGAACGGTAAGACCAGCAGCTGATTATTGGGAACGATTCCTGTTGTTGTTGTTAGATGTGTAGACCATCAACTTCAAAGAATTATTGAATTGTTATTTATTATAATGTGTTCATTGTAAACTGATGTAACAGAACTGATGTTCCTGGAAACCAGCGCTCTAACAGGGGAGAACGTCGAAGAGGCCTTTGTCCAGTGTGCTCGGAAAATCCTCAACAAGATAGAGTCAGGTATGAGCTGTAGTCAACACCCTTACCTGTGTGTGCCCCAGCGCTTATTCTGTCAAACCACATGATTCTGTATACCTCTTAACACCACTACCTCAGTCAGAAACAAAATATTTTTATATCATTCAGAAGCCCAGACAGCTAACCCATCAACTAGCTGGCCTACAGCATTGTTCCAGGAAGAATCGAACTTTAACAAAAGCCTTTTGCAAACTTATATAGATGATTAAAGCCTTTTCTTAACTGTCAGTAAACTAAGCACAATAGGTGTAAGTTGGTTATCTCGCTGACTGTTCACTCATGTGATCTCTTGTGTTTCAGGGGAGCTGGATCCAGAAAGGATGGGCTCAGGTATCCAATACGGCGACGCTGCTTTACGACAGCTTCGCTCTCCTCGTCGTGCTCAGCCACAGGGCACCCAAGAATGCGGCTGCTAGTGGACGTGTCCTGTAACACATACAGACGAGGTGAGGGGGTCCTGAGTCTGTACTGTCTACACAGCATTAAAATGAAAAGGTGTCTGAGGGCTTTCAAATAAGGAGAACCTGTGTTTAGAAGCTGAAATTATGCCTTCTGCTCCCCGCAGTGTCTCTCAGATGTGCAGACTCAGTAATTCTATATTTAGTCAGTGCCCATTTTTGCTTCTGCGCACTTGATCCACCCATCATTTGAAAGGAAGCCTTCATTATGATTGTCCAAGACAGTAATCATGAAGGCTGTAATCATTAAATAGTGGCATAAAGTAAAAGGTGGATGTATGTTATTACCTACATATTACACAATAAGATGAACGTAGAAATTCTGGTGTCCATAACTATTTGCACCAGACTTTGGCTGCACTGATGCCTGATCGCTGATAGAAAGTCATTACACCACAGTTCCAGCTGCAGTCTGACAGTTTTCCCTGTTTACATGTCAGATTATTGCTTTTGCCTAGATATTATTATTGTTGTTGTTGTTGTTGTTATTGTTATTGTTGTTGTTATTATTATTATTATTAGCATCAGAACACTATGAAGCAGTTTTGCTGATTCCTACATGAAGTCCAGTAAGCACTCCTCAGGGCGCTAAAAACCAGACCAGCGGCAGATATTTAAAATAGCTTGATTAATTGTGATGATCTCATCTATGACTCTCGAGTAAGTGGAAATGTTTAATGATTCAAGTTTTCTTGTTTTTTTGTTTTTTTTTAATTCTCATTCCAGCACATGTATTTACATGAAGTGGAATTACAGTTTTTATTTTTGGTCCCTGTTCAGGCCAATGAGGATAAAACACATCAAGAGCGACAGAAACAAGAGCAAGAAGTATATTTACAGTGTAAATGACAAGTCAGTTTCCAAGTGTCAGATTGTGTGCGGTGGATTGTAGCTGAGGATCACCAGAGCTGAAGAGACTCCAGGGAGAAACGATCACTGAGTCTTGTGGTTCTGCTCTGCTGGGTCTTTAAAGTTACTGGAGCCTCTTTTTCTGGAACTGCTGGTGTTTTACAATGAGTCAAAAAATAATTTGAGAGAATAACCTTAATTCAATTTAGACGTAATGTTTTTTTTTTTTCAGTGGCAGATTCAATTTTTTTTGTAATAGCTAGTTGGTCAAAGCTCTGTAATTCTTTCTTGCTTCATAATGATGAGAGATGATTAAGATAACCTTTATTAACCTTTATTAGTCCCACAAGAGGGAAATTTGTTAATTACTGGGTGGACAGCCTGATATTGATAAGCTTTTGTATATTTCTGCAACATCTGTGTGTTTTATATGCAGGTTTGTGAAGACCAGGAGAAAAACAGCCATGTGAGACCTGATAACGTGGGGTTCAGATCGCTACGCTGGTGACTTCTCCCCGACCTTTGACCCCTAACCTTTGCACGGACCCCTCAGAACCTTGTTGCCATGCAGATAGCTCAAAAGACTTCCCTGTCACGCCCCCTCCCAGAACTTAAAGATCTCCAAGGTAACCAGAGATCAGCCAACAGTCTGCTCTTCTATTGGACCAAACTGTCCCTCCAACCAAGACCACCCCCAACACTTCTCTCGTCCACACACCTGCCAACCCAGATTACCACATTTTAGATTTCCCAGTCGACCCTCCAGCTACTTAAACAGACATACTAAATACAGATTTTTGGAGCAAGCTCCACAGACCTTTAGATTGAGCTAAACTAACTGCCCCCTGGCTCCAGTTTGATACTTAGTGCACTGATGCGTGGTCTTGATTTTCTCAGAAAAAAAAATTTCTCGTCTTGTGGAAATATTCCTTCGACCACATGCTAATTTAAGTCCCTTCCCTTCCACAGGTCTTCTGCTTCTCTTGCTCTAATTATCTGCTAACTCCATGCTTGCATTTGCAAACACACCACTAACAGTATCCTGTGTAGCTGTGCAGTTTGCACTTCTTGTGTGCCACCTCCACTCCCTTTCTTCACCTGATATCACTGTTTGTATTCTTCTTAAAATATCCAGACCATCATTGCAACTGAATAATTATGCATAGGATGTGATGTCATGGGTTTGATGTCACAGGAGGAAAAAAAGATAAGGTTGTGGTGGATGAATGGCTCAAATCTGAGTGTTGAAGTGGATGGGATGAGAATTGGCACCCTCAGATCAGACCCCAGGCTGTAAAAGGGTGAATTACCCGCTCTCAGCTGAGACTGAAGCAGATTAATCTACCTGTCCTCACCTGTGGCCACAAGCTGCGGGTGTTGAACTAAAGAATTAGTGGACGAACAATCCCCAGCTGTAGTGTATGGGGTCTGTTAGAGATAGAGTAAGGATCTCAGTCAGTAGAAACACTGCTCCTCCATGTTGAGGTGTTTGATGCATGTCCTATGGGCTGTTGTCAGACAAGCTGTTGAGATTGCATCTCTCAGCTGGACCATTAAAAACTGTGGATGCTGGGAACAGGGAGGTCTAGGCATCTCTGCTTACACTGCTGCTCTCATGGCCTTCAGCAGGAAATGAGTGGATGAGAAACACTTAATTTGTTTCTTTCAAGCAAAAGCAAACATGGAAATATTTGTACTTCCATGACCTGTTACATTTTCATTGTAAAAATGTGTTTTGAGAAAGGGGAAAAATACCGTATTTTATTAAAATTAGCAGAAACATGGATCTTTTCCTAAAACAGAGTCTTTAACTATGTTATTTCTCTATTAAAAAGCATGACTAATCAGTAACAGTGATGGTCCCAGGGCAACACCTTAATATTGATATGATATTGCAGGAAATACACACACACTTTTACATCCCCCTTTTTCTCTCCTCCTCTCCCCTAAAGCATCCCTGTACCTGTACAGTGTTTCTGTAAATAGTTTGACGCATGTTTTCTCAAACAAAATATCAGAGTATTTCATTATGAAGAGATATTACGTGTATATTATAATAGATATCATATTCAGCATCTGCTTCGTGCTCCACTGCATCATTATCATTTGAAGCAACTATACACTGGCAACTTGTAGCAGGATACTAGTGATGGGCAGTACTCAGTATTTTTATTTTTTTTGTTAAACAGGACAAGCTGATTCAGATTTTATTATGAATTATGAGGGGAAAGATTCTGAAACAAATTTTTATTTGTTGTTTTTGGGTTTTTTTTGACAAGCTCACAGATAATAAACAGAGGTAGCCTGACATGTTCTGTGTAGACACTGGGCTTTCATTTGTGTTAAATGAAGGTACATCTTTGAATTCACAAGTCAGCAACCGCAACTGACTAAAATGTTGGTGTAAAACTTTCTTTATCCAAAGTTTTCCACTCAAGTCTAATGACTGACCTGTCGTACATAAATGTTGCCTGTTTACATGAGTGCTGACTGCTGCCAGATGTGGGGTCATACTAACTTGTTGGTTTTTAAGTTTTAACGATGGTTTGAGGCTTATCCAGTGTGTGCTTTACTCCTTGTTATCTCCTGTTGTTAACTTTGACCGTGTTAAGTCGGAGGAAACGATTATGAGGCGTGTTTTGCATCAGAGCATTCACGCGTCGCATCAGCTCAGATATACTTTAGATCAGGGGTATCAAACCCATTTTACATTTTGGGCCACATATAGCTCAATTTGATATCAATTAGGTCAGACCAGTAAAACTATCGACTAATAACATATAGGCTTACAGTTGAAAAAATAAAGGTGTAAATTACAGGAAAACCACTGGCAGTTCATTACCTCCCAGTTATCTACTTATCATTTAATTAAAAAAACAGACATTTTCTGTTAACTTACGATATGTTTTAATTTCTATAAGGAAGCATGGAAAAAAGGTTTTCTGTTATGTGATGGAATCTAACAATAATAAGAGAGTCCAAAGTTTATGCCCTTGTGAAGATTTCACATTTTCCAAAGCCATACGAGGGGCCTTCTCTGGCCCCCGGGCCATACGTTCACCTTCCCCGCTTTAGATGATATTAGCCATTTTAAAACGCGGATTTTGAATCAGACACTTCAAATGTTTCCCATCCTTCGGTGTTTGATATCTGATGGTGGCTTTGGTTGTTCTCTATCATGTGTTTTTCTCATCAGGTCATTTGTTTGTATTTATGTGTGTCCTTTTTTCCTGTCATTATGAATATCATAGATTTATAATTTATTATGTATGATAAAGGCATATGTTTTTAAAATAAATACTACTACAAATCCAGCATTGTCTTCACTAAACGAGACTTTTTTACCTACAATCTTTGACCAAGCAGAAACCATTTCAATGAGCTCTGTGAGCTCTGATGGATGGAGTATAGTCAAATGTAAAATCAGAGGATTCCTTTTATTTGCAACAGTCATAGATTCAGTAAAGGGTCATTCAATATAAAATCAATCAAGTATGAAAAACGTTCCCACTTTGACAAACTTGTTTTGGATTTAATCTGAAATGTTGCAACAATGATATAGAACGTGTGAACACCAGTGAAGTTTCTCAGTTTCACAGCTGTAATGTACAGTACTGCATGTGCATATTTACTGCATTTCAATAGCAGTCCTCTAATCTTCTTGACCACTTATGGAACTTTAGATGTCTAGTGTCAATGTTGAAAAGCCTGCTTAGCTTCTGAAATCAGATGAGCTAGAGTATGTCCAGAGCAAAGCTAGGAGATGAGCCTGGTTATCAAACAGTAGGTAAAACAGATCTTTCATGCGATCCACCTAACCCAAATGGTAATAAAAGCCTTGAAAATGTATTTATATATATATATATATATATATTTGCAGGACCTTTAAAATTGTACATGGCCTTATTAAATATGCTAAATTTATTGTACAAAAACTTAGTGTAAACAGACTTATTTCAGTATACAGCAGGTGCTTGATAATGTACTGAGAGACCACACCATGTCACTGCAAGAATCAGGATTAAGACAATGAAAATAGCCTGTTAATATTAAATAAGTCTTGAGAATAATCACAGATGTAAATGTATTTTATTAAAAGCTCAGCGTAACACCACGTAAGCCCACCTGTTTTAAATCCTTTAATTATGACAATGAAGCTTGTTCAAAGCTCAATATGTAAACAAAGAATGTACAGAATTAAGCAGTTTTACAGTTGTTACATCTGTTGTTAGTAAACTAGACCAAGTACATCAGTTATTTGTCATGCAAGTGCCTTCACAATCACGTGAAACTCATTTTTCACTAACATCATCCTGCACTGTGAAGCGTGAATGAGTAACGTGTCAGGAATGTTTTGGCTTGGTGGATTTCTGCCACACATTATCATGTAAACCTAAGAAAAACACATAGTGAGTAAAATATCTCCTGACTAGAGGTACACGTCTAAACAGTCTAAGTCGACTATAAAGCTTTGTCCCAATAACTAACAAAGAAGTAAGGAATGTATCGTCCTGCTTCCCTCCTGTTTTTTGAGATTGTCAAAGTTCATCACATCTAAAATCACAAAGGCTCAAAACCGACTTTTAAAGCATCAAAATATTGCACCAACCTGCATTTCATTAAAACTTAAAAGCAAATCTTAATGTAATACTGAACTCAAAGTTTCAACATTCACAGAAATCAAGTGTGAAAAAGTAAAAACAAAAGTAAAAGCGGGGCCACTAACCAAACTATCATCTGCAAAATATTTACACCAACATATTTTATCTTTGTTACATTACTAGATCTGACTTCTTGTGGTTTGAACAGTCATTATTTGAGTTTACATACTTTTGTCTAATGTTCATAAATTAATTACATGAAAACAACACAGTGATTAAATGATCAAAGCGCTTCTTGACTGGCTGAAAACCAAACAGTACATCAGCATAATGTGTTTGTATGCATTTCCTGTTAATGGTTATTTAAGCTGTAACTGACTCTAAATTAATAACGATAAAGACGTTTGGCCTCAACAACAAACCAAAGGGAGCTCAACACGCTCTAGTTTAATGACATGCATGCAAGTAGCAATTAATTTTTTTAAGTATCTTCCATCTGCCAGCGCATCAACTGCAAATCCAACACTCAATCAGACAGAAGGTTTTAAATACAGAGGCTTAAAACGGAGCCAAATCACGTAGATTAAAATATTCTGATATTTAGTTTTGCTAAATATCAAATATTAAATTGTTGAAAGCAACAGGACAACACAGATTTTGGTTGCCTTTCATGTATGTGCTTACATAGGTACTAGTCAAACCCTCACAAAGGCCTATTCAAAAACTGGAAATATTTCTAGATGACACAAAGAGGTGATAAACCAAACCATAAGGAAGCTTTTTTGCCACCACACCAAAAACAAACAAACATACATACATTTTGACTAGGACTCTCAACATTAACGCATCATCATGATTAATGTGATTAAAATCTTTGGCGGTCAGAATGGACAAACTTTGGACAAACTGCCCGAAATACATTGACGGAGACATTTCAGGGATTTTGAGTCATTCTGCAATTCAGATGGGTGAATTGCATAAAATTTTAATCGCGTTAAGTGTGATGACGGATTAATCTGCATTAATGTTGACAACCCTAGTTTTGAGCCGTAAGTAAAAAATGTATTTATTTCAATTTCAAGTTATTTTCTCAGAAGTTAGTCAAAGATTTTACTCATGGATGCCAAAAAATGTTTGTTGTCCATACAGCTTCCATACATGCTTGTTGTTTTTGTGACTTAAGTTATTGAAGTCAGCAGCAAGTCAGCTGCAAGTCGATAGACTGTGCTCCGTTAGCCAAACACAGTCTATCGTTTTTGCGTCCCCTGTAAATCTTTCAGGTGTTGTCTGTGCAGCACTTCTCTGTAGTTGGTTATTTTCTCTGAATGTTTCTAAATCTGCTTGTGTTTTTTCTATTTACCTGTGCTTTTAAAACAAAAAAACTGCAGTGTGTTCAACTCTCTCTGATGCTGCTGCTACTTGCGTGTGTGGATGTATGAAGGAAAGTCCGCAGTATCCACAATACCGTTGAGACCTTAGCACCAAAATGATTAAGAACAAAGCAATGCTATCAGTTATAAAACCACTTTAAGTCACTAACGCATCAGAGTTCATGAAAATACTTGAAAATGCAATGTCACAAAACACGTGTGATTTTCACTGTCAGCATAAAGTGAGTCACTACCTAACAACCACGTCTGAACCATCAGGAGGGACACAAACGTGAAGCAGCTCCCAGCATTAAAAATCCACTCTTACATATCAATATATCTATACATCAATTAAGTGTACTCAGCTGTACTCTGCACAAATAGGAAAATATGCACATTAAAAGTCAAGTGAATTTGAAATAAAACTTTCATCTGATTAAACTACTCCGAGTTCTTGGCATAAATTTGTGTGTCTGTGTGCGCACACAGGAAATGACGTATTATTATATACGTTCACACCATTGTTCACTTTACCTCAGAAGAACAAGGCTCTATCTTTTCGACATGTCCCACTGTAGTTTGAGATCTATGTATAAAAATATGGGTACATCTTATACAGCATGTATTTAAAGGGGCTGCATCAAAGTATGGCTTTGACATACGTTTGGGACTCCTCATCCTCAACTAAACTTGTGTATTACAGACGTATCCATTATTTTTACATTTGTTATAAAGTATCTTACTCTGTAAAATACATATTATTGTACTGTCTTAGTAAAAGCGGTTTATAGAAACATGGAGGAATAAGCCACACAGTGAAACTTAACATTGAAGGAAAGTCAGCTTCCATCCTGAGAATCTGTTTGAATCCATTTCATGTTATCATTTACATGTGTCGGTGTTTAACCCTCAAGTGACCATGCTCCTTTAGCCACTAAAATGACCAAGTGTGGTCATTTATGACCCTATTATATTATATGCAAGAACTCTTTTTTTTTTTTAAAGGGCTCTGTTAGTGCTTGTGCTCTAATATCATTCAATAATGCTTTTTATGCTCTTTTGCATTGTTTATGCAAAAAACAGACCTTATTGTCTGTCTGTTACTTCTATTAAAACTATTTTCTTTGTTTCAATAATACTAGGGGAAAAAAAGATTCATTTTAAACCTTGAGGTATGTTTGTTTTACAGCATGCCAATTTTAACTCTAAAATTTAGGGGAAAAGAACATTTAAAAAAGGAACTGCAGAAAACTCTAGATGAAGTAACTATCAAATTCATAGTAGGGAACATTAAAGTAATCCCAGTATAAATATAGTCCTACTCGGCCACTTGAAGTTTAAACTTTAGAGGTGAGAGGCAGTGATGGCTTCAGTTTTGTGTTTGTTGTCTAGAGTCATCCTGATGTAGAGGGTCTTTTTTCCGGTTTGTGTCCTATCGCGAGCGAGCCGAAAAGCAACGCATGTACTCAGTTAGCCAGGGGTTGAACTCAGGTTGGACCACTTTTCTGGCCTTGTCCAGGTCAGCAGACTTGGCTCTCCGCCGCTCAGACCGCTGAGTCTGGATATGACGCTCCACCTCCCGCCTGGTCTTAGCACGCAGAGCTGATTCATAGATCTATCAGGTAAACAAAAATCCAATGTAACAACAAGCTTCTGTATGTACCTGTCAACAAATCCACTATGACAGTAAAATAACCTCATTAGTCGAAGCCACTGGGCCGACGTTGTGCGTCTTCCTTCCTGCAGTGTCTGCATCTTTCTCCCCCGACCCATACAAGGCGAAAGGATGTCTGCTCTCCTTACTGTCCTCTCTGGGCAGTCGAGATGGTGCAGGCCTGACCCGCTGTGATCGCCGGGGTTGCCTCAAGGACTTTGAGGGTTTACTCTGCTGTGGTCGGGGTCCTTCAGAGTCTCTCTCTATAAACAGAAGAAGCAAACGGGCTAAAGCACCACCAACATGGAAGAGGAACTCACAAAATAAACCAGAGGCACTATAAACTATCTATGGACGTTGCTTATAACAGAGAGTTGTTTGCTAAAAGCAAAATACAAATTGATTTAACTTTAATCAACTTTCAGTTCATCATTTCATTAACAGTGTTTATTATAAGGCTTTTTCATTTATTTATTTATTTTTAATTGACTCAGCAACTGTTAATTACTTATTACCTCTGTTGCTGGCTCTCTGCTCCTCTTGTAGTACCTTTGTCTCCCTCATAGCATCAGATGCTGGGCCAAAAGAGCAAAGAAAATCGTAAGTTACAGTAAAGTATCAAGCATGTATCCCTACAATGCAGTAATAGGGCAACTGAATGAAAAAGAAATAAAGGAGCTGGACAAGAGGGCTCAAATTTGGAGAATAAACTTGACAACCAAAAGCTTTGAGTCAAAGACTTAAGAATTTTTCCGGGAACATTATTATTACTATTATTATTATTATTATTATTATTATTATTATTATTATGAACAACCCACATCACCCACTGCATGAGTATTTGAGTGGGCTGAGCAGCTCCTTTAGTCACAGACTGAAACACCCTCGCTGCAGGAAGGAGCGCTTTCGCCGATCATTTATCCCAACAGCAGTTAGACTCTATAACTCCTCAATCACAATGTCATAAGTCACTGGACACTGTGAACATCCACGGTCACCACTTCATGCATAATGGACCTTCCATGTGTATGGACATTTGCAGGTACATATGTATGTATATGTATACATATGTATATTTAGTGTCTACATGTGTGTGTGTACATGTCTATAAATAGGAATAGTAGTGGTACAATAGCTATATCAAGCTATATACTTTATGTCTTCCATATTTCCAACCATATCCATAATCACATACTGTGTATGCTACCATTGTATATAGTGTATTATCTTACTTTTTTTCATTGATTGTACTTATTTGTATTTTTGTATTTCCTTCTGATATCTGTACCTGAACTGAGGTGATGCAAAAATTTACCCGTTGTGGGATCAATAAAGTCTTATCTTATCTTTATTATTATTATTATTATATTTTCGGTGGCTTTAATACATAATATTTAAAATGATACATCCCAGTATGTTATTAAGGGTTTTATACAGGTTACCATGAAGTGCAGACTGTGCAGCAGGCCCTGTATCCTCCTCCTCTTCTTGAATAGGAAGCCTGGGTACGGGCCCCGAGGTTCTGCTCTGCTCCTGCTGTGTGTCCGTCCTCGCACCCCCACACTCCTCTAGCTCAGCCTCCGCGCGGCCACCGGTATCCTCCTGGTCCCGTACCTGGTTCTTGCTTGGAGGAATAGGAGGACTTCTACCTCCCGAGTCCGAGTCAGTATCGGAGCCGCCCCAGAACCAGGGGTTGTGCGTGTGTTCCAGCAGCCTGCGGGTCAGCCTGTACTTCAACATCTCCTCGTAACATTTAGTGTACGTGTCCCATTTGGGATCTTTAAACTTCTTCATGTACTCCGAGCGGATCCTCTTCGCCACCATCTTGCTCCTCTGAAAACTCTATAAACTGAAAAAAACAGCTTGTTGTTACTCAAGCAGAACACGCCTAAACAGCCTCCACGCCCCTTTACACACAGCTCCGTGTTTGTTAGCACCGCCAGACATTTAAAAGATAATGGGGAAGCCGTTAAAACCAATGACGGAGCAGCACGAGGGGTTCCCCCTCCTCTAAGGAGCCCGCCTACATCCTGTCGAAGGCGGATGCAGGCGGGGGCAGTTTGCTTCCTTGTGTTAGGAAAGAGGACAAAAGACAAATCTGGGGACAATTACATAGTAAATGATCCATTTTTAATTCATTTAATCGGCGTTTCGTTTTTTTAAATGGCCTCCGGTAAAAACCGTTACATCGTTAAGAGCAGAAAGTTCCTGAACGCGATGACGTAAGTGCCACCTTCTCCTCTGATTGGCCGCAGAGGTGTAAACTGCTCTTGAATATTCCAATTTACAGGTCGGATACAAATCAGTGTGAAAAAAGGAAACAAGAAACAAAAAAACACGACAGGCTGTGAAACGCATTCAGCTACAGCTCTACAAGCCTGTCCTCACTGCTGAAAAATGCTGTTCCGTAGTCCAGCTAATCAACACCTGCGTACAGAAAGCACAAGTGTACCATACGCCATTAGGCTGTAACTGAGAATCAGTGAGCTGGCTATTTATTGCCTGTAGCTTTTATAGCTATTACCTCCTCATGACAAATGTGTTATTTATAAACCTCCATTATTAATCATATGGCGCTAATACTGACACAGGGCAGCGATAATAGCCTGTCAGCGCCAGCAGGTGAAGCGCAGTAAACGTTAAATGTCACAGACCATCCATCGTCACTACTCAACAGCAGTGCGCGCCTGGCACGGAGAAATTCGGGGCTGTAACTGTCTAATTTTGCGTACAGTAAATATACTCACATCGGGGTCAGATTTCACGGAAGCAGAGCAGGACAGATGGCGTTCACAGTGCCGCTGCTGTAATCACACACGGGACTGAGTCTCCGAGCTTAGCTCCGCCCACCTGAAGACGTTTTTAAAAAGCCAAACACACCCGCAACAGGTGGCCCCGGGCCGGGGTGTCAGGAATGCCGTCTGTGCGGCCATGGAACTTGTACAAAATGGCAAAAGAGGATGGAAATACAGTTTGTTTTTGTCGTATAAGGTATGAGCCGTTTAGGCTTCAGTGATTACACCTAGGCCAACTTGTTAAGATAAATGGTGCTCTGTAGGGGGGAAAACAGGAAACATGTTGTCTTACAATAGGCTACTCGGGTGCTATAAATGATGTGCGCGCCTGCAGCCTACTCCCAAACCTACATCTACATAACCTGTGAGCTTATATGCATATAAGGTATAATCCTGCGGAGATGACCCACGGTACCCGGAGTCTGGTTGTGTCTAAAGATGGTCTGGGGGCCGGTGGGTGAGCTCCTATGGTCGTGCAGGGAGGGTGTCAGGTGTCGGATATGCTACTAATCCAGTCAGTCTAAAAGGCTGAGCTGCTGCTGCTGCCTTCGCGCATTCCTGGCAAGTCAAACACCGACTGTCGGCAACTGCTCGAAGGCGTCGCCCTTCAATACCTCTTTCACCTAGCAGCCCCTCCCCCTGCCTCTCGTCCATCCAAATATGATCCAGACATTAGTGCCAGCTCGCGTTTAGATGTCCATGAATGCGCCCTGCACCTGGTCTTTCGTGGAACAATTAGCCGCACTATGTTTCGTTTAGTGGTTATCCCGGTTTATTTCCCACAGTTCTTGCAGGATTTGTTGAATACTGTAATATTGCATTGTTGGCTTATGGCAAATTTATCTTTTAAGAGATAAAAATATATTTATCGTCTGATTTCCCTGCGCTTTTGTTTGTCATCCTCTGCCAATACCGGAAAAACAAGACCAGGGGCAAAGTTACCAAATAATGGACTTTAATAAATTATCAATATGTATATACACTTACATTCACATGTGTTGGGCAACATGTTGTTCTTATTTTTTTTATTAAAGTTTTTTTGGTGGATGCATGGTTCAGTGGTGGTTTTCACAGCCTTTCCCCGTGCAACACAGACAACAGACAGCCATAAAATATGCACATTTTTGAAAGGATTAAAAAATGCATATGAATGTCAGCAGCGCGGACAGACAGTCCATCGACAGCAGAGTGTTGTCGTGCCGCAGAGGTCGATCCTCCTCCTTGCTTGATCTCCAGACGGCTGGTGGTAAAAATGATTGAGATGATGGAGAAGCTGGAGAAAAAGATGAAGGATTTAGAAGCACTTCCTGTGGACAATGCTGGGGCCGGCCTCGTCGTACTCCTGCTTGGAGATCCACATCTGCTGGAAGGTGGACAGGGAAGCCAGGATGGAGCCACCGATCCAGACGGAGTACTTCCTCTCGGGAGGAGCAATGATCTGGAGGAGGAAAGAGTGGATTAGTAAAGTGCCGGTTTCTATAAGTAAACAAGTGTTCAGTGAAATCGGGTGCGTATTTGCCAATTTATGCATAAAATATTTCAATCTTCTTGTAAACTCTGAAGCTTTTGCTTCTCTGATTTGAGTTCAATTTCAAGTACCTTGATCTTCATGGTGCTGGGAGCCAGGGCAGTGATCTCCTTCTGCATACGGTCAGCAATACCAGGGTACATGGTGGTACCGCCGGAGAGCACATTGTTGGCGTACAGATCCTTACGGATGTCAATATCGCACTTCATGATGCTGTTGTAGGCAGTCTCATGAATACCAGCAGACTCCATACCTGTTCAGATGAGATGAAAAAGTGTTAAGAAATTATTACCCGGTATGTACCAGTAGCCTCCATAAGTCTATTTGGTGGCAAAAACTTTATTTTTAAAAGAACTGATTCTTTGAAGTACCGATGAAGGAAGGCTGGAAGAGAGTCTCGGGGCAACGGAACCTCTCGTTACCAATGGTGATGACCTGACCGTCGGGAAGCTCGTAGCTCTTCTCCAGGGAGGAGGAGGAGGCAGCGGTGGCCATCTCGTTCTCGAAGTCCAGAGCCACATAGCACAGCTTCTCCTTGATGTCACGCACGATCTCACGCTCGGCTGTGGAGTTATAAGTTGATAAGTTATTATTCAGAGTGCCAAAAGGGTGAAGCGTGAAATACTAATGTGCGTAATAACACGGATTTAATGGGCTAAACTACACAAATTCTTCGCTGTTGTGAACATGTACACATCTTATTTTCACTCTATTTAAAACAATATCTTTACATTTAAGTATCAATATGCTCGCATGTGGGCATTAATAGGCCTCACAAAGTGTGACAATTATTTGCTGCGCCTTTTTATCTGTATGGGTAAATCTTTGATCAAAGCATGTCATAGCAAATTATCCCAAACACTGCTAATAAAAGTGAACGCTAACTGACAATTTAGACTCGTCTTCGCCCAGATAACGTCTTGCTAGAAAATGTTAGTTTCCTTCTTTCTTTTTCCTCTTTCTTTCAGGCCGTGTTGATTATTGTTCAATTGCTCACCAGTGGTCACGAAGGAGTAGCCACGCTCAGTCAGGATCTTCATCAGGTAGTCGGTCAGATCGCGACCAGCCAGGTCCAGACGCATGATGGCGTGGGGCAGGGCGTAACCCTCATAGACTGGGACGTTGTGGGTCACACCATCACCAGCATCCAGCACAATACCTATAGAGAGCCACGGAGAAAATTTAGTAAAGTCCGAGCGACAAAAAACGAAAAAAAAAAAAGGTTAAAAAATACGTTTTGTGCGTAAAATCATGGGTAAAGTGGGTGCTTTGGGGGTGAATTTACGAGATAAAGTCAAATAAACCTACATGAACAGTTCCAGAAAGGCTGGTCGAGTGTGCGTAAAAGTTGTGCGTAAAAGCGTTTTGTTGTGAAATTGCTCCCTCAATAGTTATTGTCATTTATGTTAGATCGATTGACTATGTCAGTAACATATTATTAAGTAATAAGGTAAACTAGCTATATGTGTTTTATGTGTTTAGTAAGCTATGTTTGTTTATTTGTTTTATGTCAGTCTTACCAGTGGTACGGCCGGAAGCGTACAGGGACAGCACAGCCTGGATGGCCACATACATGGCAGGGACGTTGAAGGTCTCAAACATGATCTGGGTCATCTTCTCCCTGTTGGCCTTGGGGTTCAGTGGGGCCTCAGTGAGCAGGGTGGGGTGCTCCTCGGGGGCCACTCTCAGCTCGTTGTAGAAGGTGTGGTGCCAGATCTTCTCCATATCGTCCCAGTTGGTGATGATGCCGTGCTCAATGGGGTACTTCAGAGTCAGGATACCCCTCTTGCTCTGGGCCTCGTCACCGACGTAGGAGTCCTTCTGACCCATACCGACCATGACACCCTGAAGGGAGGAGAGAGGGGAAGATAAAAGGAAGGTTAGCCGGGGACGTCAACTGATCCATACAGATGTGCGACCTTTCCTGGACAGATTAAAGTCTTCGGACAGACACAGTGACCATTGCGTAAATGTGCCACATATCAGTCACAGAGACAGACAGAGCAGTTGTGAAGTTGGCACTTCATCTGTTACTAATTTAAAGGCTGCTCCAGGTAAAAGAAGCCAAAAATATTGTGACTGCGCTGATATCAGCTGCGCAAGCAGCTGAACTTTTACAATCATTTTTAGCAATAAATGTTAAATGTTTTAACAATCCAAAATGTTAATTTATTGTTTTTGTTTATTGCATTTTGATTTTAATTTATTTTTTGGAAGGTTAATTGTATTTCTTGATATTGAACGGTGTGATGGGTGAGGTGTGACAATTAGTGAGTGTGAAATAATGACTGCCGCCAATTAGTCCAGGCTAATATCAAGTCTATCGGTTAATTTTCTTCGCTGTTTACCTGGTGGCGGGGACGGCCGACGATAGAGGGGAACACGGCCCTGGGGGCATCGTCTCCGGCGAAGCCAGCCTTCACCAGGCCGGAGCCGTTGTCGCACACAAGGGCGGTAGTCTCATCGTCGTCACACATGTTGGCTTCTGTAAGAGAGGAGAGGAAGACAAAATATTTGAGTTTAAATCACATCAAATCCATAATGTATGTGACAGAAATGAATTACACAGTAAGGCGTTGATTAACTCTATCATTATTTTGTATTCTCATCCTACGTGTGGCTAAAAAGACTAAAAATAATTTCACGGAGCATGAACCTGTTCAAGTCCACTGCTTGCGCTATATAAATCTATGGTGCATTAACAAACCAACGCGTGATGAGTATCTTTTGTAAACGTCAATTAAATCTTATTAAAAGTAACTGATATTATTTTTAAATTTTCTATTGGAATTTGGCCAGACTTGTCTAAGATTTACTTTTTATTTAATCTTAGAAGAAATCAAGGCTCTAAAATAAGCTAAAGTTGAACCAAAATCCCTAGTATTCCCATTGTCTCACCAATCCTCCCTCAGGTAAATTTCTCTCGTTTTTAAATTGTCATAAAGTAGAACAGCTTAAGATCAGACCAGAAACTCAGTCCAAATGTTTTATCTACCTATCTATCAATTTATCAATTATTTAGTCTATTTAATTACAGATCTGATAGTTTAGGCTTCTCCTGTCAAGCACAGTGTTTGTGTTCTGCCTCCTCAACTGTAAACAGTTCTTCTTCCTTCAGGTCTCTCCTATGGTCTAGCTATCCTCCAGCAGTCGTGTTGCCCCAAATCAGCCTCAAGTCCTATGCCTCCTGTCCCCGGTGGTCCTTCCTAATTTTTGCCCCTAAGTAATTGCAGTGGCTCCCCGGTTAAGGCTTAGTCTAGTGTCCCAGCCTGGATGAGTGGCTTCAGGAGTGTCAGGTCCTAGCAGGGTCTTACCTTAGGGGTGTGTCTGCGGCTCGGAGAGAACGACCCAACCAGTGCTGCTGCTGAACCAGCTACAGTCCTTACTGCTGCCTGTCCACCTTTTATACCGAACGTCCACCATTCACAAACCTCAGCACTGGCCCCCATCCCGGCCCTCTGCCATATTAGGATACTGACAGGCCGAGGCTAGGGAGTGGGTGGAGGTGGGGTGCCGACGTGAAGGCAAGGAGGGCACTCCATCAATCGGATTTCAGGAGGGGATCACAAGTGACGCTGCGCGCCCCCGACGTGGAGAGAGCGCGCGCCATATATGGAACTGTCGCTCTGACCTCCCATCAAGGCTCGCGGTCCCACCTCGAGGGCCGTATAAGGACCATGCGGACCACTGGGGAGTGTTTCTAGGGGAGACGCCAATTGCTACCAAGCAGGGTTATAGATTTGTTGCTAGTAGGCCTCATCCAGCCTTAAAATGGGAATATGCTTCCCTCATCTGAACAGATTTAGGCCACGGTGAGGGCCAGGGCTTGAAGCAGTGACTGACAGGTCAACCAGGAAGAGAGCTGTACAGGGCCAATTAATAACTCAATTAATACAGGTTTATTAAAGGTCAACGGACAAAAGCTGAAGTTGGAAATTCTGTATATAACAGCTAAATATGTACTGCATTATTTCAGCCATCATATGTCAGAATTAACCCTTTATTTCTAATTAATCACATTAATTAGAGTAGAATTAACTTACAGTGTTGCTATAAAAGTGTACTTTTTATTCATTGATTGCTAGTTTAAATATACTCTTTTTTTTAAAAACACTAAATACTAAACATATTGATCAATGTACAGAGAACCAATCAGAATTAGGAGATTGCAAACGTAACCCCCCCCCCTTCTCAGTTATAACTGCATCCACAAATGTATTAAGATGCATTAAATCGTGTATTAAGATGCATTAAATCGTGTATCAAGACGTGCAATGAATTAAACTCAAAATCGGATCCTGCAGCCCATGTGGCTTCAAATTCACGGAGCTCTAAGTTCGAAGTAGCCAGCAGCTGAAACCTTATCTGAAGGGGCTACTCTGCTCTGTCAGTGAAGCAGTTGGATTAATTATAACTCCAATGGAGGAGGGGAGCTGGTGCGTGTGTGACAAATGGAGAGTGTGTGCGTGCGTGTGTGTACATGCATGTTAGTGTGTATTACTGACGGATACACCGAAAGGAATGAAAGAGGAGGTGCCAAGGTGGTTATAATAACTCCATAGGAGGAGTGAGAGAGGATTAGATTAGAGTAGAAACAAAAAAACAAACAAAACAAAAACAGAGATGGATCTAAAGCAGGAGAGAAGAGAACCATATTTATGGTGAACTGATCAATCAGACAGAAAAAAAATCACAATGGGTCTGGCAACTCCTGGAATTCCTACCTGAAAGCAGCATACAGAAAGCAGGACAGCATTAACATGACTAATTATTCATTTATTTATTTTTTTAATATTCAGATCTTAGATCAAGGATTTCTTTGTAGATTATTTGTGTTGACTGTGGCTGTTTGTACACATCTAATTGCAAATATTTTGAAATATATCATGATGGGTAATTTATCAATAATGGACATATTGACTGATAAAAAGGGGTTGCTCTATATTTTACTTATCAAGCTGGGTTTCAATGGGAAGAGAGAAATATCAACACATAGTCTTACATAACCTGGACTGTCATTACAGCTCCTAACTATGGCCTGCAAGAGGTTGGAGGTAATGAATTGATTGCCTGTGTAAACAGAGGACTTAATCAGGTAATTTTTAATTGCATTCAGTAATTCAGTGGTTCCTTCCTGAACTTAAAATGCATTTCTGCAGCACCTGTGCTCACTGATATGTCAATGAAAATAGGAAAAGAGGAGGTAGGCTGACAAAATCTTGGATGCCTTGGTGGATGAGAGCAAATGAGCAGGGCTTCCTTGGGTACAGGCCGAAAGTAGAGAATGTGGATTAGGGAATGTGTTTGCGTGTGTGTGGGGGGGCTGAAGGGGTGGAGGAGCTGCAGAGCAAGGTTGAGCTACTTTTATGCACTTGCTGTGAACCATTTTGGATCCGGGGGCCAGTGAAACACCTAAAATGTAAAGGGACGGGCAGTTGTTGGGGAGCGCAAGAGGGAGACGCGCAAGAGGAGGTCAGAGGGGCCGAGGGGGAGGAGATTAGAGAGAGCAAGCCTGGAGCATAGAGGGAGGAGGAAGATGGAGATGAAAGGGTGTGTGCAGCAGGTGGCAGAAAAGATGAGTGCAGTTGGTCGGAAGATGTGTGACCGAGGCAGCTGAAGAGAGACAGAGACTTTGGAAAGGGTAGAATATTTTGGGGGGTTTGTGTGTTTTGAAAATTAGATGTAGTTTGGTGACAGAGAGCATTTTGGACACTTTTTAGACGTGAATAGGCTGAAGGAAAAGGGTATTTTCTTTGTAAAAGCTCCCTCAGTCTCTGTGGCTGCCTACCTGCAACTTTTCTAGTGAGGCTTTCTTCAGCTGAAAGTTTCAGGACTATCATGGGAGCACAGAGGGCGAGAGTGACAGGGAACGTGTAAGAATAGCACAAGCTCAGGCATTCAGTAGCTGGAACCAATACTCTTGCTGTACATGAGCGTGCTACCTTTTAAAGTGTGGCAGCATGCTCGACATGTACAGTAGATCTTTCTTTATTTTAAGAACGAATAGGCAGGACTTGATGTTGGAGATTTAAATGAACTTGCTGTCCATTTTGCTGCTGTGAGGAGTGGCTGAGGATACTGAGGATGTTGTAAGTGGACAGGTAAAAATCGAACACAACCATAAAATATCAGCTCCTTTATCAGCTCTTGTTTCTCTTCATTTTGATTCAATCAGCTCATGGAATCACCCTCCAGTGCTCGGGGTGAGCATAACATGAAGATGGTAAAATGTCACCATGTGGGCAGTGTTATGGAAGATGATGGGCGGTGTGACATGCCAAAGACAGGCAGAGGTTGATGCATGGCTACCTATTCGGTGGATTTCTCAAAATTATATTGAGTCTTCTCTGCTTTATGTGACTGTAGAAATTCTCCTGAGATTCCTCCATATGGTGCTTTGGCATGACTGAGATTCAAAACGCAACGTAAATTATTCTGGTTATTTAGTTATATTTATTATTATATATTATATAGTTATATTCCTGTTTGTTTGTTTTTTAGCAATGTAAGGCTCTGTGTGGTGTTTCCAAGTGACAAATAAAGACTTTGAATGCTGCTGTGTAAGGCCAAGAAGGGTCAGGACCTCTTTTCTTGGCGTTCCTCAAATAGCTCAGTGTAGTCACGTGGGGATCGGTGAGGGGAGCTGCAGCACATGGAGCTGGAATTGGAGACCTGGTCTGGTGCAGGGGAGAACCCAAAGTCTATAGTCTTAAGCTGAATGCCAACTAATGGAAGCAGCAAGACATCAAAGTCTTGAGCAATATGTCAGAAATATTCCAAGATCAGATATTTAGACTTTAAATTAGATAGTCTTTTTTACAGCATTATTTGGTCACTAAGGTCAAGAATTAATAAAACTATTCATCAAATCATTGTTTTATTCCAGATGTTTTCAGTGTGGTTCAGTCTTGTGTGGATGTGCTATAAAACCTGTCATTTACAAAGCAGAACTGACAAATTTCAAATTTTAAAGACTTGATTCATCTTCATGGACTTTTAAGCTGCCCCCCAGGTGTAACAAACGTTTTACAAGGATAAATATATCGACTGCATCCCTTCAATGCCACGACCTGTCTGTGTGCCAGCAGATGGGACAACGGTCTATTTGCAGCAAAGCTCACAGCACTGTCATCACAACCTACCAGCAGCTGAATACACATTAATCATATCACAACCATGAGGTTTCAGTCTGGTATGAAGGACTGAACCAGAAACCTGAAGTGAGAGCCTCACAGCAGGAAGGTAGCTCAGTGTATGAAGCAGCAGTGCCACCTAGTGAGAGCCTGAAACACTGCACAGGCACGCACTGAAACGCGGTTAGGTCAATGAACATGAGGAGAATTACTGCCGTTTTGCACAAAGTAGTTGGACAACTGAGTTTTTTCATGACAAATTTAGCTGATAAAACATCTGGATTTCCCCCCCCCCAAGTGTTAACAATATAGAGGCTGTTCACCTGAACTCTCAATATGAAGTGAAGTGATGTCAGTGCAAATGAAGGAGCTCATCATTAACCAAAATAAACCAATCAGAGAGACTTTAACAGTGGTCAAATCACGGACCGGATACATTCAAGAATAAAAGCACTTCTCAGTCAGCAACACCAAAAGCCCTGAGAGGCACCTATAGTGGATAACTACAGAATTATTTCCCGTGGATATTACATTGCAAGTTAGTGCAACACTTTTATTAAACTCCTTGAATTGAGGCTGAAAATGTAATCATCCAGATACTTATGTAATATGGATGAACAAATGTGATATAATGACAGAACGGCAGAGCAGCTGGGACTGCTTGATTCATCATCACATGGTTTCTGCTGGAACTGTAGTGGAAAGTCAATTGAAGAGTGGGAGTGTAACAGCTTCTTTGTAAACTGTTTAAATACTAGTGTGATGACCATTCAACTCATTCAACTCTCTCGGTTTGGTTTGGAGGTGGGCAACCCGTGTGACGCGGGGCTTAAGAGGAAGCACACCTGTCACCACGTGGCTGATTGTTTAAAATATGTCCCTTCTCTCCTCTATGCTACGCATGTGGTTTTGTTTAGATTTGTTTCTGGGAGCCAAAAAGGCCATCTTTATGTTGCAGTTTTGCCTGATGTATATTTGAGGATGAAGATGACTATTTCACCATTTTGATGTTATTGTCATGATTGGAGAAATATAAATCAGTTTCTTTATTTGGTTCACATTCAGAATTAACTTCACGATGGTCTTCATCTGCAGACAGATCCTCCTCCTCTATGATCAAAGTTGAATTTTAGAGCTTTCAGGGCTATGACCCTTTATTCTGCTGCTCATTCGGAAAAACTCTGACAGGAGAATGTCTCATATGTAGCTGTGGAATGTTGTCAGGACTCCACTGCAGAGATTCTTTACACGTTTTGCTCTCTTGCTGGCGAGTGTCCCCTCAATGTGGGTGGAGAAGAAGTCATAACGCCACCTGCATTCACGCGGTTTACACGAGGTCAATAGAACCTCATGTAGGGAGTGTTGTGCGTGTGGTGAAATGTGTCTCACAGCTGCACATAAAACAAATAGATTTTGACCCCTTTAACAACCACTTTGAATGCCAGGTCGAACTGACCCAAACACTATCTATGTGATATAAACATGCGGGGGTTAAAAAAATACTTTAAAAAATCGAAGGGAAAATTTTTTTTTTAACTTTAAAACAGGCCAGTTTGACCCGCAACATAAAAGGCCTGTTAATCATTGGTTACTAAGCTCTGGTTCTCTTCACAGTGTCTTTTTGTCCCATCTCCCTCCCCAGATCCCCAAACCTGTCGTGGCAGACGGCCGCCCCTCCCCAAGCCTGGTTCTACAGGAGGTTTCTTTCTGTTACGAGGACGTTTTTCCTTCCTACTGTTACCAAGTACTTGCTCATAGGGGTTCATCTGATTGTTAGGGTTTTCTATGTTTTTTTTACTTTACAATATTAAGCACCCTGGGGTGACTTGGTGTAATTTGATTCTATGGGGACTAGTAGCTGTGTATGATAACAAACCACTTACAAAAAATTCACATAAAACTCACACACACACACACACAGCAATTTATTAGTATTTTACTTTATTTATCTTTACATAGAAGTATCATAATAAACCCACCGTGTCATATTTATATGTCACTATTTACAAGTTAGAAAAAGAAAAAGAAACTTGCAGCTGTGAGTTGTGTGAGCACATTGACCTGCTGTCAGCTGGACGTTCAGCATTTACTTTAGTGTGGAGTGAATTTACTCTCCAGCTTCTCCAGTTTAGCAAAAAGACATTCAAGGCAACTTTTCAAGTAAACTTAGCTCTAAAATGTGGACTAACATGTCGCAATGATGTGAAACTCTAATGTGATTTGAGTAAAATTGTTTTTCCTTCTAAAGTGAAAAAAAAAATGATAAAGAAGAAACGGGTCCACAATAAACCACCTTGTGTTCAATATACTTAACATAAAGAACACACAGATAAAATCCACCTGAAACACAGGCTACACGCTGCAATGAATAAATAAATAACTCTAAAAGTGATAAGTCACTGCAGATCAATGCCGGATTAATTTCCCCTAAAACTACATCTGCATTAGTGTCACTTATGAGCCACCTCACATCACTGCCTACAAACTGTGAGCTAAATTGATATTTTAGCCAGTTGTCATAGACAGTTTCCAACGATTAATTAGTTCAAAATGGACCAGAGTGTCCAAATGTAACAAACAGCAAATATGTGTAAGACAGCACTATAACATCTATATTAATGATACGTGATAAATTATACGAGTCCTTCATGTTGCTTGTTTTTTCTCACTCACTGAAATATAAAAGGAGTTTAGTAACTAATGCAGACTTGTCATCAGTAATGTTCCCAGCTACTCGTTACAAAGGTTAACTGGGCTCTACAGCGACAAATCAAAAGGAGCCGTTTCTGATAGAGAAGCAGGGAATTTGGCCTCAGGACATTTACATGTCTGGGTTAAAAATGAAGGAATATCCTCTCAAACAGAATCTCAGTGAGACGTGAAGAGGGCATTTATGAACCTAATATTTATGCAGGAGTGTCATCGCTTCTGAGTCTGTGTCTTATAAGCTTCAGCACTGTAGCTACATGTAGATGGTTACATGTCTATAGAGAACTTAAAGCCAGCCAAGTGCACATCCAGTAAACACCCGGCTGTGCACAGAGGAGACGATTGTGCCACATAGGCAGTTTTAAGCAGCGTCATCTGTGCTCACATGTACACTCACATGTCTAAAGGTGCAATGCCGTTTTCGGCTTTTCCAAATTAAAAGGTTAAACTCTCATCTGCGCTGCATAGCTTTCTGAAAACAATATAAGATGATGAAAATGTGGATTTCTGACAGTGAAATAGACGTTTTGATGATACGCAGACCTGCACAGACGCTATTGACTTGACTCCAGTGTCCTTCCTCCTTGAGAGCAGCAGATCTCCAAACATAAAAGTGTCTGCTCAGCAGCCTCAGTCAGCTTTACCCTGCATCTGAACTCATTTGTATTACATTTGACAAACAAAGACAGTAGAGTTCAACAGTTTCAAGGCTGTCAGTTAAATCCTGAACACAAACAGTTACACGAGTGTAACTGGTTTAGACTAAAACTGACAAATGTGCTTACATTAATCAAAATGTATTAAAATAGTGTTCAGTCCTGTTTTACAAGGGTGTAAACACCACATACATATATATAAATATATATATATATATATATATATATATAGCTGCTCATTTGTTTCATTAGTTCTTTAGACTCTAATATGACAGTAAAAGGCTTCAAGTCTTTATAGAAAAAAAAATCAGCTGTAGAGAGACAAAAACAAATATACATTTAGCAGAGTTGTAAAAATCAATCTGGACTGTTTTGGTAACTTGACCAAAAAAAAAAAAAAAGAAAAAAAAGAAATCCAGATGCAGACACAGTGTCACATTTAAATTCTTCAAAATTCCTCCTGAACGTCTGAATGATAGAAAACAGGATTTGAGCTTTTCCCCTAAAACTGTAGTTATAAGTCCTTTCTCTTAATCTCACCTTCTTCAGCATAAGATGAGATATTTTCAAAAAGTACTGAGTGATCCACATGTGATGCTATGTACGGCAGTCTTTTCAGCAACGAGACAGAAAGAAAAGCTTCAGCCTTAAATAAAATTTGATTTTTTCCAGTGGCTTCCCTTCAACTGGAGTTCAAAGGTTATCACAGACAGTGACCTCACCTCCTGATTTCTCTATCATTCACGCATCCGTGCTCCCTGTCCTATCAGATAAGTGCTCGCTGCTGCTCTTCCTGTAGAAACGCCTGTTTCTCCATCAGCTTCCTGAATAGTCCTTGCCTGTTTCCTAGCAGCTCGGTAGGCTGGCCACACTCAGCTATGCGCCGCTGGTCCAGCACAGCAACAGCGTCCGCGTTCTTAATCGTAGAGAGACGGTGAGCGATGATCACGACTGTCCTCCCTGTTAAAAGGACGACAACAGCACGAAATAAAATATAAGTGTGGTTACGTATGTGTGACGCAACAGGAAAGGCAGGGAAAGCAAAGCGGGTAAAGTGTACCTTCCATCAGACGCTCCAAAGCCTCCTGGACAAGAAACTCATTCTCAGCATCCAGCGCACTACAGAAAAATGAAGATTAAAATAAATTAATATCCACCTTTAAACTAAGTTTCTATCACAGGTTACTTACAATCCGTATTCATGTTCAGATGAGCAAACAATGACAAACAAATCAACAAAGTATGATAAGTTATAATTCATTCCCCGTCTCTCACCTGGTAGCCTCATCTAAAAGCAGGATCTTTGGATTCTGTGGAAAGAAACCACAAATATGATTAAAAGACACCATTTCACACAAAAAGGAAATCTGGAAAAAGAGTAGAAGATTCTAGTCAAAATAAATCTACTCAAGTTCTTCGGTGAATGCAATGATTCTAGATGCGTAAAACAATTACGGTCTATTTACCTTGAGTAGAGCTCTGGCTATGGCTATCCTCTGCTTCTGACCACCTGACAAACAGACAAGGTAATTATGTGCACAGTCAGAGTCAAGTTAGTCAACAGCAGCTAAAAACCCCAGAAAGAAATAATGAAATGATGCTCTGATAGCGCGAGCTTTCAAAAAAGAAACCTGCGCCCATTTAAGGAGTTTAAAGTCTAAAGATAGAGCTTCTGAACAGGTAGTATCAAATATTAAAACATAAAATGATTTTGGAGTTTAAATCCATCCATTCATGATGAGAATTTTGAACATGCTTCCTCAGTAATTAAAACAAATTAAATGAGGTCTATTGTGTTCATGTTCAGCTCCATATTTTTACTCTTAAATATTTAATTCATGGCACTAAATATATATTTTTTAAATTTATCTTATACTGGGAGCATTTAGAGCAGTCTAAGGCACTACAGTGAAAGCACAAATAAATGTCTAAGGAATTGGACAGATGAAAAAATAGTTCCCATTTAAGTCTCACAAATAAAACTTTCTGTAGTGTCGGCTCATAAATAGTTGATTTGGTTCCTCACCTGACAGCAGCACTCCTTTCTCCCCCACCACAGTGTCAAAGCCTTTAGGAAACGTCTGGATGAAGTCATAGGCGTTGGCTACTTTGGCTGCTCTGTAGACGTCCTCTGTGGTTACAGCATCTGGATCCGTCGCTCCATAAGCGATATTCTCTCTGATAGAGCAGGAGAAGAGCACCGGCTCCTGCAAGAGGGAGGCGAAAAGTGCAGCAGGGGTGAGAGGTCATGTATTGTAATACATTATGCATTGCTTTTGCCGTATTTAACTTGTGTGGTGTGCGTTATATCTGCTGTATAAAACAAGTTAACCATTAAAGTATTACCTGACTAACAGTTCCAATGTGACTTCTGAGCCAGTAAGGATTTAAATCCCTGATGTCATGACCGTCGATGGTGATCACACCTGAACAAAAACATTCATGTCAAATCCACTTTATCAGTAGCTTCAAGTGTTACAGTCACGGCGGAGAGGACAGAACGAGCTCGTTCTCACCAGCATCGGGGTCGTACAGCCTGAGAAGAAGTGAAACCATGGATGATTTCCCAGATCCACTCGCCCCCACCACAGCCATGATGCTACCGGCCGGGACCAAGAGATTCAGATTCTGGAAAATGGGGGCTTCTTTACGTGTCGGGTAGGCAAAAGAGACATCACAGAACTTGAGCTGGCCTTTCAGCTGGTCTGCTGGGAGGATTTTACCTTCTGTGGAGGAGCAGAGGATTTTATTGTATTAAACCAGACAAAGCTTAAAACTCGACTCGAGATTGATTTTAAACAGAAATCGTACATTTAAACACGTAAATGTGAGATGAATGTTTCTAGGAGAGATGTTCGAAATGTTAAATCAACTTGTGTTTTATAGTAGCAACTTGAAACTATCAATAAAACCTCTGAAAATTAATATACAGCGTAAACGCACTTCTATGCAACAACGTCATACTTTGCTTATAAAAGCATCTGTACCACTTTTTGTGTTTCTGACCTACAGTTTGTTCTGGTTTGAAAAGAGTCTGAAAACTTGCTTTAGGTTATTTATTTCATTAAGGAAAAATGAAAGCAAAATGCTAAACGTGTCAGGATTTGCATTTCTGACGCTTCTCCATCTGAGAAGTTTTACTGTACTTGAAGCTCAGTTGTGGCCTGTAAATAAATTAGGGGCCTGTGTTTTCAGTTCAGACAACAGTGAGAGAAACATTAGCACAACTAGGCAGGTTGCTACAATTTGTTTGCTCCAGTTTGCCCCAGATTTTAAAGCACACCTGACAACAGGAGCCGTTTAGCTCAAACTTGAGGAGCAGACCTGGTAGTCGGATCAGTTCGATGTTAGATTAAATTGCCGCCACAAACAAAACCACTCGAGAGTTCTGTGGCCAGGCTAAGATCACGTACTCAGGTTTCAGAGCAGTTATTGCTCAGCTCCCCAAACAAACCAGAGACCCATTAAATTGATCGTCCCTCCTCCCCGCTCTCCTGCTGGCCTGCACTTCGTTAACCATCTCAACTCCTCTCTTTCCACGCACACACGGTAAGACCTCCCCATGGCCACTCATAGGGAACCAATGTAATTAAGCAATAGATAAACAATATAAACAATTAAGTTCCTGTTTTTCCACTATCGACATTGGGTCCACAATGAGGATAAAAATTTTTTTTTTTTTTTAAAAAGATATTTTCTTTATGATTTATAATTACAGCACAGTCTGGGCTATGAACTACCAGAGCCTTTTCTTTTATTTGTATTTATTTCTTAAAACTTTAAGCACAAAGAGTCGTGCTGACTCTGACTTTATAATGTAGGAAAACTGAGAGGCACTGTTAAATTGCACTTCTTTACACTGACAGAAAGGAGAGTTTCAATGGTCTGTATGTGGCATCTCTGGTATAATGGACCTGGTCCAAGACTCACTTGAACTTGACTTTAGAGGTAAAATGTGCTCAGGCATTATACAAATACACTTTGAGTGAGTAGTAGTACAACATAACACGCGCAGGTATAAATCAGAATAATAAAATGTTGTGTGTACTGACCATTTAGAGGAAACTCAGGCTTTCTGTCCAGCAGCTCCCAGAGCCTGGCCCCGGCTCCAAAACCCTTCATCAGCTCAGAGTAGAACGAACTCAGACCTGCAAGTAAAACACAAAACCAGCGTGCTGTCAGCAACTGCACATCCACATGCTACATACACTGGTATGTATGTATGAATATGTACATCTTACCTGCGATACTGATGCCCACCCAAAAGGTGTACATGAGGAAGGATGAGAGCTCTCCCACAGTCATGTGCTGACTGGCCATCAGAAGGCCTCCTTTGTAGAGCACCGACAGGATCATCATGTTACCACTCAGACCAGTCTGAAATACACACGCACGCACACACACACCGATCACATGTTATCTAATTAACATAACATTTGGGACCACTGCTCCTCAATTACACTGATAATCATCTATTAGGGAACCAGCACAACGAGCTAAATGTTGAGTTTTCTCACCAGTCTCTGTCTTAATGCCTGTTACAAATATTGCACATTTATCTGGTGCCTCACAACAAACAAACTCATCAGCCCTGCAATAAAAGGTAACACACAGTGCATGTTTATTGTTGACAGTGCATCACATGGTGTTGATTAAATGCTTTATATATGATCACGTTCATAAAAGAAGGAGAGTAATCCAAGCTATGAAAAGCGAAGACGTGCAGGTTTTATAGACTACGTAACTGTTTAAAAGCTATAACGCTGGACATGCTGCGTTGCGCTTTATTTAACTTTTAATGCACACAGGCTGGTTTAAATATTCTCCGTCGTTGCATGGAGAACTGAATCAAACGGCAATTATGGTGCAACACCTCCTTGATTGTGACAAGCTCAAACTATGGGGCAAAAAGCAGAAGCTTGAGTGCAACACCTCATTTGCTAACGTATTTGATTTGCATCACTGAAAGGACACAAACGTACTCACCACTCCAAAGAAACCAGCCCGCATCACAGCCTCCTTCTTAGCCAGGCCGAGGACGTGGTCAGTCTTCTGTGTGTATTTGTCGACTTCTGACAGCTCCTTACCGAAAGCTCTGACTGTCCGCATGTTGCTGATTCGCTCCTCTGCCAACTACACACGAACGTGATTTTATTAGGACTTCACTGATTGAAAATCAAATTATCAACAAGAAAATTTACTCTGTCTGCCTATTTAATTAAGTTACCTAAGGAAGTAAAGCACTTATATGACATGTACACAAAACTAAGGATCTACTGCACAACACTCTGTTATACTGACTGCCTTCAAAGCCACTTTGAATTACATTCACCACACTTAGTAAACTATTTAAGCTATGCACTATAGTCATATATTTACATGGCTCTATATTGTAGTTTATCTTTATTATACATTTTCAACTTATTTTTTACTTTTATTGTATCTTTTTATTATTTAACCTATCAAATTATTGTTATATTTAATAATATTTATTTTGTGAAGAATTGAAAACTTTATTTGTAGGACTTACATGGGATCTTTTTTGAAAAGGCCAAAAACACTGGGTAACTACCCTTAAAAACCAAAACACTGGATCATAACAATAATCCTAGTAATATAAATTCAAGCTGTTTAACCCAGATGCGGTGTCGGTCTGTTTGCGTACCTGTGTGGCTTGTGCGAGTGCGTCCTGTGTGCGCTTGGAGATTGAGCGAAGGTATCTGCCATAGATGACAGCAAGACCGGCCATAGGAGGAACAATCAGCAACACAAAGCTCGCAAGACTGGGCGAGACGTAGAACTAGAAGAAGAGAGAAAGAAGCGAAAACAGGAGTTCTGGTGAAGGAAGTTTATAGAAAATGGTTTCACAGTAACAACACAGCTGATGACCTTTAAGAGTTTGATAAAGATGCAAAACATGAAAGAAAATATATTTACTCATTTACCATCCTAAGTCACGATAATACTCCACACCAAACATCAAGGGCCAATACACAATCTACACCAACCACAAGAAGACAGAGTGTTATTTTATTTTGGCGTTGTTTCAGTATTACTACTGAAAAGTTTAATCGAGTTAATCAGCAACATTAAAACCTCAGTTATAGCTCACTTGACAAGGAAGAAAATCTTTTCTTCTTCAAATAGTAAAAGTTAAACTTGTGTTAAAATTTTAAAAAGTTGCCGGTTTCGCTCTGATCTGATTGAATCCACTGTAGAAGCCACTGTGCGGAAATCTGGGTGCATTTTTGTTGTTAAGCGTGAAAGCATTTAAATCAGTGAGGTCACAGTGACACATCACAAGACTTAGACAGCTAATGGAGCCATTGTGATCTGTGATACTCTGATCCACCCAGTTTAACAGCTGATTACGGTAATTACTTCCATTCATTTCCTTGACCATTTACAAAAAGTAGAAATACATTTACTTCCTTACAAGAAGTAAAAACACCTTGTAAAGGGGGAGAGGTTAAACCATGAAGAAAATCTTATAAAGTATGAAAATGGGTAGAATGAACTATTGATAAACCAGTTTATTAAAAGGCCAGTAAGCAAGCAACAATTTAGCAACCTCTCTGTCAAAACTCTACATGATTTATATTCACATATACACATTTTGTGACTTTAGTAATGAGCATTGTTTGTCAGAGACGTGGCAGCTCCTCACACTCATTTCCTCATGCTAATAATTATTTTGGTAAACCTGCTGTACAACAGTTTTATAGTCTAACAATAGCATTGTGACCACAAGCACGCAGCAGAGAATGAGAAGCTGCAGATCAGACACAGAAAAAATAATAATAAGACACTTCAAAAGCAGACATGCTCTGCTCCAGTGCTGCTCAATGACTAAAACAGAGCTTTAATGTAAGAGAGAGCGTGAGAGATATACAAGGAAGGTTTTTTTTAAACAGGAACTACGTGACATTTCAGCTTGAAGATGACATTTCCAACAATTCTTTGCTTCCAGAAGTCACACGGATAAGAGCAAAATACTTCACCGCTGTGTGTGTGCCTTTTCAAAAGGCTCATTCTGAGGAGGATAATTATCTTTGTGGCTCCAGGACATTGACTTTATAATATTTATGTCCATAGTAATCATTACACAGTTATTTAATCAGCAATTTTTTATGCTTCCTCCCTCATTCACAGGGTTTTTCCAGGTTCCCAGCTGGTCTTCATGTAGACGTACAGTATTTTTTATATTATATAAAATACACTTTAGCATTTTTCTGTTGTTTTTTGACACTTTATGACAAAAAATATTTATGACTGAGCAACTTAAAACCTATTTTTAAAACATCACATTGTGATTTTCCTTTGGTGTAAGCCCAACTGTTTTACGTATTATTTTTTTTATATACCACTGGATTTGGTGCGTGCACTAGTGGCATATAAAACCTGACTTATAAATAATGTACAGATCCATGGATCAAGGTTCAGCTGAAAGTCTGGGATATTTTAAGAAGAGAAGATAAACTAGAGGATAATTTACAAATACATGCTGAGGTTAAGCCTAATGAAATGGATCAAGTTTGAGGAAGGTCTGTCACTGTGAAAAACAGGACTTTTTCAGATATTTGAACACACCATTAGACACAGACTAGATCTTAATGACCCAATATTGAAAATATTCCTTGATGCTTACCAAAGTGATTCAACTAAGGGCAACATCTCTAAAATTTATAAAAAATAAAAAAAAAAGCATTTGACCAAATAATTAAATAAATATATTCACACCATGGAATCATTAAAGAGAAATGCAGGGAAAAAAGGAGCAATTTCTTAATATCCAATGAGAACTAGTTGAATGTATTAAATTTCAGTGGAAATATACATATTCTCGGATAGTGAAAGAACTTGAATTGGCATATTTAATTTGTTTGTTTATCCCACCACAACTGAAAGCACATTTTGAAGGAGGAGATTCTAAACGTGGCTGTGTGGGTTCCAGGAAACCAATCACTGGCATATATTCTGGGAATGTCGGCTGATGAGGCCCTATGACGCAGACATTCACTAATTCACTTCTCACAAAGGGCTGAAACACATACTTAACACTCATCTACCTTTGCAGCTCTCCTCTGATACACTCTAATGAATACATATTTGATATTCTGCCTGCAAAAAAAAAAAAAGAAAAAAAAAAAAGCACTCACTAAAGACATTGGTTGCTGCCTAAAGCACCCACAATTCATGAGTAGATAGATATATTATATCATCAATTCGAAGTCGCTCTGAAAATTCTTCATAACTTTGTGTGTGCACTCCATCCCTCCCAGAATAGATTACATGACTTTCATATTTCTGTAAAAGCCAACAGAAGATATGAGATCGTACTGGCTCTGAATTTGCATTTATGAATATCAACTGCAAATAAAGAATTAAAACAAACAAACAAACAAAAAACAATAATAGAGGGTTCAGATATGACCTGAGGGACAAGAGCAACACACTCGGAGGGGATGTACTCACCATCATGCTGACACCAGCAGCTGCCTGGGCAACGGCTCTCAGCCCATCTGACAAGTTGTCTGTGATTGAGCGGCCCACCACGGCCGTGTCAGCAGAGAGACGGTTTATAAGCTCGCCAGTCCTATTCTTGTCAAAGAATGCCACTTCCTGTCTGAGAATGGAGGAGAAGACGGAGGCACGGAGATTACGAACAATCTGTTGCCCTGCAGAGAGATGGGAAACGTGATCAGAGAGGGAGAAAGCAACTGCTGCTGTGCAAAATTACATGCACTTGGCCATGCCAGAAAAACGTCTGGTTCACACTTGATTATGTTCAGGTAAGTATTTGGCCAATTGTAAATTCAATGTTTACAGGTGTTATTAATTAACTAAAGAGATAGAATAACATTTTGGGAGATTCCCTCATTCATGTCCATCCATCCATTGAGAGGTTGGGTAAATCCTGTAACACACATGCTCACATCTACAGCCAATTTAGATTTCCAAGTATGAAAAGAAGCCACACAGCCTCAGCCAGACAGGAGGTTGGGACGTCCTGCTCTTCATCCCACCCCCCAACACTCTAATGTTACTCTTGGCTGAGAAAGAAAAAGAAGCAGAGACTCCAGGAAGTCGCTGTGCTGGGATAATGGCTGGCAAAAGTAACTACAGCTTCTAGGTTTTCCATAAAACCACCTCTTTGTAGTTGTGACATTTATGTTTTTGAATAAATAAACAGGGCAAGACACGAGGCTCTCTGTGGTAACACAATCACATCAAAGCCTTCAGGTCACACTGTAAGACTGACCTTTAGATCCAACTCTTTGCAAACAATCTCTTAAATAAATAATTCCTTAAATGGTTGTTTGGATTATTTCCCTGAACTATGAAGATTAAAGCACAGACCATGAGGAGAGAGCTCAAATTTAACTGTAGTCTCAGCTGTCCAGTGTTTTTAATTTTTTAATAGTTACCCAATTAAGTGCCTTCGTTTACGTCAGGTGAGTAAATCTCACCTGAGGACTGCATGAGGTAGACTCTGGCGGCATTACACGCTCCACCACACAGAAACACCCCCGCCAGCATGATACACAGCGACGTCAACGAGGCCGTCATCGTCTCGGCGTCTGATGCACTGGCGTAAATGGTGTCAATCACTCTGCCCAGGAAGAAGGGAGCTGACATCGTTACTGCACTGGAGACAGTCAGGAAGCCTATAGCAGCTGTGGTGGATAAAACAACAAAAAGAGAGAAAAATCAGAACCAAAGCAAAAATGTGACACTTTAAATATGTGTGAAAAATAAAAACCCAGGGCTAGAAATTATTAAACAAAGTCTTATCTTCTTCTTTGAAAGAGTTATACCAACACAACTACTATGGGAGGTTTTTCTAATGTCACAGATATTTTAAACAGAGTAAAGAGGAGCAAGAAAGGTTTATAGTAGGCAATGAATACCATTTGACTTCAACATGTACAGCTGCAGTCTCGACATGAGATCAGATGAGGTTAATGTAAGCCAGAGATACTAAAGAACTGTGAACCCTAAAGAAATGCAACCCTAACCTAAAAGAAAATACAATGACCACTTTGTAAAGTACAGTGAGGTGACCGGTTGTCACTGATTACAAAAAACATGGTAAAAGTGTAGACACTGTTTTACTTCAACTGATTGTTACGCTTGCATGCACATGACATGAGGGTTGGGAAACAGGAGGACTTACGAAAACCTTATAAAACTACAAATAAACTTCTACAGAAACAGGAAGTAACCTCTTGTTTAATGTGTGAGGTCAGCTTTGGCAAGCAGAAATAGATTTGTGATTTTATTTTTGTAATATTTGTGCCATCATCAATCCAGAGAACAGAAGAAATGAAGTGTGCCAGAACACCATCAGCTCTGAAACTTAACCCGACACGCAAAAACCTCCAGGGGAGCTTGAAGGTTTTCAGACCAATAATAATAATAATAATAATAATAATAATAATAATAATAATAATCCACAGCTATTTACACAACATAAGCAGGGGTTTTCCAGGCTTAAAATGGACCTAATGGTGTCAGCTATGCACATAAGTGTGAATGAGCTGTGTATGGTTAGGACAGCAAGTCTATATTGCCTTGGTTAATAGACATCTGTCCATTTTCTGACATTGCTGCCCATTTTGTGAACAAAACTGAAATTTAAACTGAGCAGAAGGCTAACACGTTTTTTGTGGGCATCGGGAAAAAAGAAGGAAAGGATCAACTTTCATAATGCTGTAAATATCCTAAAGGTAACTGATAAAGTGTGTCAGCAGATAGAGACACTATCAGCCGGGCACCAAAATCATTGTTTACAACGCTTTAGGACTCTGCAGCACATGTCACAGAGTAGCATCACAGCTCACAGACTAGAGTGTGGGGTTTGTCATGCATATAATGTGTTTGGCACTCAACATAACTAAAAAAAAACAAAAACGAACTGATTCCACAGTAACACATTTACTTTGGGCACCTGTTTTATTTGAAGTCTTTCCTACTGTTCAAGCCTACTATTATTTCTTTCTTTTTTCCCTTTTAAATCCCTAGCACTGCTTTTTTAAGTTTAAAAATACATTCACGTCATGTCAAGTTTAAAAATAAATTTACATTTTTTTTAATGATTGTAAATCACCTACAGCAGTCCACATTTTGCGAGTCAGTGATATTTAAATTATAAAATGCAAAATCAACGTATATTTCCCACAAAAGGGAGTATCAGACACAGTTTTCTAAAATTACAATAAAAGTGACACCTTGTTTTTATTAAGGTTAAAGCACTTTAAAAATAAGAAATGTTTTTTACTCTGTCAGTGAAACACCTAAAGTTAATGATCCAGTTATGTTGTTGATGGTTTTTGTTAATGGCTACACCTTAAGGTAAAAGGTCACATAAAGTTTACCTGCCAGTCTTCCTCTCTCCGGGTGAGCCAGTCTCAAAATCCTTTTAACATCCTCCAGGGGGACCGTGGTGGGGGCCTGGCTTCTTTCTGTGTCCGCCTGGGTCTTCACTGATCCGGCAGGTGAGGGTGTAGAGGCCGCTGAAGAGCTAGCAAAGGCAACAGGTGTGCGAGCGAGAGTCCGGCTGTGTGCGCAGAGCACAGGGACACCCGTGAGGGGGCTGCGCGGTAGGACCGTAATGTAGGGCCTGGGAGCCCACACAGGGAATGCCAGGGTCGGATGGAGTGAGGATTTGAGCCCGGATGACTGCCTCGTCCTCCGGAGGGCAGCTGAGAAGGTCGGACGATGCTCCAGCCATAACAACCTAGAATGCATTAGCTTCAACCTGGATAGATGCACTTTGTGTGTGCAGCCTGGCACGCGTATTAAAAGACACATCGTCCTATTTCACAGCTATTTACCAGATAATATATGATACTTGATGATTTCGTCAAAAAATATAAATAAATCTCTTTGTATTGCTTTCTCCGGACTCAGTCTTTGAGGGTGTCGATGTGTTTCTGGTTCAGTAAGTCCACCAGGAGAAACATTTTTGGACATCCAGCCGGTCTGCCAACACACCGTGTCCTCCCGTACAGCTTGTAACCGCTACATTGTCGCTTTTAGACCGTTGCTGTCAATTTTATCTGTTCCTGACAGCCACCTTTTACCCACTTTATCTCTTATCACCGAACAGCTACCAACACCCCGCCTGTCGCTCTCATCTGCCGCTAAAAGTCCGTTTGGCAGGCGGGTGAAGTGAAAACACCAGCTGCCAAATACTGACCAACAGAAAGTCCGCTGGAAAGGATAGACCTACTTTAACGAAGAGGGTAAAAGATATAAACAGGAACGGTGACCCTGATTTGTCTCGCGTACACAAGATACCTCTTCCAACTCAACGCCGACTTCAATGGCTGACGATATAAACTTTCCCAGACATAACCAAACAATCCCAGATCACTCGCACATGGTGGCTCATAAATCTCATCTCATAAATTCACCCTTTATAGAACATAGAAGATGTATAAAACTTTTCTTTTTTTTTTAAAGAGACATTTTACTATTCTGTGAATATGTTTCATCTTGTCAAAAATAAGAGTTCGTTTTAATTTTGAAGGCAGCAACAGGTTTCAATAATCTGGGATAGAACCGTGTTTATCACTGTGTAGCATCCCCTCTTCTTTTAACAACCATCTGTAAACATCTGGTAACAGGAGACCCACTGCTGGACTTCTGGGAGCAGAATACTGTCCTATTCTTGTCTGATAGAGGTTGCTACCTGCTTAAAAGTCCTTTTTTGCTGTATTCTTCATTTCATGATGCTCCAAATGTTTTCAGTTGGTGAAAAGTCTGGACTGAAGGCAGGGCACTGCAGCACCTGTACTATTCTACTATGAATCCAAACTGCTGCAGTAGGCAGTTTAGCATAGTATTTGCTGAAATATGCCAGTTTACCTAGTGACACCTCCACCTCGTCCATTTCCTCTCGTACCCACATTTTCCAGTACAAATTAATTTCCCTCCCCTTCTCTTCTAGGCAATAATATAGTATAGTATAGTAAATCTGACTGACTGTCAGAACTGAGATTATGTAAAACAAAACTTTTCTTTCTGTGAGATTGTTCACCATAGTAACATGATTATTGCTGTCATATCTGCTTTGTATGGGTAAAACAGTCCTCTCTCGTGTGCTTTCTGGTTAATTGCATCATTTTCATTTTCTCCAGAGAAAAAAGGAATCACCACATAGCTGCCCACATCTGTATCTGCCTATTTCCTGTAATTTATTTGAAACCTGCTGCAGGCTCCCTTCCTCTCTTCCAGGTGGCTGTGTTGTCAGTGAAAACTGATTTATCTATGTCCCCTGATACCTGATTAAATATATCATTAGTCATGATTAGAACGAGCAGTGGGTTGATTAAATTACCCTGAGCTATTCCAGCCAAGTCCTTGATTTATGCTCATCTTTTTAATGGTAAATGGTAAAATGGCCTGCATTTTTATAGCGCTTTTCTAGTCCATAGGACCCCAAAGCGCTTTACACTACATTCAGTCATTCACCCATTCACACACACATTCACACACTGGTGATAGCAAGCTACATTGTAGCCACAGCTGCCCTGGGGCGCACTGACAGAGGCGAGGCTGCCGGACACAGGCGCCACCGGGCCCTCTGACCACCACCAGTAGGCAAACACGGGGTTAGTATCTTGCCCAAGGATATTTGGCATGCAGCCAGGATGCAGCCTGGGATCAAACCACCGACCTTCTGATTAGGGGCTGACCTGCTCTGCCACCTGAGCTACAGCCAAAAAATTGATTTTTTTTTCACAGCAAAACAGTGCTGCTTACTGTTTCTTTACTTCCCTAAGCTTTAATTCTCAGCTACATTAGCATGGCAGAGCATACTTGGATTTTCCCACAGGAAGTTATTTTGTGCCTTTGAGTGCTGCTTTACACATTTAAACTATGCTCATCTCCAAAATTTACTCATTTAACAGTTCAGTCTCATTTATTTTAGTTCTTTCTCTCTCTCATTTAGTTTCCCCTTAGTTTAGTTTTAGTTTCCCTTGTATCTCAACAAATTAATTAGCCAGCATTTCTATGTTGTCTTTATTTGTAATTGCTTTTTCCTTGACTTAAAAGTGAAAGGACCCAAAACAATTAAAGCTGTATGCATATTGATATTATGTTTAGTTCACACAAACATATGTGTTGCCTGAAAATATAGAGACATTAAAACTGTCTTTGAGGGGCGAGTGTACAGGTAGACCATGTGGTTGGCGCCCAGGTCTCTGTAGTCACTGGCTGTGTCCCAATTCAGGGTCTGCACGCTTGAAGTACGCATTTTAAGTGCGGTTACGTCACCGCCACGCGACGACGGCTGTCCCAATTCGGAGTGTACTTCAAATGCATACTCAAAATGTGCCGTCGATTTCCCCAAATATCAAGCGTGGTCCGGTGCACGATTCGTGGTCCCATATATCCCACAATTCATAGCGCGGCGGTGGGTGTGGAGAATTTTGCCAGAAGGGAGCAGCCGAAGAGGTTTTTTTTCTCCAAACTTTATTGAAATTATAAAGCGAACAGTCAGTCATTCCAGTTCAGTTTGTACAGTAGACATACAAGGCAAATAAGAGTAACAATATACAGTACAATGAAATAAGAAGATAAATAAAGGATAAATAAATAAAGGGAAAAAAGAAAAAAAGGGTGACAGACTTCATAACAACTTTGTACTTTATACTTTGTACTTTATTTATATGTATATGTATATATATATATATCATAATAATCTGACAATACTATAATATTGGCCATATTATATTTACATTACCACAGTGAGATGATTTTAGTCTCATGAACAACATTAACTAATTGTTATTTACTAACTAATCTTAAATGACTGTTCAGCACAGAAATGAAGCCCAACAATCATGTTTTACAGTCCCGTGGTCTCAGCCTCAGATACTCAACTAATCAAAGTGATGTCATGACAAAAATGAATGACCAACAAAACATTTTTCTCCTTCATTTCTGTCAAACAATGCTGTATGTAAGGTGTCTCGCGGTTAGTATCATGGTTGCTAGGCAACCTGAACAGCGCGACGAAGCGTATACCGTCCCATTTCACAAGCCTCTCACTTCCGCACTTCTCGTACTTATAGTACGCACCGTACGTAGTACGCGTAGTGCGCGTACTTCAAGCGTGCAGACCCTGAATTGGGACACAGCTCCAGTCTCCGTTGGCCGACAGGTTCATATCGTCTCTCGATTGCTTGTGCCTGGGCCGGCAGGGTGAAAGTTGAGGGGTCGTTCAAATCAGAAAACAGGAGACACGTGCGGATTCCAAAGCAGTAAGTTGAAAGACCTAAATTTGTCAGATGTGGGTCGATGGTAATAATCAAGTAAATCAGACGTTCTGAGCTGATTTGTATGCGTGCAGGCGGCTAGCAGCACCGGGATTAGTCCATGTTAGTATCAATATATGCTGCGTAGCTAGCCGTTAGCATTAAGCATGTCAGTGTGTGTTTCTGTGATGGGACTTCTACTGGTTTATCATTCTTATAAATGCTTTTTTTTTTTTACTTTATAAGTTAAAGTAACTCCGACAGATGGGCAAATAAACTCGGAACAACAAGTACTCTATAATATAAAACGACAGAATGCATAAAAACGATCAGTTCTAGATTATGAATTGATGACTTTTGTTTAAAACGGTAAAGAAAAATTTATCACTGCTGTAAAGACTTCTCGGGCTGCTTTTAAATAGTGCAAAGCGATACACTCTCAGGCCACTTCACTAGGAGCACCTTGCTAATATCGGATTTGATCCCCTTTTCATTGAGAGCTTCCTTAAATCTTCGTGGATTCATCTTGAAAACATTCCTCAGAGATTTTGATCCATGTTGACATAATAGTATTACACAACAGCTGCAGATGTGTCAGGTGCATTTCCTCACCACTGTGTGAATCTCGTCTTCCACCACATCCCAAAGGGGACCATATTGAATTGAGAGCTGATCACAGCAGTTCACAGCAGAAAATTGAGACTCGTCAGACCAGCCAGCTTATTTCCAGTCTTTTTTTGTGCTCATAATTAGTTTAATAGATATAAATAATCAGTTGTTTGATCAATAAAGTGAAAAAAAACCCCGCCTTGAATGTAGTCACATCCGGTTGTAATCCAGATGTTAGACAGATGGGGAGCAGTCTAGTGAGTACAGAGAGTTTGCAATGATGGGGATAACTGATGTCTGATAATTTAGATGAAGCCTAACACAACTGTTTTGCTGTTTGTTCATAGGTAAAACTCACAGTGTCATTACATATATATGTGTATATATACATTACAACATATGTCACAAATACTAAGACACGCATTGGTGCTAAAATAAAGTCAAGCAGCCACTTCTATAGAACACTATATCCCCTCACTCTTGACACTATTTCCTGTTATTTAAGTAGGAGTAGGTGAAGTTCAGGGTATTGACAATTACATATAAAAAGCTTTGAAGTTAAAATGATGTGGTTAACTGTTTCAGACAGCTTGTTTAAACACTGTGCCAAACTTAATTTGCTTGTCACTAAACTACTTCATGTGTATAGTAATTATTTTCATTTTATCGCAGCTATTTGGAGGATGCTAATAAACTAAAAAAATGGATGGAATAGTTTTTTCCCTTTTATATAAAAAACAGGATCTGAATATTACTTTATAACTGACAGACAGTTACATACTTCTATAGCATCTATTTATAAAAATAAAATGAAGTAAAACTTCCAATTATTGTTGCATAAAATAAGAGTCAGGAAAAGCCTTACTTATCTCTTTCTGTTTCCTTGTCTGTCTTATATAATCCCAGCTAGCTGGTTTCACCATCACTAATGATTATCAGGAATATCCAGGTTTCCTCTTTCTTCTCCTCTGTGTAACCGCTCACTCCTTGTCTTCTTCCTGTCTTTCCAGACCTTTTGCATCAGCAGCTGCAGCGATGGCTGCCATCTACTCGGGTATCCACCTGAAACTAAAGAGCCCACAGACTCCATGGGATAACAAGCTGAAGCTGGCACGTTTTGCCTGGATCTCCTCACAGTGCCTGCTGCCCAACAAAGAACAGGTAAAAGTGGAAGCTTGTGAATGTTTGTAGCGCGGTAATTTCTTTTTTGGCGTGTATTAAGCAGCAGCTAACCTAAATCTGTCTGTAGGTGCTGTTGGACTGGTGCACCCATGCCCTCTCACTCTACTACAGTAAAAAGGTGGAGTTTTCCCAGGATTTCTTGGAAGGCCTGTGGTGCTACCTTGATGATGTGCTTCACAGCCGGAAGCTCCAGTCTTTCCTCAAGCAGGGAAAGACCATCACTCTCAAGCTCAACATGGCACAGGTACTCCAGCAGTTAAATCAGAAATCATGTCTGTGATATAACAGCGCATGTGATCTCCTCTGACTCTGTCTTGTGTCATTAGAAGATAGTAAGAGCATGTCCTGCACAGTTCTGGGTTAATACTACAGTTGTAGCATGAATTGATAAAGACGCAATTATACTAAAAGGTCCCAGAATTACTAACTTGACAAGTGGAAGTTTTACTCACAGCTTTTTCTCTTTGCTTCCAGCTGCTTGACCAGCTGCAGAAGTGCGCACACGTTGGCTCCAAGTTGTCGGGGTGTGTGTCCTATATACTGAGCGTGTGTCAGTGCATTTTCTCTTCTCCTGCACTCTCATCTGTTTTTACATCTAAGTATGAACTTATGGTTGATCTGCTGGCCAAGCTCTGCTCGCTGGCCTGTCGTGAGCTGCAGGAGCAGTTGCCCATGGAATACCTAAAGAAGGAGCCTGTCACAAGTCACGATGAATCGATGGCCGAGTGTCTTCAGACTGAACCTGCAACAAATATGGAGACTTCCCAGATGGACATGCTGAATGGCAGTTCAGTAGATCAGCCACAGTCGGACGTTGACAAATCCTCTTCCAAGCCGAAGGAAAACCTCCATTCAGCTAACCTATTTGAGGTGTTGCTTCAGGTGCTGTCATCGTATTTGTCAGTGCAGCGACAACAAGCCAATCCTAGCAGAGTCTCTAGTATGGTGACAAACCACCTACTCCAACCCTTCGTCCTGCTCCGGCACCTGCTGACCTCGGGAGAATTTGCAGCGCGTCTCGCTCACCTGCGTCTCCGTCAACAGCTTTGTAGAGACATCCGCATGAAGATGGACTCCATCCTTCAGTTGGCACTCTTCCCCTCTGAGCACCTGAACTTGTACAAGGAGGAGCTCCTTCCACCTAAAGAGGATTCTGGGAAACGTGGTTCAAGAGGGACAAAGGGGCCTTTCAAGCCTGTCAACGCTGTACTTTCCAAACTGAGCGACCGGGGTTACTGTGAGCCATCACTACATTACCCTGTGAAGTCCAGTGCTTTGTGTCTGTTGTTTAAGTTTTTTCTGGAAAAGTACGGGAAAGCGAGGGTAGAAGATGAGGAGGAGCAGAGGATGCTGTGTTTCTACTTTCTAAGCAGATTAGTTCCAACTTTAGATCTTCATCTTGGTGAGCAGAAGTCACCTCCAGCTTCCATGAGCTCCCCAGAGAACTGGAACCTGGCTCTGCTGGCTGTGGAGTCCCTGCTAAGCCAGGCGCTGTCGACCGGTATTTATAATGTGGCCGCAGACAGGATACGACACAAAGACGTCCAGCTCAACTTTTACAGAGCCGTGGGACAACTGCTCTTCAACGAGGCCCAGCCGAGGTAAAGAACAACTTCTCTGTAAAACATTTTTATTCCAATAAAATTACAGAATAATTTTCTTTTCTTATGATAGAAAAATTTCCCGTCTTGACTTTCAGCATTCCATCGTGGTACCGCTGTTTGAAAGTGCTTTTGAGTCTCAATCATCTGATTCTCGAGCCAGATCTGGACCAGCTTTTATCTTCAGCCTGGATTAATGCCGAATGCATGGAAGCACGAGTGCAACGCGCCAGACAGGTCTTCATTTAACTTTTATATTTTACAAATTAAAAAAAAAAGGACAATAAATCAGTGTTTTTAATTACAAACTCAGTTCTTAAAAGTTGAGATGCTGTTATCTGCAAATCTCATAACCCCATATTTTATTTACAATAGAACACAGAAAACATATTAACTGTTTAAACTGAGAAAAAGTACCTTTGTATATCCTCATATTGGATTTTAGCTGCTCAACAGTCCCAGGTTTTCTTTGTCATATTTTTCATTTCATTATGTGCAAATGTTTTCCCTTAATGAAAGGTGTGGAGTGCAGGCAGGCAGGCCAGCTCAGCACCTGGACCCTCTTCTCCTATGAAGCCATGCTGCTTTAATAAAGTTGTAGCATTGCTAAACTGCATATTGCAGATTAACCTGCTGAAATATGGAAGGAAGACAAGGAAGTCTTTCCCTGAAACAGATGTCACCTAGATAGGTCATGCTTCTCTAAAACCTGTATATACATTTCAGCCCTTATGCTGCCTTTCAAGATGTGCAAGCTGCCAATACTATAGGCATTAATGCACACTCATATTCTCAGAGATGGAGGCTTTCGAACTGAGCGGTGATAACAAGCCAGATGGTCCCTTCTCCTCTTTAGTATAGAGGACGCAGTGTTCGTGTTTTCTAGAAAGAATTTCAAATTTGGATTTGTTTGACCACAAAATAGTTTTCTGGATTTCTGGAAGTGTTCCTTATTTCCATGACAGAATGATGGCTAACTGACGGTCCAAAGTTCAGTCATCCAGTGTTGATTTGTTAGCCTTTGTTAGATTTCTCCAAAATCCCTGAATTTTTGAAATTATGTATTATAGATTATGAGATTAAAACTCTTTGCTTTTTTAATGTTTTAATAAGCTGATGTTTGTCATGACATGTGAAAATGTCTAAATGTAAGCATTTGATATGTTTTTGTGTTTTTTCTGTGAGTTTATAAAATCTGCAGATCATTGTGTTCTGTTTTAATATACATTTTATACAGCACCACCAACTTTTTAAGAATTGAGTTTATTCATTTTAATTTATGAATATTCAGATGGTGATGTTTTAATGAAACTTTACTTGCCAACAGCTCATGGTGTGCAGCCTCCTCCAGACCTACACTAAGCTCCGTCAGCTGCCTCGTCTGTTCTCTGAGCTCGTGTCAGTGATCTGCCAGCCTGCTCTGGATGACCTTCGACCTCCTCTTCTGCCTGAAAGCATCTCCACCTCTCTCAGGACCTGCCTTCTGGACACACCTCCATCCCAAGTTTTAGAGATCTGTTCATCGGTGATGGAGGCCATTAGGAAATACATACTGCCTGACCTGGTGAAGGAGAAAACAGAGGGAGAGCGAATGGAGACTGATGGAGAACATGAGGACCAAGAGAGAAAAGACGCTTCTCTCAAACTCCTCCCCCTCAGTCAGCTGCTTCATGCTGTTTTATTCAATCTGAAGACTCTAGACAATGCCTCTCCTGTTCCCTTGGTGAGGCAGAGTCAGGACCTAATGAAGGGGTTTCAGAGCTTGATAAAGGAGTTACTACGTGTGGTTTCAACAGAGAAGAAGAATAGAAATACAAGTTCAGTTCAGAAGGCCTCAAAGAAAGGCAGAAAAAGTCTGAACCTCAAAGAGAAACCTTCAGAGTCTAAAACTGGAGCACTGTGGGAGCAGAAGACCCTGGAGGCAGCTCTCCTGCTCAGATACACCTGGGTGGAGGTGGATACACTCTTCCACATGCACTGCTACAAATATGCATCTCCTGATGAAGCTCCTTCTAGTTCTCCAATCTCTGACATAGAGAGTCTTTTATCAGGTGACATCTTACCTGCTTGTCACCGTCCGTCCCCCTCCTACAGCCCAATGAGCTGCATGCTGCTCAAGCTCCTCACTTTACAGCAGATGAAGAAGATTTTGCTGGACGACGTGTTATTAGGCGAATCCAGCACCGCAGCGCTTCTAAAAAGGTCAGCACAGTTTATTTTAGCTACATCTGAGCTGGAGGTGAGTCTGGATGGAGAGCAGGCGTGGGACAGGCAGATCAGCAGCGTGACCACCAGCTCCTACTTTGCAGCGCACTGGTATCTTGTTACGACCAACTTACCTTTGATCCTTTGCCACCTGAGCAGCGAAGACGTGCGCTGCATAGCTGACGTACTTATCAGCTCATTTCTGAACAGACGGACAGACGGATCAGAAGACTTGCCGCCCGACGCTCTGACCGTCTCCCTCATATCTTCGCAGCTTCTTCAAAGCCCAATGCTTGCTGAGTTGCCTTCACTGTTCTCCGCCACAGTTTGGTCGCTCACACAAAGGATTATCTGTGTGCTCGGGGCAGCACATACACCCGAGGTTTGTTCCACACTTCTGACATTTCAGGAAAGAGAGGCAGTCTCTTCACAGAGAGATGCCAGTCAGCCTCTGCCCACGCTGGTGAAGAAAGAGACTATAGTTGAGGATATTTTGACATCCTCTAAAACTGGAGAGATTTTTGTACTGCTGACTGAAACAGAAAGCAGGGAGCTGGTAGGCTTACTTCAAATCTTAACAATCCTACATCCAGATGGATTGAGCTCCGAGGATCTCTCCTGTGTGTTCCTCCTGCTTTTCTTTATGCTCACCTCCACCTCCTGTAAGCCAGAGAGGATGACAGAATCTGGAGGTGATGCTCTGTTCCTAGGAAAGCTGCTCGGGGTTCTCACTCATCTCCTAGAGAGTAAGAATTTCCAAAGTGTTCTGAAGCTCATGCACGGTAGTACTTTGCTGCAGGCCGCTTTGTCGTCTCTCCTGTGGCATAGAAGTAGTGCGAGAGCTCAAGCCACATGCAGCACTGATTGGTTGGATTTTATCAAAGCGGTGCAGGTCTTCATACAGACCTTAGTCAGTTTGATAATTATCAGAAACAGTAGTGTTCGACTCAACCTGGACCAGTTTGCTTCCTATCTTACTAGCGAGGAAGTGACAAGCATACAAAATGCTGAATCCAGTTCAGGGGCTTCCTTATCATCAGTTCATCTTTTGCTGGCATCTGTGACTTCTTTCTCCCAAGTGATGATCTCCAATTTGGGAAGAAGCAAGGCACTGGATCAGATTTTAACCCAAATACTTGCAAAAATAACTGCTTCGCTGGTACCAGCTGTCGAGTTTGTCCTAAAGCCCCAAACTCTCAGTGAGGGGGTGAACCAGCCCGCCAGCATCCTCGGTCAAGCTTTTCTAGTAGATGTCGTAACAGTCATGCTGCAGTCTGAGCTGTCCTCACTCTCAGTGGAGGATGAGAACAAGCACAGTGGCACCAGGCTCACTCATATGAGCCTTTATCAGGGCTTCTGCCAGCAGATCCTTAAAGAAATAAGCTCTGCCCCCAGGCCCATGGACTTCTTGGTTTCCTCTCTCCGCTTCCTGTCCTCCTTTTACCAAGCTGTGCAGATGGTGGAGGGAAAAGACACGGAGGAGGAAGGAGGGATGAAGAAGGGAAGAAATGAGCTGGATGACCTTTACATTCAGATACTGCAGACTGTGCACAGGCTACTGACAGGTATATGCAACCATATTAAAAACAAACATCTCATTCACCTGTGCAATCAGTCAGTGTTGTCCTTTCAGTAATTACCTCTGCACATCGCACACATTGACACAGGAATACAACTAAGGGAGTATTTCATGCCATCTGTTAAAGAAAATGAGCTTTTCTCTGTCGCACGTACGACAGTCAGATTCAACCCAGCTAGTTAAATTTCAAGTTGTTTGAATTTGAATTCTGTTGCAGAGGATTCTTGGGCTCCACTAGAGCAGCTTTACATGATGCTTAGTTCGACAACTTATCCTGGGGCCTTGGTGCAACTTTCTTCTGATTGGCTGCTCCTTGCAAACACAATTAAGAATATTTAATTAAGAATATCTGTTCTGGTTGACATCACACAGATCAAAAAGTAATAAAATAATAAAAGAGAAAGCCTGATAAACCCCTTTTTATGAAACCAGTCTCCCTGTTGCCTTTGTCAGTTTTAGTGACAACATTTCTGTTTGGATCAGTATATTTTATGTGTACTTTATTGTTCCCTGTGGGGGAATTCCTCTCTGCATTTAACCCATTCACTCAGTGAAGCAACCATTGCTTGCATCCATCGTGTTATTGAATGGACTGATTTATTATTAATGCAGCACATTAATGATTCTGTTTTCTTGCTAAAATCTCTTTCGATCTCTTTGATTTCAGCTCCCTGGCTGCCTTCAACTGACCTCAGTGAGCTGGAGCCGGCTGTGCAGGAGCTGTTGCGCCACTTGGTGGCGAAAAGTACCACAAGTCGATTTAATCTACTGCTGATGACGATCAGGGAAGGACTGGACATTAGCAAGCTGAGGGCAGGAAACTGCAGGGTGAGGCTGAGACTGAATTTTCCTATTTCAGATTTCATGATCTTAAAACCTGTAGAATCTGCACAATTTAGATTTTTCTGTGTTGTTAATACAATGTTTTAGATGAGAGGCTTTCTCTTTATCTACCTGACAAATGGGAGGTTGTGATTTTGGGGGTTTTTTTTCCCCACAGTGAATAAGAATGTTTAATACTCTGTGTTAACTGTTTTTTCAAACTCTTCTATCTGTTTGCTGCTCTCCAGGAGGCACTATCTGCAGCAATCACCATTAAGCTGCTGTCCTGTTGTCAGCTGCCTGAAACCTGCTCCAGAGCTCTGTGGCTCATTGCACCACAGATTATATCTGCTGTGGTGGTGAGAAAACCAAACACTCACACTCGAACACATACAGAGTTTAATGCAGTGAGAATACACACACACAAAAGCACCACTTTACTCATGCACATATATACAGTACTTAAAAGGGGCCCCTTAAATGTACAATAAAGACAGTAAGAGAGACTGTAGGCAACCTCTGGTAGGCTTGTTAACTGTTGCCTGCAGCTGCCTTTTTCTCTGCATTGCCTGTGTCAGTCGACTGGACTGCCTCTGGCGGCGCTCGGTGTTAGCTACCGTCAGCTTTGTTTCCCAAGTGGTTTCCTCTTGAGACGTGCAAGTCAAATGCTTCCTGGGTCTCTTATTGGCCCCACCTGCACCTGCAGAGAGGCTGAGGTGGAAGCTGTAAACCATCAGGAATATCAGTTGATTACATCATGGTGTTTATGCTCCAAAACATGTGCTTCTTCTGATCCTTCTGTCTAATCTCAATCATATTTAAAGTTTAATCGCATCCCCTGTATGTATGCACATTTTTCAGTTCAATAGCATGCTGGTTTGAACTGTGTTTAAAATTATTATGATTTTTTCCCCTAATTTTAACGACCTACTTTGGGTTACTGCGGTAATTTTTAAAATTGGTATTAAAATCTCTGCCAGACCACCAAAATGTCCCAGATCACCATGAAGAGAGTGAGGACAGTGTTTTAGAAACAAAATGCATTTCACGCTCGTAGTTTCCCTGCCTGCCTGTCGGGAGGAGCTGCTGTCCAAGCTAAAAGAATATAAAACCTTTTGTGTTTTTGCGGGAATGCTGTGTGTCATTGGTCAGTTGTTTGTTTCACAAAAAAAGACGGTTAAATCAGTTTGCACACCTGGTGTGGAATCACTGGAATGATGACAAACGGGGTTATGGGTGTGGGGCACGCCTCGAAATGAAGCCAGCTTTGTTTTGAGGCCAGAGTCAGAAACTGTGACTGGAAAATGAACTGGCTTCAAACTACAAGTTAAATGACTGCTTACATGTTTAGGATTTATGGGGTTTTTTTTATTATTATTTAGGTAAAAGCCATTAAACAAGAATAATCAGTTTAACATTCACATTATAGTGAAGACAAGCAGATACTGGGCCATGATGATGAGACGCGACAGTCCGATCTCCGGCTCATCATCTGTGATGGTTTTAGCGACCATGCGCTGGAAGTACATGGGACCTTTTTTATTCTTTTATTCAATAAAAATGCCTGTAATTTTTTAATGCTTGACAGCCACCAGCGCCCAAAGACAGCCACAGTCTTTTGTTCATCTTCTTTGTAATTTTCACTTATGCTCTTTTGGCCTTTTCATCAAGACCCCCACCCACTCACACGGAGTGCTCTGATAGACACACATCCCCTCACTCACGCTTTTGTTATCTGTCAAGTCTGTATTTTTATACATGTGAGAGAGAGCCTGTTCAAAAGCATAAAATATTCTAATTAAATTCTTCTTTTAAGTGAAGAGGCAGAATTTTATTAAAATCTTTTTTTCTTCAGCTCCTTAATGGTGGTTACTTGTCACGATTTCTCTTTGGAAATACACAAAACTACTTTAATTTACATGCCGATTGTTATATTTTTGTTTGCATTTATTTAGTACAGTATTACAATGCTTAACAAATGTATTAGACCACCAGTTAAAAACATAGGAAACACAAGTATTTTAGAAATCTTAAAATTATATTATTTATTCTTTATTTATTCTTTATTTATTATGTGTGTGGTAGGTAGAAAGCTTTTAATGTCATACAATAAAGTGCTGTGTAACTGTGTGTGAATGTAGGCTTGTAATATGGAAAAGTGCAAAATAACGACTACTCCAGGGTTTGGAAAACATTTCTCCTTCTTAAACCAATTCCCAGAGCCCACCAGTGAGGCGTGCCTGCATGCATGCACTGAGTCGTTTCTGCAGTTATGTAATCACCGTTAGTCACCTATAACCACGTGATCAAAATCTCACTGCATGAATAGTTCATGAGGTCATCCATCTCTCCAGCCTCATCTCCAGCTCTACCTGTCTACTCGGTGGACTGTGTTTTTTGCATGAGCTGACACCATGAATCAGTCAACAAATGCAAACTGCAAATATGTAATGTCCTTGCTAGAAGGCGTGGGCGGGGGTTGCTGTGGCCGTGGCCTTTGCTCTCTTAAAAATCATCCTCAGTACTCCTAATGGTTTTTCACCTTAAGGGCTTTCCTGGGTGTTTGAGATATTTGTAAATAGCTGTTATTTTTGCAGGGTTTAGTTCAAACTTTCAGTCCTTAGAAAACATTGACACTTGGAATTTCATTTCTGGGAGTTACTCTGAGCCAAGTACTTTGTGAATGTGGACTCTGTTGCTTTGCATGCTGGCTCATTGTCACTGACTTGATTTAATGGGACCTTAAAATACGATGAACAGGTCCATTGTTAATATTGTTAGGCACACCTGTGCTGCTGTGGGAAGTCATGTCTGCTGTGAAACAGCCTTTTGTTGTCAGTTTTGTTAAATATGTATTTTCGGTATTCATTACATCCAGAAAGCTTTAAAAAAAAAAAAAAAAAAAATGAGTTGTGAAGGAAATACTTTAATGTTTGGAAGGCTTGGATTTTTGTAGCTTCTTGCTCTCATTGTTTGTACGTGTTCATCTATCGAACCTTTACTGTGTCTTTGTCTTTCTGTGTTACAGTTCTTAGTGAGATTATCCAGTCAGGACGTCTCGCTGACCCTTCCCTTTACCATTCCCACGATAATGTCGATGACATCACTGCTTCGACAGGGGGAGGGGCAAATCACCAGCCCTCATCATGTGACTTTGATTCTTGGAGCGCTCCAGTCAGTCCCCCTTGACCACATGACCCCAACAGTCTATCATTCAGCTTTCTTGGCTGTTCACGAAGCGCTGTTCGCCATCATCCAGTGTCATCCTCAGGTATGAAGGGACAGGTAAAAGAAGTGGTGCAGGGGTGTGAAACATGCAGTGTGTAAGAGGGTCCAGTCTGGCATAGGGGATTGCTTTTTAATAAGTGAGAACTTATTCAGTTAAATTATATAAAATGTGTTTCACTGCTGCTTAGCTCTAAAATAGTTGACCATGTCAAGGTGTTGTGCGTGTAAATAGACACTGAACATTGTAATGCACATGACAGTGGCTTTGGAAATGTGGAAAAAGTATGTTCTTTAAACTGCACTTGCCTACAGTTCCTGTACAGGCGTGCCAAGAGCTTTGTTCACATTGTGCAAAGCTCTAGTTGCAGCCAAGCAGCAGAGGGTTTCCACTTTGCCACCCTTGGGATCATATCGCTGCTGTATGCAGATGACATGGTTCTTCTGGGCTCATCAGGTGATAACCTTCAGTGTGCATTAAGGCAGTTTGCAGCAGAGTGTGAAGTGACTGGCACCAGAATAAGCACCAATCTGAGACCATAGTTGTCAGCTGGAAAAGGGTGGAGTGCTCACTCTGGGTCAGGGGAGGGGAGAATGGAGCAGGAGATGGATGGATGGATTGGTACCAGTGATACTGATGCTGTGCTGATCTGTTAGGGACTGGAGAGCCCAGGATCTCACGATGGGCTTGGGAACATCTTGGTGTCCTGGGCAGAGACATGCGAACAGTAATGAAAGTTTCTCTGGAATGTCTTAAAGGGAATTTTCAAATTGCAAACAAACTTTCTCTTTGAATTGCAGATGAGCTGATTAGATTTCAGTGTCCAAAGTTCAGGATCAGTTTAACCTGTTACAAGATGTTTTTAGCCTTGACTCAAGAGTTTATGTGCTCCTGGTGTTTTATGCAAAAAGATGAGCAGTTAATTAATTTACTGCAGAAACACAGATCGTTTTTCAGCCATAACTCAGCAGCAGGTAAGGTTTATGTAAACTGCAGCTGGACTCCAAACACTGAATGACCTCCTTGATGTGAGGCCACTCTTCGCTGCTGATCTACTTTAGTACCGACAACAAGATCAAAGTGTCACACCGCTCTGATATCAAATAAGACTTTATTTCAACGTTTAGGTGAAAAAAAACAGTTATTCATTCTATAAAGGATTCCACTGGGAACATTACTCATGATCCACAACAAATAAATAAATCTCCCAAACAATAAATTCTCAGCACCAGAAGGTTTTCCAGTACACTTCTACAAAGACTTATGGCCTAAGGTAGCACCTACTTTTTTTTTTAGAATGGTCACTCAAATTCAGAACCATCAGGCTCTGTCTCCAAACATGAACTCTGCCATCATTGTCTACTTCATAAAACAGGCAAAGATCCTGTGTAACCATCCAGCTACCGCCCAGTTTCACTCGTAAATCTAGACCTTAAAATACTTTGCAAACTCCTTGTCACCACATTCATAATGCATTCTGACCAAACAGGTTTTTATTTGGCTTTGCTGCCTGTAATGCGCAGCCAGGCTGCTGGGTGCGGCTGCTCGCTTACATTATTATTGCAAAAAGCTGAATGAGCAGTTTAATTCTCATAGATAATTTTCTAATAAATTTCTACAAGATGCTTTTGTACAGCTAAAGAACATTAAAAAGGTACTTTTTAAAAGCTGTTCCTGCACTCTGCCCCCGACTTATGAAATCAGACCTACACACTTGTATAATGAAGGTCTCTGTAGGTCAAGGCTGCTGGTTTGAATCCTTGATTTGAAGAAAATGTGGTATGTGGTGCCGCTGAGCTCACAGGATGCCTCGAAGGAATTCCGCTTTCAACAAAAGGATATTGCAGCTCACCAGCTGCATGGAAAACATCACGATGTCTACTTTTTCTGCCTTGTACTGGGAGTGTTCACTTTGCACCCAAAAGGTCGTAAAAATGAACTTTTTTTTTTTATCCTGAAGAAATGGAGCCATCTACATCCCGGCCCACACGCTTTATTCTGCTCCGGCTTTGTTAATGCGATAATTTTTTCAGTTTTTCTGAATCTAAAATGTTGACAGTTTGTTGTTCAGTAACAGCGACAAAGCCGGGCTGAAATGGGGCAGCTGTGTTAAATAAAGCCAGCCATGAACGAGCTAAGTGATATCAGATGTTTGCAAGGACAAAAGACGACTAAGAGAAGGGGGAAGAGGGGAGGAAAAAGGAGGCAGTGAAGGAAAGCAGAGTGAGAAAGAGACAGGAGTAAAAGATAAGCGATAAAGAGATTAAAGGATAAAACTGGAGATGGAGAACGTGATACATGAGGGAAGTTTCAAGACAAAATAGAAAAGAGGGTTATGTCAGAGAGGTGTGAGGGAGGAGGCTCAGCAGGGAGAGGTCGGGGAGCTGGCAGGCCGGGTAGGTTGGCATGGAGCAGGTTTAAGTCGATGGAAACCGTTGCTGAGCTCCAACCAGAGCTGGTGACATCATCCCTTCCTCATTTATATTCTTCCCGTCTCTCCTTCCCTGCCTCAGTCTCCCCGAAGGGAGCAAGGTACAGACAAAAATGCATGCGTAGCTCTCGCGGGAATCCAACTTTTACCTCAGTCATTTTGCGAGCTGTAAGTTTATGGCTGCTCCGTTACAACTCTGTGAAAGCGATGTAACAGATGGATCTGTCAGGACTGCTTAGTCCATTTTTTTTTTTTTAACCGTCTTGGATTCAGTTCTCTGCTCTGTATTTGTCAGATCCTAAAAACATGTAACATTTGTCCTCCTTTGAGTGTTTTACCACACATATGACAGTATTTCATGAGTTTAGGTCGGGTTGAGCACAATTCATGTTAATGCTGTATTAGTGGTGTGAATGGAATGTAACATAATCCAAAGTCAGTTGCAAATCCTCAAGAATAAATCTAATGACTCTTCTGGGAATTTAAGAGTCTACAGTTTTCTGCCAGGATCTATTGCTTTTCAGCAATTGCAGTATAACAGTGTTTTATCAGGCAGAAGTATGACCTATTAAGATATATGTTACTGACTGTTTACTTTTTGTGTGTGTTTCCAGGCGATGTTAAACGCAGCTCCCTCCTTCTTAAATGTCTTCTACCGTCTAGTGGCTTCTATTGTGCAGGAAGGTCGGCAAAGAGGAGACGGTGACGCAGGTAACATTAACATCGTTCACTAATGTGGCCAAACCAGCTCAGTCAGGCTGTTAGGACTGCACAGTGTAAAGTTGTAGGTGAAAGACATAACAGGAAACGTTATCATGTCTTCAAGGCCCAGAAAAACAGTCTGCTTTACTCTGATGAAGGGGCTGTACTAGCGTTCACTGTTCACTACAGATGTGGCTTGTGTTTTGTTACTGTCCTCCCAACAAAAAATAACACTGCAGATTACTGAAGAATAATAAATTGCGTTGTGTAATCTGGAGCTGACACAAACTTTGTGCTATGCCCACACATGTTTCAACACTTCTGGCAGTAGCCTCCCAGAAGTAGAGAAGGTTACAGGCTCATTTTCTCATTTTAAATCCACTGTAAATTTAAGACCTCTGTTTGCAGTAACCTCCTACTTAGTCACCATAGGAACTATTCTCTGTACCAATAAGAGTGCTGCATGAGCACTCTGGGGTTTAGCTTTAAATTTTCAGCTGTCTTAATGCTGCAATCACACCATGATGATATTGTCCTCAGGCTCTTGTATCTGTAGAAATAAACATGTATGATTGATTAATGCTTCACTGTGTAATTAAAGAAATGGAAAAAAGGCTGAAGCACAGACTGTATATAAGAACTGGACATTTCTAGGGATGTACCTATCCAGCTTCTTTCAGTGTGATACAACAATATACTAATCAGAGATTTTAAGGGGACACCTGATCAGTTAGGTAACATAAACTATTGTGAATCCATTTCCCTGCATTGGTGGCAGACAACTCCCCAAAAAAAGGCTTTAGTGTGCGCACAGGTTGATGATCAAGTGTTTCCCTTAATGATTTTAGCTGTGTGAATGAAGCTGAACAGAATAACAGAATAGAAAAGCACATAGATTGGCTTGTTGTCACCTTGTTTTCAAGTTTAAGGTGCGGGTACGCCACCGGATTGGCCGCTTTGTGTGGTGCGCAACATCATCGCACTGTCACTTCTATTTACACCGCTGTTAGCTCACAGGAAGTCGCTGCAACATCCTCTGTATAATTTGTCACTCTCTGGGCTTCTGCACTGTTACGCTCGTGTCTTCAACCATAATATGGCAAGTTGCAAAAATTGAGAGGCGCACGATCGGCCACCAAAACGACAGGCCACGTTAGCAAAATTTGACGACATTTTCGGCGTGCTCTCAAATGTCTCTTTGGTTTTTTTGTTCATTAAACATTTTCATTATGAGATTATTGAGTTTTGTAAGTGCAACGTGGTGCTCATTTTGCAAATTATGGCCCCAGTTAGAGTCAAAATGGAGGATAAAGTGCTGTATCATCAAATCTGCTTTCAAGACACTAAGAAGGCAATGCTCTTAAAAGATCACCTAGAAGCTAAAACAGCTCAATTTGCTTGTGACACGAGCCATTACTAATGTCCATCTTTTATATACAGATCATGGATTTGCAGCTTTGTATCTCCAGCTGTCATTGAAAACATCCGGCCGGTCAATGCAGTGTTACGCTCCAGTTTATCTATTGATCATTAGTTTGGTTTGGGTAACATAAAATAAGAATCTTGTAAAGTAAAGAATATCTTTACATTCCACATATGAACATCTGAATAACATGAACACCTTTCTCTGTTTTCTGAAGGTCCAGACAGTGATGTGTATTTCCAGTGCTCCAGGCTCGTAGAGAGGATGTACTCTCACATTGCTGCAGCCGCTCAGAGCTTCACCGCGCTCTCAGCCTTCATGGTGGCTCAGTACGTCACAGAGCTGCAGAAGGTACACACACACACACACACACACACACACACACACACACACACACACAGTATGAATGTTCTCTGTGTCTTGATTTACTAATATTTGTACTGGAAACATATTCTTTCTGATGGTTTTTACAATTTGGTGACAGAGCAATGAAATGCCAGACACACACACACACACACACACACACACACACACTCATAGTATTACAGAAAGCCAAGACAGTTCCCCATCTGTCATCCCCTGTGATTTTCTACAGCTGTGAGTGACACACACACAGACATTGATGTATGGAAGAGGCAGCAGGATCTCAGATGATCCTTTGATCCAGCCCAGTTTGTCTGGTAGCCGTTGAGCTGAGCGATGGAGGCGCTGACGCTCAGAAGCGGTGATTTCCATTGGCCAAACTGTAGATGTTCACAAATCTCAGTGAACAGGTCCAGGATTACTGTAACTCTGAGTGCTGGAGTGAAGCTCCCTCAGTACAGTGAGTCACGTCTGGCTCCTGAGAGCGGCTGCTCTCAGCTGCCAGACTGTATTTAACATGACGCCAGCCCGACTCAGCAGTTTCCAGTCGAGTCGCATACTGGGAAAAAGAAAATGAGCAAACCGGCGGGCAGACAGACAGACAGAAATAGCGTGGAAGTCATATTTGGGATTCTTTGTACTCCGTAAATCATCTAATAATCCTAAAATTGGACTTATGGGAATAGTTTAAAGACTCTGTGCTCTTTGTAATTTAGCTGCCTCTGTGTCAGAGCTTCTCCTCGTGGCTCTTTGAAGCAAACCTCCTGTGGAGCAGCAAAGCAACATTTTATCAACAGTTTATTAAATTAAATCACCAAACATGGAGTTTGTATGAGTGGGAAAGCTATGATTTCATATCACCCTGTAAATATGCTTTTTAATACTGTAACGTTAAGGCATTTTAATACGGGAATCTATGGGGATTGACTCGCTTTTGCAGAAAGCCTCAAGTGACACCTGGAGGAACTGCAGTTTTGTTTCCCCTCGGTTAGGACCAGTGAAGATCGAGACAGTATTTGCACAAATGTGCAATCCACTGTGAGACTACTCGTCGGTGTGCAAAGTGCTGAATTGTAGATTTGAGCAAAGCTCCAAACCTCACGTGATGAGCAAAGGGGCGATTCGAACTTATCAGTCACAGGGTAGACTGATCTAGGTTTAAACAGATATTTGCATGCGTATGAATGCGTAAAATCTGGTCACAAGGAGCATGATTTTGGTGATTTTCTGCTTTGTGGTTTCTGTTTGTTTGCCCTTCTTCTATGTAGAGTTATATGATGAGCAGGATTTGGTTGCCAGTAAACAGTCCTGTGCTGAGGCCAAAAGAGGCCGTTTGTTTGGCAAAATGCAATCTCAAAACCATCGGTTGTTTTGTGCAGTTGTCGCTCTGCATGTAGTCGTTAACACTTTTGTCTTATGCATGAAGGATCCCCGGTTTGAGCACACACGCACACCTAGCCATTAGCTGGACTCTGTCAGGAAGTAAAATAAAACATATAAACGAGAAGCCAAAAATACCAAAAAAAAATTTAGTATTTTGAAACAAGGACCAGAAAACAGAACAGGAAATCTTATCCTATCATCACCTGAAAAATAAACACATGTTGGGGGTTTTCTGTTACGCTTGTTGGACCATAAAAAATTGAATATAATTGTATTATTTTCGAGCAAAAACAAGTCGTGCTTTATAAGTAAACACTGAATGTAAATATAAAAAGCGGAAATAGACGAGTGCTTTACATAGCTTTGGTTATCATGTTCATTTTCTGCCTCTTCTGTCTCAGTTTCGTATTTTTCTGCACACAAAGCAGTTACTATGTGCTGCTGACTGCTTTGTTTGCAGAAATCCCCATGGTGGGTTGTTTCCTTCATGTGTGAAGCCTATCATTATGTGACTCAGGTTTTATCTAATCGTTAAACAGGTACAGTCAGCAGCACAGAGCAGCCATCACCTCCTCGCTCATTGTCAGAGGTCTGTAGACTGCGGTCACCGCTGATAGCATCAGGTCATGGTGTGTTACACCTGTGCGTCTGTGGCAGTGTAGTGTAACAGAGATGAATAACCAGACGATATTGAATATCCACTTGGCTCGTTGTGCAGGGTCCACTGAGCACAATCATTGTTGTTTGACTATTTTACGTGTTATTAGAGTAAGACAGCTCCACCCGTCGTTGGCTGAACACGTTGCTCTGCTTCTGTCACTCAGGTGCAGATGAAACGTGTAAGACCTTCCTATTTTCAGAAAACTAAAAAATCCTCTGCAGCAGTGTGACGCCACGTATACTTGATCCCCCAGGCAAAACCCTGTACTGAATTTCATATGTAAACTACAGCGTGGGATTAAAAATACAACTTTTTACATTTTTAGCGCATTTTGGAGCAACAGTGACGCAAACTGCTGATTATTACTATAAAATCTGCTGTCATGAGGTGTCAAACTGCAAATTAATGTAGATCATGTTGTTTTTTTTAAGTTGTGATGTTTATCGATCCTATTTGAGAAACTCTTTTTGGGATGCACCTGGAAGTTTGAATCTAGGTTTGTGGACCGTTGCTATGGACTGCTCTGTATTTAGATATTTTCTGGGTTTCTGGGGAATTAATTGATCTTCATTGTTGAATTTTTGTAGTCCTACTCTGAGCATTTGCAGTAATATAGTTTTTGTCAGTATAAATGATTATATCTGTCCTTTGATGTCTCTCTAATTGAAACTTATGGCTGAACTAACGACTTAAATGTGTATTTAACTGTTTCGGCGCATAATTTCCGGTTTGAAATGTTGACATCGGGTTGATGGATATTCCAGCATACGGTATCATATTCCTATGCAAATTTGACCTTGTTAAGTGCAAAACAGAGAGGAAGAGATGTGTGTACACAGGATCATCATTTTGCTGGAACACAGATGTGATTTATGAAATGAGCAAATGATGTCTGACCTCAGATTCATATAAATTCTTCTTGTATCTCTTATTGTCTCTGCTGTCTCGTCCTCTTTCATAAATGACCTCTCCAGGTTACTCTGCGACCAGACGTGAAGCTGCATCTTACTGAGGGCATCTATCTGATACTGGACCTGTGCAAGGAGCAGGATATCAAGTTTCTGAGGGCAGGACTGCCGATGGGAGTCAGGGAGGTCTTCAACGAGCTGTACGGCAGCTACACCCACTATCACAAAGCACAGAGGCAAGGAGAGGAAAAGTACACTGTTTAACTGCCCAAATCGCCTTTGGTTTCAGTTTAGGTTTCAGTTTAATTACACAAAAGTAGATTTTCTGCTTATGTTTGATTATTTTTAAGTAGAAAATCAGTTTTGTATACCATATGATGTCACTGTTGATGTTCTTGCTCCTCGGAGTTTATTGTAAAATTAAGACGGTGGATTTTGTACCTAAGACAATAAATATATGATTTCTGCAATTTTGTTAAATGTTGTGAGAAGTCCTGTCTTCAAAACCAAGACAAAATACACTCACTGTCCACTTTATTAGATACACCTCCACTAATCTAATCAAGCGATCACATGACAGCAGTTCAATACATTTAGGCATGTAGACATGGTCAAGATGAGCTGCTGAAGCTCAAGCCCAACATCAGAATGGGGAAGAAAACTGATTTAAGTGATTTTGAATGTGGCACGGTTGTTGGTCTGAGTATTTCAGAAGCTGCTGATCTACTGGGATCTTCCCACACTGCTTTCTCCAGAGAAACGGAGAAAGAGAAAATGTCCGGTTAGCAGCAGATCTATCGATGAAAATGCTTTGTTGATGTCAGGAGTGACAGAAAAATGGCTAGAATGCTTGAATTAATAACCACAATACAATCCAGAAGAACATCTCTGAACCACACTCCAGCAACGCTTGTCAAACCTTAAAGCCTGGATGGGCTACAGCAGCAGCAGAACACACTGGGCGCCACTCCTGCCATCTAAAAAGAAGGAAACTAAGCCTACAGTTCACTCACGCTCACAAAACCTGGACTTAAATTGACCTTCGTGACCTTTAATTCACTCAATGAAGTTAAATTGGATTAAAATGCAATTTATGCAAGACAGTGTGTGAAGTTTCTGTGTAAAGATGTTTTCCCCCTACACACCTGTCCTTCATTTAGGTGTGAAGAGGTATTAAACCTGTTAAAAATAGAAGTTTGGAGAAAGGTTGCCTGGTTTCATAAGTCTGGATTTCTGGTGCAACATTTGGCAGAAAGCTGGCATAAACGGCATGAATCCATCCTGCCTTGTATCAGTGGATCAGTCTGATGGTGGTGTAATGGTGTAGGGATATTTTCTTGCCACACTTTGGTCCCCTTAATACCAACTGAGCATCATTTACTGATTATATCCAGTATTATCCATCTCTTTATGGAGTTCAGCCACTGAACAGAGACCTGCCATCTACAGAGGTTTTCTGATGACTGAGGTGGTTGGATGCATCAGTGGCAGTGATGTGACAGAGTACCGGGCTTTGGTGGACTCCTTTGTCATGTGGTGCAACAAAAACCAAGAAAATAATTGCAGACTTTAAGTAGACCAGAAATCCAGAGGGTCAAGGTGGACGTAGCGGAGGACTATAAATACCTCGGAGTTCACAATGACAATAAACTGGACTGGGTTTAAAACCACCACTGCACTCTACTGGAAGGGCCAGAGCCGTCTCTATTTTCTGAGGTGGCGGAGGTCATTTAACATGCTCAGGATTGTCTACAAGTCATGGTCAGTCCCATTTTCTATACTGTTGTATGCTGCGGCAGAAGGTTGAGGGTGGCGAATGCCAACAGACTCAATAAACTGATCTGCAGGGCCTGTAGCATTGTGGGGGTGGAGCTGGTGGTATTAGAGTGTTGGATGTTTTTCAAGATAAAGACAATGCTGAATAATACTTCCCACCCACTCCACGAAGTGCTGACCAGTCACAGGAACACATTCAGTGATAGACTGACATTACACCCTCCAAAAAACAGGAATCCTTCCAGTAGCTTGTTGAATATTAATATATATGATAATGTATCTGACAGTTGAATTTAGAAGACATGTTCTTGCACAATAGTTCACATCCATTGATGATCAGATAGTTTAAATTGTCCAGTTTTATAAATATCTCTGAAATTTCATGGGAATGTGAAGCCGTCTCATACTTTGTTTATGTTGGTTTCATGGTTGGATACCTGCCTGTAAATCACATGTACAGATTGTTAACTCAAGCAAGCATCCCTGGATACCAAAGAGTTAACTGACTCACTTAAACTTCAAACCTTTGAAAAGTTAGATTCAGCTGCTTTCTTTTGGATGAAGGTTTTTATTCAAAAAGAATAAAACAGCGTGGTGTAGAAGCACCTTTAACCTCCAAAGTCATCAGATGTATAAAATCATACCTTTTATATTTTAGAGGACAGAGAAGAAACTTTCTTTTTTATTTGATCGGCGTCTCGGGTGTGTGTTGGCTCCATGATGTATTATGCACCACCACAGCTGACTACCATCACCTTTGTGAACATTTAAACAGCTCGAACTAGCAGAGTTACAAGGATTATGTAAAGTAAAGCAGTTGCGTGGAGTGGCCTGAGGAGGGTTGTAACCAGACCTGCAGGTACCACAAACACAGTTGCACCTCATATAAATATCTGTTTAATGCATACAAAACTGCAAGGAGATCACTTTAGTTACACCCTGAACCCTAAAGACACAGCACATGTGTGATTGCAGGACTTTAAATGACTCCTTTGTCCTGTATTCTTTTTGCGTTTCAATCATTGCATGGTAACAAATATATTAATTTTAAGTTTGTAAGTTTATTAAAAATGCTTCCTCAAAATTCTTCCACCCTTCAGCATCTTTATGAGCAATGGCAGGAAATATGTTGCTGGAGTTTGAAACTTTTAAATCACCACATGCAATTTTTGGATATATTTCTACCATTTTAAAGTAAATTTATTCATTTGCACAGATCATATCATTGTGTTTTGCAGCTGTTTCGCAATGGTAACAAAGCACCGACACTGAAACATAGAAATCATACTGGTGCTGCGGCTTACATGATGATATGATGTTTCTTAATATAGTCTGCAGATCTTCAAGCCCCTGCAGCAGTGACTTTGCGTTGGTTGCCGATTTGCCCCTCTACTTCTGAAATCAACCCTGTGTCCTCTGTGGCTATTAACCGCCGGTGTGATCACGTCAGTACAGGAAATCTTAACACCGTGTTTGAAAACCAGAAGCTCATTAGCAAAACCACCTCCCACTGAAAATGTGATTATAAGCCAGCGTACCTGCTTCTTTTCTTCACCCACTTAGCCTGAGACTTCCTGACTGTAAGCCCTACATAAGAAAGAATAAATGAATGAATACATAATTAATTAGAAAATGGAGAAAAAATCCTTTTTTTTTCTCTGATGGATATACTGGGCATGTTGCTATTTTTCATCTGCTGCACTTACTCATAGCGGACAACAGCATATGTGTAATCAAAATATGAAAGTCAAAATATGACATTGTTGCAGATTTTAGGGGGACAAATGCTTGTGAAACATTCAAAGGGCTCGATATTTCATGTGTCGCAAAATTCTGTGTGCATTTTTTGCCTTTATTCAGTTGAATATAGAAGCGGATCAGACAGGAAATGTGTGGGAAGATCTGAAAGGCTGGTATTCTACAGAGACCGATTCAAAGGGGAGATGCTGCAGGTTATCCGCGTGTCTTTCAGACTGCTAGGCTCAGTGTTGAGCCCACTTTTTATTGTCGTTTCTAGTGTAGAGGCTTCAACTTAGTGCAATAAATCTACACACTTCACAGGTGAGCCAGAGCAACACATGCCTGAATGAAAACAGACACAAAACTGGGCTGGATAAAAGAAAAGATGCAAAGTGAAGGTCGGCGTCAAGAATGTTGATTGTCAGGTGGAAATTGGGTGGATAAACATCCAGAATTTAATAAAGAGTAAAGCAAGAGAAAAAGGAGACGTTTCAGTTATACATATAAGAAGAGCTCCAGGAAAAAACGCTGCCTATTGATGGAAAAGCTGATGAATTAACCGTTTAAAAAACGACCAAATGTTGATTCGATCTATAGGATTTGTAGCTGTTTTACAATGGGAAAAAAGTGATACTCATTATTTGGATTTATAGTGCACGGTGGGCACTTTTTTGGCAAGACAGATATTGCTATTATATGATCGCAGCTTTCATCTAGACACACGCTTTCATCATACATGCTCTGTTTGTTTGCAGCTGCTAAAACTGTTCATCTAACGATGAAAGCATGCCTATTTACCATTAAAAGTGTATGAAGAGCAGTTTAAATCTGCCATTGTGTGACCCTCCCTCCTCTTAGAAACACTGATCTAACAGTTTTTTTGTTTTGTTCTTTTAATATTTCTATCTTTCAATACATCAGCCGCGCTACAAAGACTGGCAGTAAGTGACAGCTAGGATTTTCATGCTTTGGAGCGAGTGTTTAAACTGACAGTGTTTGTAAACATTAATGCAAAACTGTCAAGAAAAAAAGGGTGGGGGGGCTAGAGTCGAACTCTTTCAGTATTTACAGAGATATACTGTACATATTGGCGTGACTTGTGCTTGAATCTGGATCTGGAGCTTTGATGTCTCTTAAAACTGGAAGTGCTCAGTTTTTAAATGTTGGGGGGGGAGAAATTAATCGAAAACATTTTTTTTCTTACAACCCTAAGTAGTCAGATATACGTGTTTTTAAAACTACTACATGGACTCGTCATCACTGTGCCTGCGTGTACAGAACTTACCCTCTCATAATGCATCGATCACTCTGAAAACTCCCGTCTTCCAGGTTCTGCGTTAATGGCATAAATGGAAAACGTTTTTATTTACAGGAGTGTCACAGCGCAGATCAAGAGAATTGTTTTTTTTATAAACCTCTTCTCCCCTTTGGTTTTCTTTCTTTCTCTCCCTCTCTTTCTTTCATTCTTTCTCCCTGTCCTATCCCCCAGTCATGTCTGTCCCGTTTGTAGCAACTGAAAATAAAATAAATTCATAATTATAATAAAGGTCAATCAAATGGACCAATATGGCAAGGCCATGATGATCCACTTGGTAAAATAAATCCGCTTGGCATCTTTCTTGGCCTTAAGACAACAATTCTGATGGCTAAAGATCCAAACAGGACACAAAAAAAAGGAAGAAAAAAAAACCTCGTTCCCTTGAGGTGCCGCTTGCCTCGGTAAAAGCTTCACAAATGAGGCATAAACTGCAGGTAACAACGGAGACAGGAAATGTCTTGTTAAAGGTTTTCCCGTGCACGTCTTCAGCTGTTCTCAGAAACACTGGATGCTGTTGTTTTGGCTCTTTCTGACTTCTTCTGGCTCCTTGAAAGCTCTGAAGGTGTGAGGTATGAAGTCTGAAGAGGCTGCACCTTTTAAAAAAAATGTGTGGGTCACTAGATTTTGCAAACCAGCAGCGTGTCAGAGCAAGTTTGCTTTTAGGGTCTATATATAGAACAAAGGTGTTTGTGCAGAACAGAAATGATTCGCCCTGGAGTAAAGGCTAACTGTATGACCCCCACAGCATAAGACAGCCACTGGATCGCCTCACTGTAGGATTCACCGCATCTTAATATACACTCAAAAGCTGCTTCATTAGGTCATTAGGGTTAGGTTGTACCCTCTTTTTCCTTCAGAACCATAAATTCAACATACTAACATAACAGCATCACACAGTTGCTGCAGCTCTGTCAGCTGCACAGCCATGATGCCAATCATGATGCATGGAACGCCATCCTGCTGCAGGCATCGGAAGATCGGTACACTGTGGTCGTAACAGGATGGATATGGTCAGCAACTATACTCAGACAAGCTGTATATGGTGCTCAATTGGTACTATGGGGCCCAAAGTCTATCAAGAGAATATTCCTCACACTATTACACCACCACCATCTGCCTGAACTACTGATACAAGGCAAACTAGGCCTTCAAATCAAATAGGCATTTTCACCCAAAGAAGTGGCGCTAACAGGATATTAACCATCTCCATAAACCTTAGAGATGGTTATGTTGGAAAATCCCTGCAAATCAGCAGATTCTGAAGTACTCAGACCAGCATGTTTGGCACCAACAGCCTACATTCAAAAGGCACTGACATCACCTTTCTTTCCTATTCTTGGTTTGAACTTGAGCAGGTTGTCTGGACTATGTCTGCATGTCTAAACGCACTGAGTTGCAACCGTGTGATTATCTAATTAGATATTTGAGTTAACAAGCAGTTGAAGAGGTGTACGACATGGCCTCGCAGTATGTGACCTCACTGTGGGAGTCAAGCATTCAGGTTTTTCGTGTAATCGCTGTCTAAATACTGCATATATGTCTGGAAGAAAAGCAGACTCTGTAATGACTCTAGCGATGCCCAAAGAGCCAGCTGACACTGAAAGTAACTGATGGCCTTAGTTTATCTCTGGCAAGTCAGCTTGAAGGATCGGTACACACTAATCGTAAAGTACGATGGATCTGGAAACTTTGTCATCAAGAAAGCAGTCCCCGGTCACCACAGCTTGAAAAATACTTGCACAATTCATCTCTGAGTCTGACAAATAGTTGGCAGTTGCACTGGGAAATTTCAAAACTGGATCCATTCCTCCATGTTCCAGACCTGGGGAAGAAAATCCCTTTTTTTCTTGGCAGCAGTGACTTTTAAACAGTCCTCCCAGCTCAGCTAATGTTGAACCACCTGCACTTTAAGTGAATGAGCTCATATTCCGCTGCCAAAATATTCCTCTGACTGTTATTCTCCGTGCAACTCTTTCTCCTCTGTGTTTATAACGTTAGATTTAACTAACAAATTTGCACAGAGTCTCAGAAAGCCTGGGATTCTACTTCCTGTTATCATATTGTTGCCATCTTTGGAAATTTGCCCATTAAATGTGGCTTATTTTGTAAAATTAAAAACTTCCCTCGGATGGTTTCGTCATGTTTCACTGACCCTTTAATTACAGTTTTTAGATTTCAGCTTTAATCCAAAAGCCAAAACAGACTGTAATTTGCATATAATTAAGTTCCTGTGTATATATATTATCATAACATAAAATGATAAAATACACCACACTTGTTCTTGTTTAATGGCTGCTGCACAGGCCTTTAAAAAAATAAGACCAAGAAGACAACAACATGATTTAACAAAGTTAGACATGACATTTTCTTGCTGCATAACAGCTTCACAGCCATGATCAAAGCCAAAAAGATGTCACTTGTTGCTGCTGATCTTTATCTGAAATCCTAGAGCCAAACTGACCCCTTCGGGGGTAACTTGAGATTCTCATAAGAGCTAATCAGGGCATCGGAGGCAAAAGGGCAAAACATAAAAACCTCTTTTACTTCAGTGCTGCTAAATAAGCACATCTGTTTCTGTGCTTCTTAGTCCTCCTCCCCATTCTCTCAGTTTGACTTCCATCCATCCATACTTTAAAACTACTGTAGGTAACATAAACACACCGAGTCTCTTCTCAGACCACCATAGCGAGAGCAGCGCTGAGTAAATGTGTGTTTTTCTGCATGTGCGTCTGTCTCTGTGTGTACTGCTGGGACATCTGCTGGGACATCTTTGGAGAAAAGCACAGTGTGTGTATTGATAGGATCTCTTTCTTTTTTCTTTTTTTCTTTTCTTGGACCGAGAAGCATTTTGCTCTCCAGTCAAAATCTCATTTTGTCACCATTAAAATGAAAAATGTCAGAGGCAGATTGAACCACGCAGAACATGAGCTAGACCTTTTAGTTTAGCCAGGGGTGTTCCAGCTGAGCTCGATGTCAGAGAGAGTTGGTCTGAGTGCTGCAGATCATAGAAAAGTCTATTTCAACTGTGTTTTAAAAATGTTAACAATTTTAGGCAGGACGAATGTTTCCTTTTCTTTGTGTCTGAAAGTTTTGCAGTTTTATGGATTTCGACTGCTTAAAGCCTCTGAAAGCGTTTTACTGTGAGCAAAGGAGTCTAAGCGCACGATTTTCTTCCATCGTTGTCACGTTTTTCACTGCTCCTCTCATTAGTCTAAAGATACTGGGGAGGTGATGACATACTGCACATTTGAGGAAATTTAAAGGAAACCTATGATACTCATTTCCAGATCCATATTCTTGTTGTTGGACTCTACTAAAGCAGCTTTGCATGCCTCACAAAACCCTTATTCGTCTTGCTGGGCTTGGTGCAGCCGCTCAGAAGAGCTTGTGAATGAGGCATGTTGTATAAAGTGCTCTAAGTGCTCAAGTAGATTAGAAAAGTGCAACATGGGAACCAATACATTTACCATTTCAGAATATCTGACATGCAAAAAAGGAAAATATAAAAGATTGAAATTGTTCTTCCTATTTAAGAAAGACCATACTGAAAATCATACTGTACGTGAATCGTGCTTACAAAATAATAAGACGGATGAATGGATGCATGAGTGGATGGATGAGGTCAAGTTCCTCTAGGACACATGCACATGCATTAGCTGCACAATACCTCCGCTCCTTAAACGAGGAAGAAAATAAATTAGTCTTTCCCGCTTTTCCTGCCCTTGCAGGGGAAAAAAAAAGAAACTCTGGCTAATACAGGAGACAAAATTTATTAGCTTTTTCAATAAAACCAGTTAAGCATGATTTATCTTTTGTCACTGAATGCATGGATGATGTGATAGTTAGTCACTTTATAAATGCAGACAGGCGTCTGAGGTTTCCATGGACATGTTTATATTTATAGTACATGTCCTTTGGGAAGCAGCCAGGCCACTATGAGCACTGATTACTGATTTAAAAGAACCGATAAGTTGTTTTCAAACACCAGATTTTAACTTCAACAGCTTATCAGGACCAACCAGCTACATCCAGACTGGTCTGAGCACAGAGGTAAGACACAGCTAACAAGCTTAGAATGACTGTGACTGTCTGCTTTAACGTTCTACTTAAACTCATTAATCTCTTTATTGATTAATCAGTGGATTAATTAATTTTACAGTAAAATAGCTCAGTATTGTTATTTTCTGACCATTCATTAGATTAAATACGAATATGAGTGAGAAATGACACGAAAGGTTCCACTGTGGGATTCATTTTTATGGATTTCACACCAATCTAAAGGAATGGATGCAGTTCCCATTGTTCCTTTGCTGTCCCAGATCTTTTTACTGAAATAAACCTATTTCGATGTGCAACATCATGGGCAGGAAGGAGACATGGAAAAGAAGTAACTCTTCAACCCCCCCAAAAACAAACAAACAAACAAACAAAACCTCTGCGCTGTTTAATCCGTCTCTACCTTTAATGGGTCAGTTCATGTCAGGGCAATGAAAGGTTTAAACAGGAAGCTTTCGTTTTCAGTTTTTATACCCGGTTTGCAGCAGGGAGGATATCTCTGGCGCCCCTACCGACTCCTTAGAGCGTATGCGGCTCCACACAGAGTGAAATCACGATGATCACACGTCCTCTCTCACAGCTCCCACAGACACATAACTGAACGTTTACAAGTCATTTCCTTCGGGGACTATCCAGCCCCTGTTTCTCGGTTTCAGTAAGGAACCGCTCGGTACAGCTTGACTCGCTGACGGCTCCGGCCCTCTTCCAGGCCGGTGTTTTGATTGGATTAGAGTCGGCTAGCCTTTGCCCTCTAACCTCGCTGATGTTTGCTTGCTGCTTCCTGCTCGCTCCGCTCCGTCTGATCGACTGACGAAGCCTGCCGAAGCCGCTCGGCGAAGCGCCCTGCACGGACACAGCAGACCGGGACAAGCCGCCGCTCACAGCCGAAAGGAGAGCCGAGCAAGGGGAGCCGCGAAGCGCACACACGGGCGGGGGGACGCAAAAACCAGGCAGCCATGCGGAGGAAATCAAGGATATTGTTGTGCTTTGCTGTGCTGTGGGTGCTGGGGATAGCCTACTACTTCTACTCGGGGACAGCGTTGAGTCGAAAGGTAGGGTTTCCTTTCCTCGACTGCTTTTTTGTGTCCGTGTGGAGGTTTTCTTCCAGGACAAAGCGAAGATGGAGCGCTGTGGTTCGGCGCTGTTGAGCCTCTTTTCTTCCTTTCTGGGGGCTCGGGGGGGTTGCGGCTGCACGATGCGGAGAGGAATTAGTTTTTTTAAAGAAAAAAAAAAGGGGGGGAAAGGCCTGCTTGTATCAGTGGCGAGGCATTGATTTGGTTGGAGATGTGTGGACAAGGGTAGCGGGGCTGGATGGCTCGCTCACTCCCTGGCTGGTCGGCGTACACAGACCTCCCGCTGTGCCGGGGCTCGGAGCGCGTCTGCACCAGGCAGCCCAGCTCACCACTTCACGGTGCCGGCTGATGTGACAGCGGAATCAAGCATACAGGGGGGTTGTAATTAATATAAGGCTGCTGGCCTGTCTCGCAGGGCCGGGGGAGGTGGAGGTACCGGTGGTGGTGGGGGTTAGCCTATAGAGCACGTCAGCACAAGCTGCTGCTGCTCCGATAACTAGGTAGAGATCAGGAAGTGTGCAGATTAACGCCGGGTTAAAGCTCTACGTGCACTGTGCTGTCAGGAGGAGATTTTCTTTTAAAGCGGCGTCTTTAAAACACATTTCTTCTTCTGATTTTAGACTTTGTGCTGCACAGATCCCCCCTTGTTAAAACATTTTTACACTGAATTAAGCCGATGCAACGCGGTCTATCAGCCCTGCGGTGAATCTCCAGAGATTTATCTTTATGTGGCTCATATTCTGTCCACCTCTTGCCTATCAGAGAGGGTTAAATATTAGAGGTTGGAGATGAAAGGAGATATTAAATATTCTGACTTTTCCAGTTTAAAAATCTTAAAAGTTCCTCAAAATTCTCTTTTTCACGTCCTTGTCCCGGAATGCTGTCCGGATAAAGTCACTAGATGCTGTGACAGTCCAAACTTCAGCAGGTTCATCAATAATGAAAAATAATATTTAGTGGGAAACAAATATGGGAATTTGCTGCTTTCTCCTTTTCCTAACATATTATAAAAGGTTTGAGTTCTTGACTTGGGCAACAGCATAAAGACATCACCTCTCCAACTGGCCAGCTCAGGTCTGGTGTTATGGATCAGACGATTACTTGAGAAATGACCTGCCAGATTAATCAATAAAGAAGATAATTGATATTGGTATTAATAGAAGCACCTCTCAGTATAAGGCAGTGCAAATGAACCCAAACTGCCTCCTCCAAAGTGACCACACAGTTGAACTGGCACACTTCTACACACACTTTGATAAAAACCTGAACATTATAACCTCCATTACAGCAGCTATTAGACTAGATTTTCTATAATAACCTGAAGACATGTAGCTGTCTGTTCAGCCGGACAATAAAGGTGAAACATCACAGCTGGTGGGGTGACTCTGTGCATGTTTAGGAGCCATGGATTTCAGTATCTGGCCCGTATATGCAAGCAGTACATAATCCAGGTTAAATAACCTCCAGGTGTTCATGAAGAGTAAGGCACGGCAAAGCTAAACTTACACATATCTTCTGAGATAGATGTGAGACACTGGGTTTTGCCTTGGGAGAGCACCTAGCGTGTATGTGTGTGTACCTGTGTGCTAATGTAAGTCAGTGAATTCTGGTGTGTGAGTGAGTGAGGTGTGGTCTGCATGGGTGGTTGTGTGCACAGTACACTGCCTTTATTACCTCTCCAGGCTGTGTGTGTGAGTATATGTGTGTGAATGTCCTGTGTGTATCCCACCTTTCTCTTGTCTTGTCCTATCTGTCTCTCTGTGTTTGCTTTGCATCAGTCAACCCTAGCAGCACTTTTACCTTTCCATTAGGCTGATAGCTTTCCTCACTCTGTGTGTGTGTGTGTGTGTGTGTGTGTGTGTGTGTGTGTGTGTGTGTGTGTGTGTGTGTGTGTGTGTGTGTGTGTGTGTGTGGTTCCTAGAGGGGTCAAAGAGACACTCCACAATAAGCAACTTTCACTGGCGTTGGGTTGCAGGTGGCATTAATATGGATGATGGCCTCCACCAGGTTGGTGTCTTTACACAGAGGGACATTTAATCTGGTTAAACAAAAGCGGTGCTGCACAGGTGAAGTGTTGTTTTTTCCATCGCATCTCCCCCCGTCTCAGTCTGAGAAAGCGGAAGCATTTAATGATCTCTCTCCCCCGCTTTGCTGTCATGGAATAAACTCCGTAATAAATGGACTCGACGCTTCATCAAGACTCTCAAAAGATTGACTAAATTTCATGGATGTGCTTTTTGTAACCAACTGAATAACACATTCATAGATTTTACAGTTACCGGCCGGGGTGCAATAATTCCCCAAATCCACAGTTAGGTTTATTAGTGATTTTTGGGCACTGGTTTCAGTCCATTAATGGAGGAAAAGATGGAAAAATCAATTTTCCGCAGATGTAATCAATTATTTCAACTCGGGGCTCTCCTGATGTCAGCATTTGGCTTCACAAAAATGATAATGTAGCCACATGTGTAGAGAATTCATCCTAGTTAAACCTTAATATTGTTCATTAACTCTCTTTTTTTTAAGATCAGGCTTAAAACTTTCCTTTTCGATAAAGCGTATAGTTAAGGTTAGATCAGGTGACTCTAAATCTTCCCTTAGTTACGCTGCAATAGGCCTAGGCTGCTGGAGCCTTCCCACAATGCAGTGTTTCTTCTTCACTCTGTATGTTCATACACCACTTTGCATTTCCACAGTGTGTCTTTTGTCCTGTTGTCCTCCCCTCACCGGCAATTGGTCTCGGCAGATGGCCGCCCCACCCTGGTTCTGCTGGAGGTTTCTCCCTGTCAAAAGGGAGTTCTTCCTCCCCACTATCCCCAAGTGTTGCTGACGGATGTGGTAATTGTCTGATGGTTGGGGTTTTCTCTTCGGGGCCATTTCTATGTGTTAATTACTGTGTGGTCATGTTTCATATGCAGTGCCAGCAACAATACAATAAATAGAAAGCTGGGACTCTCTTGCCTTCTGGGTCCTCGCTCTTTGTTGTGGTCTTTTTTTTTTCTTAGAGAAACACATTTGTCCCTCAAGTTTTTCCACATCTTTGTACATTGCCTCACATCTATTCTGATTTTTGTGAATGTCCCTCGGAATTTGCTGACACATGTGAGTCCTTGTACTGGTACTGTAAATATCTTTTCTTATATATGAGGCATTGATTGCTGTTCTCTACTAATCAATTCAAAAACTGTGGTGAAGTAGTATCCAGAAATGCACGGGAAGAATCGACAGTTTCTGGTGTGGTGCACGTGAGGTTAAGGCGCAGAGTTTCAGAGGGTTTTGCAGTTACAGTGTACCTATGGTGTAAATTTACCACAGAGCTGTAAATCCCCGGTTAAGGCTACTTTGCAATATGCAGAGGCTTGAGGTGACGTTTGTTGAGATTTGGTGACATTTAAATAAAATGAAATAAAATAAAATGGAATAATTGAACTGGGCTTTACAAATTTATACAAAAACGTAGTTACATTATATGTACATCAATGGCACTTATCTTTTAGTTTCAAATATCATGCAGTACACAGCTATCGTGACACCTCTAACTTGACATATCTCTTCAGTATTATAGCTTTAATCAGACTAGCATGCTGTAACCCGGAGCCAGCAGCTTCTCATGGTTAAATAAACAAAAGCTAGATGGACACATTGCTAATTAGCATATGATTTTAATGCATTTACCTAAGGCTATTATTCAGCCTATATTTGCTGAAAGGCTGTTTACACCAATACAAAACAGACCCTGTGTTAAACTGTGTATATAACTACAAAGTAGTGCCCCTGAAGGCTGCAGCTATCAAGCCTTCTCCTCATTTCTCCGCCATGGCCATAAAACACTTGTTCTGGTTGGTGTTTGAGTAGACTCATGCAGGGAGTGGCTAAACCTGTATGTCACCTCTTTGTGACAAAAGAAGAGACTAATGGAGGTGGCAGCAAATTGCTAACAAGACCATGGATGTTTTCTTAGCTGTGATTTTGAAATTTGTAACTGCTCTTATTAACTTCCAGGATCATATCATTTTTTTTGCGTGTGAAGCGTGTTTAAAAACACATAAAATGCTTAATAATTATGATCAGAGAGCCCAAAGTGCTGATTGCAAAGTGTTGCCAATTAACCTGCAATCGCTTTATAAAATGTCAGTGACTTCCTCGGTACCTGCTGGTGTTTCTTTGGGTCACGTTTTTAATTAAATTGAGATAAGGGCAACCGGCAGATGTCGATGCAGTGTTGAGTGGTGCAGCGTGAGACTTCAGAGCAACCTTTATAGCTCACAAAAACACAAGATATTTATATGCATCTCACCACCCCCTCTTATTTGTAACACATACTGCTTGCATCCAACAAGCTACACTTTATTGTGTTATTGGTGCTCACAAACACCTTGAGGTGAATTCAGCATCCTGCCAGCATGAAGAGTAGGACTCGGACTATCATGGCAGCTATTTCAAATGCCCACTCTTGAATAATCTGAAAGACCACGTCTCTGCCAGAAGAATTAGTTCAGCTGGCTTCTTCAGCTCTGTCATGATACTGTGGTGTAGATCAAAGCTCTTGGCAAATAGCATTTCCTCTATTATCAGCTGAAAAGTCCCGTATTTGGAAGAATGTGTCTCTTGTCGGCTCGTGTATGACAGTTTAAAGACTTTCTGAGCACAGTATCAGTGCCTGTAAGCTAACATCACGGTGTTGGAGGCAAAAATTAATGTGGCCATCTCTGACAAATTGTCTGCATTATTTGATAGAGCAAAAAAAAAAAAAAAAAACCCCTGAAATTTCACAGTGTTCCAATAGAAAAACCTTTGGACAAAATGTTCCTGTTGTTGTTGTTTTTTTTTGATCAAAGATATTGTGGTCTATCTTAGGGAACATTGATTTTTCTTTTAATATTCAGCCATTAGCGAGTCTGCTCGTATTGAGCCGAGTTGTTTGAAGGGAGAGAGGGAAATACTCGGCGTCATCACAGCTGATTATTATGTCTGAGGCACAGAGCAGAGGAAAAAAAGGGGGCGTGCATGTGATTCAGGTGTGCACAAACTCCACTTCTATGCGTCTGACGTCTTTGTTTTGCAGTGTGTAATCAACATGTCAGAAAAGTGTCAGCACTGAGGAGCTGACAGGAAGCTGCTACGTGCTACTCTCCCATGAACGTTGTACAACCTCATTTGTACTTTAAAAGTATTATCCTGTTATTTCTGGAAAAGTGTAGTAATTTGTGTTATCAGCCTCCTACAGTTGGAAATGGAAAAAAAATCTGCTTTTTCTGTGATGATAATAACTGTGAAATCTCTCTTCTCCTAGTTTGTAGCATAGCGGGTACTCTTTTCTTTTCCCATACTCACTCACTACAGTATGTACTACGGCGGGGAACCTCAGGGGTCTCCTAGCAGCTGGATGTGGTACAAACCCTCATATCTGCGAGCGCATTGTTGCACACAGGAGGATAATGTTGCAAATACGAGCCTGCTGCCTCACCAGGATACTCCATTAAAGTCTTCTCTGTTGGACAGACCTAAGATTTTTCTTCCTGCCAGCTCTCGAGGAGCCAGCTTCTTACAGAGTCTTGTTTTCCTGCTAATCAGTGAGGTGCGAGCAGAGCTAAATGGCTGATAGAGGAGGGTGGCACCGCACTGCAGGAAAAAGCAGCAAACGCGGGCTTTATTAAGGAAGTTATTATCTGTTGGAGAAAAGCTCCAGACAGACGGTAATTGGATTTATCAAAGAGTTGTTCTTCAGATGAAGTCTGTGACCCGCACCTATCGAAACGGTTCAACCTGTGTGTCTTAAATTAGTGACAGAACAGGGGAAAAGCAGAAGAGGGACTGTGTGGGAGCAAATCACAAACACATGCTGTAAACAGTAATGCCAGATTCATTCATCCGCACATCGACACAGTTGCTATGGAGCTCGGTTTTTACCCAAAGGTGCATCGGGCCTTGAGACGTGCAGGTAGCCTTTTGGAAAGAGTTATTCCTCCAGCGAACCTAAATGAATTAGCTCAGCGGGTATCGCGGCTGACTGAAGGTTGCAGTCTCTGCTATCTGCAGCTGTAGGCGTTCAGCCTTTGCCTGTCTGTGCCTGTTTCAAACTTCTGCTTTATCAATGCGTCTGTCTCTCATCGAGGGTAAGCTTTGCTTCACTCGCTCTGAGCGCTTTGTTGTTTTTAAAGCGGGAAACGCTAGAAGAAAAAAAATGGAGAAGAGGCAAATCACGCTTTTGGCGAGGGCGAAGATGGCGATGATGTTGGATCGCACTTGTGTTTTGTCTTCATATACAGATGAAAGACGCTGACCTCTGCTCTGCAGCGCACGAGCCCGCACCGTCTGCTGAAGACACAACACTGCACGCACACGTAAACAGACCAGCATCTGTAACATAAGATTTAGGGAAATCTGCGTGCACACACGCTGCGTCCCTCATAATAATGATAACGCGTTGGAGTTCCTGCTGCTTTATATAACTGCAATACAATCATCTAGCTTAAAGACCTGTGGATTTGAAACCACTTGAGGCAGCTCGATATTTTTATAATGCCAAAATACAATGTAATTTCAGCCAGCGTGCAGATCTGTTATTGCTAACTAACTAAATGCAGTTCCATAGAGCAATCGATAAAAGGCTTAAATTAAGCCGGGAATCCCTGGGTACCGAATGCTTTTCAAATATACGGTTTTTGTTTGAAGTATTGACCGAGTGAGCTCTCTTTTTAAATAATGATCACTTCTGACAGGTGCTCAAGTGATTCGGGGTGGAAATAGAAACACCAAAGAAGTTTTTTGTGGGTTTATTTTCTGAGGGAACCGTCAAATACAAACACTCTTTGAACCAAAGCAGTTTTAATCACGTTAAGCTTACACGTTTAGAGTCTCAGGAGAGAAAGTGTTGCTGTAGCAGAACACATCCACAGATACAAGGATGTGAAAATGTATTTGCCCCCTTCCTGATTTCTTAGTGTTGTTACTTTTTTTTGTATATTTGTCACACTTACATGTTTCTGAGCAAACAAATGTCAATAGTGGTCAAAGATAACTTGAGTAAATACAGTGTATTTCAGTGCAGTTTTTAAATGATGATTTCATTTATTAAGGGGAAAAAGCTATCCATACCTACCTGTCCCAAGAGCGTTAGATTCACTCCCTGAGAGCTCATTGATGCATCTGGGAGGTCACAAACAGAACCCAGAATAACATTTAAAGAACTGCAGGCCTCACTCGCCACTGTTATGGTCAGAGTTCACCATTGAACAATAAAGAGAGAGAGAGAGAGAACACAAAGGCTTGTCTTACATTTGCCCAAAAACACTTCAAACTAAATGAAGTTTGGTTGAGATGCTTTGGCGTGACCTTAAGCAGGCTGTTCATTCTCAAACCCTCCAGTGTGGCTGAATTAAAAGAATTCTGCAAAGAGTGGGCCAAAATTCTCCACAGTGATGTGAAAAACCCGTTGCCAGTATTCACAAATGCTTGACTGCAGTCGTTGCTGCCAATGGTAGCACAATCGGTTATTAAGTTTAGGAGGCAATTATTTTTTCACACAGGGCCAGGAAGGTTTGCATACCCCCCCCTTAATAGATGAAATCATAATTTTAAAAACTGCATTTTATATTTACTTGGGTTTTCTTCATCTAATATGAAAATTAGTTGGATCTCAAACCTTTGAGCTGTGCAGTACACTCTGGTAGCATCTCACTGTGCTTGTAGGCAAATCTGAGTTTGCATTGCAACAGGAGGATCCAGAAACTGTTTGAAACCAACCACAGTTGATCAAAAACAAAGATGATTTAGCTCCAGCATAAACGGGCATAGTTGTAGATAGTTGTGCATACGCAAAATTCACGGTTCGGTTCGGCTCGATACTGGTGTCACGGTTCGATATTTTTTCGATACAAAAAAATGTTCATGCCTTTTTAATTTGTCATTTATTAAAATTATAAATATATATTTTAACTCAAAAGTACAGTTTTTAAATTTAATGTTGCTGAAACAACAAAATAATAAATCTATCCGATCGGGAAATCACTCATCTTTGGAAAAGAGAGTTTATTACAGAGAAATGGCTCTTTCCAAAATAAAAGCTATACTATACGCTTCTTCTGGGCTGTATTCTCAGCAGCATATTAAACATATCAGGTCCCCATAAGGAGAATCATGTGCTAACGGCTGTCTAAATGACTCGGGTAAATTTTGTAGCATGCGTGCTTGTTGTTTTTGTCTGCTTTCACTTGTCTTTGTACTACGATGATGTCGGCGTAAATGTGCAGTCATATTCGTTGTGTTCCCACTAGTGCTGTCGGCGTTAATCTCGTTAAAATGACATTAACGCCACAACACGGCAAATCTCCGTTAACGACTTACCGCGGATCGCCCCGTGCGTGGGGCTGGACGGTGTCAACACGTTAACGAGCTAACTGCGCGAACACACTGGTTCCCACCAATTGAGCATTGCATGGCACATCCGACATACTGTTTTACTTTTGTCCATGATGCGCTTACCATCAGGGTCATGCTTCACATAAAAACCAAGATAGTTCCAAACGCCAGATCTGAATGATGGTGGGGGAGGTTCAGTTTCAGGTAGCGTTGAGGCAGTAGCCATGTTGCAACGAGCTTAACTTCTGTCTTGCTAGCTTGCGCTGCGCTCAGTGGATCTGCGCTCAACAGTGCAGCCTAGGCGGAGTAGTCGAATGCAGATCCACTGAGCGCTCCACACAGACAGCATCGTCAGACGAAAAGTTGATAAAATAAATAAAAAATTTTGTATTGTTCGATACATATGCGTACCGAACCGAAAGCACTGTATCGAACGGTTCAATATTGATACGTGTATCGTTGCACCCCTACTGTTTAGTGCCATCTGGGCCACATAAAAATATGTGGAACAACCAGTTTCATGATGTTTTTAGGATCTCAGATGTTCTTTCACGCTTCACCCTCTGCTCTCACTGCCTTTCCTGTTCCGGCCCACTCTTCAACCAATCAGCATTTGACCCACGCATCCACACTGAGCTAAGTGCTGCTGGTTCTTTGAAGAACTGAGCACAAGCACCCCTGTATTCCTTCACCCTGTGTAGCTAAGTACCTACACAAACAGACACCATGAATCCAGCATAACACATCAAATGTTTCCAGAAACACATTTCAGTGTGACCGTATGGCACCACTGTGCATCCTGAGTTTGAACCTGGGCCATTCTGCGTGGAGTTTGCACGCTCTACTCAGGAAATCTGGTTTTTCTCTCTCCATTGAAAAAACACATTAGATTAATGTTCCCCATTTTGGAGCAGGAAAATGTGATTTGAAGTTAAACTTCCTGTTTAAATAAAGGGAAAACTACTTTTCTAATGAGGTGGAAAGTTTGTAATTAATAAGGTACTCCATTTGGGCCAGCAATGAAATTTAGGAACAGGCAGCCCTCTTCAAGCATTTGTCCAATCAGGTGAAACTGCCTGTTTGTGTGTGTAGATGATGGAGAGCACTTACAGTCATCTGTTGTGATGCTATCTAGTGGCACGCCTGTGAAGTGTTGAATGATGGGAAACATCTTTGTCCAAAAAATAGGCGGATACACCTGTCACGGCTGTTTTATCTCACCTATTTATCCTTAAGTGATAAGTATAAAACATGCCACAGAAAGGTGTGAGCAGCTGGACTTTTAGTTGAGCCTCATTGACTGAACCAGGTCCACTGTCTGTATTATTTTGTCACTTCTTAGAAGCTCCACCATCTGGAGTTACTACACTGGAGTTTACATTAGCTTCCGCTCGTTAAGCACAGTTAAAAAAAACTACGCCTCCCTTAGATAAATACTCAAAGTCTGACAAACACACAAAGCTCCCAACAGCTTTCTTTGGAAACTTCTCCTCATAAACCTTTTGCAGCATTCACCACAGCAACAGTTGCCTTTCTGTCAAACTCTTCCGTTGTCCCATAAATGCCCACGGCTGTGTTTATGTTTATTTCCTACAGTACGCTACATTTACCGTCTGACAGTTTATTTGTGTGTCTGATTTCTGATTATGTAATTCCACTCAAATATTTCAGAATCATATTGCTGAAGCATTCAGTAAGATTTCAACTTACTGATCGCTGCTGACTGCCAGTTATACATGGAGTCAAGTAAACTGTGGTTTTCATTTCCCAAAAGCCCCGAGCCAGCATAAATTATTATTTGAAGTTGCACATGTGCCGCGTGAGAATGGAAACTCCTGATAGGCGTAGCATTCGTAAAGAATGAGCTTAAATCCTTCCCAAAGGACAAAGAAAAGGGAGTGATTATGGAGAGATGGAAGAAGAAGACTGATGATACAAGTGGAAAAGCAGCTTTTATTTTATCCCACTCAGAAGGGGTTAGTCATGACGTGTAAACTCTGAAAGCCTGACTAAAGACTGCAGGGAATAGCCAGACAGCTGTGGTGATACAAGGAGAAAAAGTGATGGCCATCAAAAAAAGTAAAAAAGCTTTCTTAACAGCACTGCAGTGGCAAAGCAGTTTATATCTGTCGATTTAAAGTGGTTATTCGTCTGTTGGCAGATAGCTTCATTACAACCTGATCTGTGGCATAAGGTCTGTTTTCATCTTTTTGTATTGCCCCCCTCGGTGATTAGTAGGGTCCTGTGGTTCAGCACAACAGCATGTTGCATCTGCGTGTGTGCTCCAAAACTGGATTGTTTTCTCCTTATGATGATTTTCTTTTCACTGGCAGACAACGAGCTTTTACGGAAAAGTTGAAAGGAATGAAGATATCCATTGTTCGGGGGACCAGCTCTGAGACGAGAGCTTTTCAAAGAGCTGGTTTTTATTTGAACATCAAGAGAAAAGAGAGCAGCCCCCCCCCCCCTTACCCCCCCTCCTCTTTTATTCAGTATGTCACAGAGAGATTGAAGCTGCGTCACAACATTAAGTTGATGTTTTCAGGACCGCAAGTCTTTAATGTGTAATCTGGTTGTCTGGCCAAACAGGCCTGATGTGGAGCTCAGACGATCATGGCATTTAGCCTTTGGCCATATTTTTGTGTCAGAGAAATTCAAATATATTTTACAGGTATTACATAAATGGAAATGTAACAAAATGAAAAACCCTTTATGGCATTTTAGCTGCTGCACTGGACTGTAATAATGTTTTAATGATGCTCCGTGTTTATATTTTTGCATATATTTGCAGAGTAAATGATCTGGACTCAGATCATCTGTAAGCTTTCTGATGTTTCTGTTTTAATGTTGCTGCTCTTTAACCCTGTTGAATTAAATGCCTTCCTTTCCTGGATTCAAACTGAGATGCTGCCTGAGTGAAGCGCGCTACCGTTTCTTTTTGACATGTTTAGTTTGACTTCTCAACCTGTAATTGCCTTTTTAAGAGTAAAGAACTTCCGTCTATGATCTTATCCATAAATTCATTCATGTATGCATCTCTGACATATTTAAAAATGGAAGGAAATAGAAGAAAAACTGTGTTCTTATCAGGGAAGTGTGTGGCAGGTGTGTAGATTAGATTTTAGTTTTGCTTATTTTGGGGGTTTTTTGCTTTGATTTTGGTTGTTAGATTCTGTCTATTACAAATCAAATTTTAAATGCAACCCAGGTTGGATTGAAATACAGGCAAACTTTTATTGTAGCCATCCAGCTCTTCCTCATCTGTAAGCGTTTACAGTAGATGTGTGTGGTTTGAGGTCTGTCACATTTGGGTGACAGGATCCCGATGCTGCCATCGTTCCTCAGCCCCAAATAAGCTGCAGGCAATTTTTTTTTCTCAAATATTTGGGGAACATCTGGAAAACTAATATCACAGTTATTATAACAGTAAATTAATTTTGTTTAAAGACTGCTGACATGGAGATTAAAAATCCAATTTGATGCAAGAAATACTGTCTCCAATTTAGATCAGATGTTTTTTTATGCCGTTAATTAATAATAATGCTAAAATGTAATATTGCCCAATGATGCATTGACCTCAGTGAAACACAGAGACGCGGCGAGAGAGAGTCAGTGGGTAGCTGTGGTTTATGTGAAGAGAGGCCTCATGGTGGGGTCAAAAGTGGGACTGACTATGCAGGGTCTCATTGGTGGGTGGGGCCATTGCAGGCCTGGAATGAAAAGTTTGTTTTTATTTACATTTTCTTATTATTTATTTTTCCAAGTAATTATTGAGAAATAAACCGTCTAAATCGGTTGAGCGTCTGAACTTTGATCCCCAAAACTAGTGAAGGCTGTCTGATGGTACTTTCACCCCTTACAAACGATGCACAATGGTTTAGTCTACCTAGATGATGAGTCATGTAAGTGACTTTTAATGTGCATCTCATCATAAAGGGAAGACAGAAAGGCGACTGAGAGAAACTCAGCTGCTTTCAAAAGCAAGAGGAGAAAACCACTATTGGTAGATTAAGAATGGTTTAGCTACCATCAGTTGTTAAAGGAAGTGAGCCAATGAGGATGTGGCACTTTATCTATCAAAGTCAATAGCACAGCTTTACACTGTGACCCTGTTACAAGCATGACTCTTAATATCAGAAAAGCCAGAGAGTGAAGCAGCAAGTCACTCTCCGGATCATGTGACACGAGGTGAGCTGATATTACAGTAAATAAAAGTTAGTCCAAGCAGTCGTTTGTACTAGAAGATTAAACTGAAATTATAGCAACACTAACATAAAGTTGCTTTAATCTTTTTTGCATATTGGACCAGTGAGGCTGTGGGCATTTTAAGGAAGCCGATGCAGTAAAAATAATGTAGGAAGTCACTTAAATGGCAATAATGATTTGGTTCTAATGAGACAGCCAACACGCCAACATACCTGTGTACGCTCTAGCTGTCATTTTCAGGTATTACTAATCTATCTATTCATTTCCTGCTCCTTTCCTTGGGTTGGATTTCTGGAGGCAGCAGTCTTAGTAGGGAAACCCAGATCTCCCTTGCTCTGGGAACCTCCTCCAGCTCTTCCAGGGCGGGGACACTGAAGGATATCCAAGCCAGCCAAGAGATATAATCTCATGTGTGTTCTGGGTGTGCCCTGGGCCTCTTCCCAGTAGGACAAGCCCAGACTCCATCATTCAGGAGATGCCCAAACCACCTCACCGTGCTCTTTTTGATGTGGAGGAGTAGCGGCTCTACTCTGAGTCTCTCTCCTCATTCTTTAAGTACTACCCCGAGCTCATTACCACAGAATAAGAAAGTGACACTTTCACTTTCATGCTTGGATCTTTTGTTACGACTACAGATCGGTACGACACCCACATCGCTGCTGATCCTGCACAAATCTGTCTGTCAGTCTCCCGCTCCACTCTCCCCTCAGTCGTGAACAAGACCTCCATGGAGGTTTCTGCACCTCATCTTAGACTCGGGAGTGCATACTCCACCCCTTTCTACCTGCAAACCATGGCCTCAGAATTTTTAGGTGCTAACTGACACTTTACCAACCCAGTGAGAGCTGGAGATCACCATGTGACGGTGCCAAAAAGAACCACATCATTGGCAAAGAGCAGAGATCAGAAGTCATCAAAGAGGACACCAAGAACATTAGACTACAGTATATGATATCTGTAAGTTTTTGGTTCAGTAACATCCCAACAACACTAGAAAAACTGTCTTTTATCATAAACCTAATTCAATAAATGCATTTTATATACTCTTAACACATTATTTTCATTTATTATGGAATACACTGATGAGCTGGTTTACCTCTGATGTGCTGTCGCTCCAAAAAGCCTGAAACCACATTAGGGTGCTAATGTCAATCCTGTATCCTTCACCCTTGTAGAAGTCTCTTTCTAGCAGTTAGTGAGCAAGAAGATGTGATTGAGTCTGATGGAAGTGAAAAGACGAAGGAAAATGAAGGATCTCCTGAGGGTGACGGGAAAGAAGACTTTTATTCAGTGCACTGTGTGAACACTTTGTTACGAGCTGCTCTAACAAACCTTGCAGGTTGTTGTATACAGATGTCAGCACAATTATTTCTTCATTAAAAGAAAGAAAGAAGTGACCGAGACCCCGACGATACCTTGAAGAGCAGAGAGGCTCCTCCTGCGCTGAAACTGACTTTTGAAATGGACCGAGTGTCCAAATAATGTCTGGCCACCTGCCAAAGTGGTGGGTAGAGAGATTTTTTTATAACAGTGCTTTGTAGGAGGTGTTAATTTCTCACTCTGCATCACATTATGGCCATTTAATAATCAACTGGCATTTGTTTTAGCTGTACTCACTTAAAATATTGTTCTCTTAAAAGTGCTCATGATGCACTCTGGCCCTGAGATGTTGCATTAATTGATTTTTCTTGTTTTTATCTGCATTTTATTTATGCTTTTACTCTCTTACTGCTGTCTTCAGTTTTAGGGTCTTTACCTTTACACTGTAAAGCACATTGAGGCGACTGTGATTTGGTGCTATATGGAAAAAAATTGAACTGAAAAGATATGTTTGAATGAATGAGGCTTTCTTTCGTGTTGCACACGGGGAAGGAAATACAGACATGACCGGTTTCCTAACTGTGGATGAGAATAGGGTGCAGCTGCTTGTGCAGCTTGCAGGTATATTACAGCACTTTGTCAGAAGTGCTGCTGCTGCTGCTTCTCATCACCTCTCCACCCTCGTGGCTCTGTCTGAGAGGCTGAAGTGAACACACTGCTGAACAGAGACGCTTATAAAAAAGGATCCGCTATAAAGTTTGCTGTGTTATTGGCCAATAGTAGAAGGTTGTAAAGTGTCTTTTTGCAGTATGTTGAAATGGGCTTCAGGAAGCAGAGGTGCTGACTCGGCTCTACCAGCTCCTTCTCACTGCTCTTAACCAGAATAACAGACGTTAACCACTGTCGGAAAGATTTTTCCCGCTGTCCAAAATTAAATTCCTGTATTTACATCATGTTAGAATCTAATACGTTCATATATAAAGAGTCTTAAAGCAGTTTTCGGGCGAGATGACAAGGGTGCGTTAGTAGATGTTTGTTTTTACGATGTATTACGCAATCTGATTTTTCTTTTTTCTTTCATAAAATAATATTACCACTCATCCCTGAAGTTAAGTGTCTGTATCTGAGCTGGATAATCCAGGCTCCCAAAGTAAAACAGTGAAAAGGGAGCTCAAAAGTAGCAAGAATAGGAGTTATCCCTTTAAGTGGTTAAAAATCTGAAGTCTGAAAATCACATCATTTAAAAAATAAAAAGCCCACAGAGACAGCGGTGCTAGTCGGGTGTTTAAAAACAGACCGTACGGCATGCTCCTCTGGTGATGCATACCTTGGCCGGCGGTCCTGTAAAAATAGCTGCATTTAACATAATGCTGAAGTATGCCTCTGTTTTAACACAAACCTTCAATTTTAACACAAACTCTGTCCAAAGTTCATGCCAGCAGAGGTTTATATGTAACAGCTTCTCCCTCTAGTTCTGCTGACTTAGGACTGTGGGACCTGTGCCAATCGTAACTGTGTGTTCATGCGCAGTGATTCATGGTAGGAAATTCTTTGTTGCTGCAAATAAGCTGCTGTATCCGTCAGGTCCAGTCAGGAATATGAGCATTGCTGGAAAACATTGTAGTTGAGTGGCAAACACTAAACCTGAAGAATCCCCCCCTTTACAAAAGCAGACGCGTCAGCTTGGACTGAATACATTAAACTGTGTGTAATGTGCACAGTAGCATTACTGCCTAGTTCATACTATATCAAACGAGGCTAAGTTCGCATTGCTGCATTAATACGGTGCAATGTATAGAATGACACTGTAGTTCTTCAGCTCAGTGTCACACAGTATTCTCCAATCGTTATCTTTTTAATTGTGGTTCTCAGCTGAAGGACACTTTGCGTCATATCATGACATTTGAAGTTTTTAGCTTTCATTTTATGCCTTTTTCTTCTTTCTAATAAATTTTGTCCACCGTGAAGAAATCAGTTTTATCCTCTTTCAACTCTTGGTGCTCATTTTAAATTTGTTGAAATAATGAGCTCTGTACATTTTGTAATCCTTTGAAGCAGAAGCTCAGGCTTCAGACTCGTCTAAACGCTTTATTTTTCTCCTCCTCTCTCTGCAGCATGGCATATGATATACGTATTAAGTGTACTTATTAAGTTTTATAATAAGTGTTATATACTTAATACCACCTCGGAACCTATTCATGCAGGTCTAGAGACCAGTCAGTGACCTCCGCTCGTTAGGGAAGATTGTGAATTCCCTAAGTAACTGGCAAGTGATTGCTGGCACCCTTTTGCAACCAGTTTCATCCAGTGACAAACCAATACCGGTCTCCAGCCCTGTGTGGCTGGAGTTGTGGAGAAATTTCAATTTGATTGCCAGCAACCAATTGTCAACTAATCAGGGAATAAACATTTCTTCTTTGCGACTGGAGGTTTTCAGGGCGGTCACAGACTAGTCTGTGTGACTGAGACATCAGGCAAGAATCAGGCCTTAATGGAGCTAAAATAGCTCATTTTAGACAGTGGATAAACTCTGGGACTCTACAAAAGCCCAGTACAAGATAAATGAAGATTATTTTTAAGTGAATTAATCAAGCCTGCTCTACTGGATTCCAGAATTTAAAAATATGATTGAATGTGGGCTTAAGTGATTGAAGTCATTCGCCGAATCCCACTCATGACTTTTTATATATTTATCTTAAAGTTTTATGGGTGAAAATGAATTGAAACCAACCTGCCAAGCTAATTAATTTCAGCCATCAATAATGGATTTACTGTAAATCTTCCACAGTTGTCACGGAGGACTGAGGCGGCTAAAGGAGAGCCAGTAATCAGCAGGTTGGTGGTTCAGTCCCTGTCTGCACCAGCTTCCGTGTCGAAGTGTCACTGAGAACTCCAAACTTCCCCCATGTATCGCTCTGTGTCACAGACAGTGTATGACTGTGTGTGTAAATGTGTCAGTGTGGATTGCAGCGTGAAGCTCTTTGAGTGGCGCAAAAGTCTAGAAAGCACTATTGTGATGCCAGCCCATTTACTGTTTATCAGTGTAAACTGACTCTGTGTGTGTGTGAGAAGGGTGAACTGTGCAGGCTGAGCAATAATGAGAAATACAGAGAGAATTGTTCTCATCACAATTTAGAGGTAATTTGTAAAACTTTCAGCAGTCAATGTTTCCTTTATCCTGTAAATTTGCAGGCTGAGCTTTGAAACATTCTCACAAAGATGTGTGTATGTGTGTGTTTGTGTGTGTGCGTGCGTGCGTGCGTGCGTTGTCCTGACTCGGGCCATATTTCACTTTCCCTCCAACAAGCCATATGGGAGTGTATTCATTTCCCTCGGCCTCTAACACCCTCCATTTCTCTCCTTCTCCATCATTTCTTTTCCCCTCAGGATTATTTGCTCTTTGTGATTCTGCGTTCTCACTCTTATCTGTCCGCACGCATGCTTTCTTTCTCGTGCCATTTGTTTTAGTTTTTTATTTATTTAGTTTGTTTGTTCTTTTGAAGTATGCCAGAATTTCAGTAAGTCACCCTGGGAGTCAATTAGACAGCACGATACAATATTTCAAGCGTGCAGAGACCCACCATAAGCAGGCTTGTGACCCACTTTGGGGCCTTAACCCAGAGCTTTGGAAACCACGGTAACAAAATACCCCGAGCTCTTGGGCCAGCAGGCATTGTGCCTTTTTTTTTTTTTCTGTCTCTCTGTGCGTTTCTGCCTTAAAAGGTAGGTTTGATTTATCTGTGCTTTCAGCTCGGTGGGGGTGGAGCAGACGTGATTATGTCAGACCCCATCAAGAGTGGCTAAGAATAGCTGAAGCCATCTCACACCTTAACTTAGGTTTAAAATGGATTGTTTAATGCCATCTCGCTTGCATGTTATGAAGCTCTGGAGTGTAACGTCATGTTTGAGACGAGGCCAAATGTGCTGTTAGAGCTGCAGGTAGCTGCCTGGTGCCAAGCTCTGGGAAGCGGTTTGAATACTTGTTTTTCGGGTGGTGTCCTCGTTGAAGCTGCGTCATCCTCTTTCCATGGATACGTGGACTGTTTCCTTACAGCAGCATCCACCTTTTTTCCGTCAGCTTTGTTTGCTCCCGATACACACGTCTCACCTGTCAGCTATTAACAACACGGCAGATGCGGAGTGAGTGACGTTCTCGAGGGCCAGAGTTCACCGTCCCACCCTGCCAGTGAATGATTCACTCACGGGCACAAGGATCTGCGGCCGTAAAGAGCCGGCAGCGAAGTCTGCGTGCGCAGATACTGTTAGCTGACTGATTAAAATGTATGAGCAAGCAAAATGGAATTATAGTTTCAAAAGTCAAATGGAAGGATTGAGATAAATTGTGGCCCCTGAGAATTTTTTATTTTTTTTTACTCTGGCTTTCTATTGTTGGCAGATCACTGAGGTCTCACACAGCAGCACACTAGAAATGAAATTAAACTTGTTATTGCTCTGCTGTTGGATCTTGGTGTTGAAAGTAAAATGTCTGTACGCTCGCTGACACTGAATTATTTAACTTGTAGCTGAACTAAGACTGTCGACCCTTCCCGTGTAGATGCAGTACTGTTTTCTCCCACATCTTCATGGATTCTTGCTAGAAAGGAGCACAGCAAACAACATTACGTGGCCAAGTCCAGAATCCTCCCACGGTCTTCAGCTTACCAGGGTTCTGAATAAAAGCTGGGCTAATTCATGCCATAATAAATCGATATATTTGCCACCATACAGCAATCTCTGCTGTGTAAACATGATGGGTTCATGTTTTTCAGTTTGGATCATCAATGCGGGTCACGGTAAAGTGTCTGGCTATGCAGATTGAAGTATTTTGCAAATACAACCTACGTGCTCCAGCGAAGTGCTTCACAAGTCAACAGTGACCACAGTGATGATTGTATGTGCAGATCAAATGCTGATTGGCTGAAAAGTGGGTTTGCACAGGAACGAGAACGATAGCGGAGTTCACCATGAAGAGGGAGAGGCGCGAAAAATCCATCGAAGATAAAAAGGGCAGCAAAAGGAGGCACGAGGAGCTCAGTTCTCTCACTTCAGTACAAAGAAGTTCTTTGTCTGTTATGACTTTGGGCAGGAACTGAAAATAAGGACCAAAAACAGCACAAACATAAAAGGGAAGCCATTTAAAAAGCCCGCAGGTTGTTTTTTAAATGTAAAAAAATGGTTGTTCTGGTGAAACGAACAATAACAAACAACATGTTAGATGATGGTCTGCAAAGCTGCGTGTAGGCTCTGCTTCGAACCAATGCACAACCTTGCTGGCCTATTTAGGTCAAAGAGATGGGACAATTGACATCTCTGCAGTTAAGCAGGGCTGCTGACTTCCTATGAGCCTGGCTGCAAGCGTGGCCTCGTCATAGGTCCCAAAGTTTTGTCTAGTCATTAAAGATGATCGAGCCTTTGCAGGTTGTGCTCTGCAATGGTGAAACTCACAGATGGGCAAACTCTGTAGCCTGTTTTAGATTTCTTCTTAAAACCGATTTTTATTGTGTTTCTTTTCATGACATCTAATGTTTTTATCTACCTCTTGGTATTGTGTGTGCTGGTTAGTAATTGCTGTTTTTAATTCCCTTTTAATATATTCAATTTTTTAAACGTTTTTTTTTTGTAGCATTTAAGCTTTGTTTGGAAAAGTGCTACATGAATACAAATAAAGGAAAGGTAAAATGCGATGTAATGGGTGTGATCGGCTCATTTGGTGCGGTTGTTTCCTTCAGTGACTTTTCTGCTTCCAACATTTTTCCAATCAACTGGAAGAGAGCGGATCAATCCAAAGAAAGAAACTCCGCTGCCAACTAGTATTTTTGGGCCCAAAATTGCAGAGCAGCGCAGGCACACCATGCACACGCATAAATGCTGGCTAAGGCATCGACTGTTTGCGTAGGCGACTTTGTAGGATCTATAGAGCCAACACGGAAGAATAACTGAAGCTCGACAGGATTCTTTGAGTTCTATTTTATAATGTCTTTGCTGATGATCAGTTGGTGGTGAAGTGGTTTTGGGGTTGTTGAGCAAAGCCTTGATTAGTTTTGTTGGTCATGCTGGGAGTTATTGTCGTAGCCCCATCATAATAATGGCCTGTAGATGCTGTTATAAATGAGACTTTTGAAATATAATCCCTTTACAAGATGCGAAACTTTCTGAAGGTTTGGTTGTACTGTTAGATAGTTTACATTTCAAATATCAATTTATATGATCTTTAAAAAAGAAAAAAGCTCAAGGGCAGTTTTAAGCTGTTTAACCTATTTACACACATAAGAAGGGATGATGAGCACTCATCCACGAGTCCTCGGGCAAATTTTCATAATAACTGAACCAAAGTGTGAACAATACACTCTCAAAGCAGAACAACCCCCAAAAACCTCCACAGCAGGTCATATAAACGGTTTGATAAATGTCTGTAATAAGTCACAGTCCGGTTACTAAAACTATAGGTCATCACTCAAAATGAGACACATAAATGTCCTCGGGGAGAGCCGCACGATGAGAGCAGCAATTTGTTTAAAAGAAGGGAAAAAAGTTTGTGTGTGCCAGAAAAAGCTACAGAACAAGAGCTGGGTGTGTAATTAGCCTTCATTAAAGGCCTTACATCTGTTCCCCTTCTGTAACTCCAGCCTGTTGAACTTGTCGGTACACTTTTACGGTAACACAAGCCGGAGCTGGTGTCACGATCCTGCCGCGTTTAGGACTCGCACAGAAACGTGACGCGCATACATCAAAGAGGGCACATCAGGGCTACATGTGTCAGTGACACAGATAGAAGAAGACATGTGTCACATTATACACGAAAACTAGAACAGACGCAAGGAACAGGGCGGCATGATTACACACTTTATGAGGAAGTTTCACCAACAATTTCATTTTACATTAGCTATGCCGAGGGTTTTACTGGTTAATGGCACAGATTTATAAACTCACCAGTTACTTTATTCAACAGTTACACCTGTTTGAGTACTTATAAATGGAAGCAAATCATAGGGCAGCAATTTGGGTCAACGCAACCTCCTGAAGTGTGATTTAAGTGGCGCTGAGCATGGTGTGGCTGTCGGTGGAAGACGGGCGAGTCTGAGTATTTTACTGACATTTTCCTCACAAAATCATCTATTAGATGAACTATAGCAGTTTACTGGGTCAAAATGCTTTATTGACGTCAGAGTAAAAGGGCAAGAGCAAAAAAAGAGGCAAACATAACCACTCATTACAGATAACATGTCAAACCTTGAAGCAGATGGCCTACAAACCACAGAAGACCACACCAGGTTTCAGGAAACTGAGGCTACAGATGATGTGCAGCCCACAAATCTGCAGGAATAGTGTAATGCTGTCACGTCAATATGGGCTAAAATCAGAGGACTGTTCCCAACACCAAGTTGAATCACGAAGAGTTTAGCATCACAGATGAGCGGAAGATGGTACAGATTGAAGTTGTGTTAATAGTCAAAAATCATGCATCCAACAAGAGCTTTTAAGTCTTCTGTCTAAAAGGAGCATCTTAACTTCAATTAATACATCGACGTAAGAGAAAACCTGCTTTAAAAAGCTAATCACTGAGTATAGGATGTAATAGAACATACAGACGGTAAAGAGTAATGTGCACACTTCTATGCTCGCAGTAGATGTGGCAGCATAGCCTTATAGAGGGACCTGATGTTGCTTTACTTTGTCCTCAGCATGCACACTGAACAACATACACACACTCTTTATGTGCCGCTTCATCCATATGTAAGCCACATCCACAAAAAGCACACCTTTCCCTTCTGACTTTAAGCGCAAACTTTTCTCCTTGTATGGCAAAGTAAATATTTATAGACTTAAAGCTCCTTCGTGTTCCCTTACACATACACACACATACACTCCTATGGTATGAGGTAATGTGCGATATCAGTTGCTATCAGCAACGTAAAACACGGATTGCCCGAGCATACTTTGAGGATCTTACTGTAAATTCATCCAGACAGTAAAATTCTGCATTTTGTGCTGCAATATATCTTTAAAAAAACACGCCAGGGGCTGCAGTTTTCACTGATTTCTCATAATGAACATGGTAATGAAGGACAGATTTGCTTAATGCAGTCTGAAACCCTTTTTGGTGGCAGTAATCACAGACCTCCACTGGTGGTAGAGTAGGAACAATCAATTACTGTTAGGAGGGAGAAGAAGGAGGAGGAGGAGGAGGAGGGGTCATAAAAGACACGATGGAGGAAGAGGGGGGCAGTGAATGGAAAGAAAAAGAGAGGAAACAAGTAGTTGATGAAAGAGTTACTACAAGTGAGCTGGAGATTTCAACATCCCCACCCGCTGCACCCAACCACTCTGACCTACTTCCCCCCCCCTCTGCTGAAACACACTCAGATGATTCAGCACTTCACTCCATCTCCCTCCCCGCCTCATCTTTCACCCTCACACTTGACATTTCTCTCCTTCTCCCTCTCGCTGTCTTTGTTTTGTTTTTTTTTGCTTTCTGTCTTTCGGTGTCTCCAGCAGCGCCTTCCCTCTTTTCTGAAAATTGAACCTGAACTCGCCCATTATCGGGAGTCATTTGTTTCAACTCCTACCAACTAACAGCGGGGGGAATAAGCAGCTTTCACAACGCTGGATAATCACTGCCGCCATGTAGAAATGTGACATTTTGAAAAGATTTCATGGCTTGGAAGAGAACATTTTGTTTTCAGACTGGTAATTGTGTGTGTCTGTGTTTTATTTATTTAATTTTGGCATTTTGCCTCTATTGTACAGCACAGAGAGAGCGAGGCAGAGGCAGGAAGGTGCTGAGAGAAGGGAGCAAAGGAAAACCAGAGAGGGCTCAAACCCGGGGCACGTATTCTACACGTCGAGCCACAGAGCCGCCTGAGTTTCTGTTTCTGGCCGTGTAATGTCATAAAGTCGAGGTTGTTATGACTTGAGTGCTGCTCGGTCAGCAGATAAAGGATAGATGGTGCAGGGATATAAACCACATGGTTGTACAGGATGCTGCGGCTTGTTTACATCCCCAGCCTTTTGTTTTTCAGCCCCAGCTGCTTCTGTCAGTGAGTGTGAATCACCTCTCCAGCTTTCTCTTATGTCTTCTTTCTCACCTTATCTCGCTCTCACTTTTTTAATCTCACTCTTTTCATGTCCCGCTGTTATCCTGGACAGAAGCACACAAGGTCCAGTCTCTGACCCCTCAAACACAGTATAAAAAAAACTGTGTCCTAAAAGATAAAAGGTACAACATTAGATTTAAAGAACACCAAAAGTCAAAGAAAGTTGTCAAAGGACTCTTTGCAGTCCTGTTAAAACTAACGCCTGAGTTATCCATAAGCAGGAAATCTAATTTATTTATTTTTTAATTATTATTTTTTAAATTTAGTTGTAATGTATGATGTTACCAGAAACTCCTTTTAAACCTACATTGTAACCTTCCACCCAATCTCATGCACACAATCCACATCGGGTCGACACAGCCCGTCACAAGTTGAATGGCGTGGAAGGATGCAGTGAACAGTTGAGAGGGGTTTCCAGTTATGTTGGAAGTTAGGACGTAGATTTCCTATGAAGTGGAAATCAAAGTTCAGCACACCCTCACTGCTTCCGTAGGAACTAAAAGGCCAAGGAGCCTTGTTGCTAGCATTCAAGTATATTTTAACACAATGCCACAGTCTTCCAAGGAAATTCACCCTAACATCAGACTGTGTACTACACAGTAGTGCCACATCTCAGAGTCCACAGGCTTCGGTTAGCATGTTAAATTTTGGCCGTACAATTTAAAAAAAAAAAGACTTCTTCAACCGTATCGCCACGTGTCCAGAAGCTAAAGCTTGCCCAGAAATGGATCATGGAACAGGACAGTGATAACAGCACAGCGGGGACTCTAAAGAATCAAGATGTTTCAATGGCCCAGATGAACTGCAGAGCTCTACGATGTGGACCTTAAAAGAGCTGTATGTAAATGAATGCCCGCAAACCCACAGAGAACTGAAGCAACACCATTAAGAAGACATTTCAGCCCAGACACTGACACTGAGTGGACAGTTGCTTTTCCTATGAAGTGTTTCACAAACTGGCCTCACAGATTATTTTTTGGCTAAATGTCTTCCCGAGCGAGCTTCACGTGCCTACTTTTTGAAATCCTCCTCCAGAGCCGCCTCCTGGATAAGCTTTTAGTCATAGATGGATAGATAATGACTCTTTCGGTATATTGATTTCCATTAGTACCTCTGGCAACAGAAGTGCGCAGCATGCCTCAGAGACGCCTTGATCAGGTTTATGCATATTAAATATTTGATTATTGTCTGAGGTGCTAGCAGTCTATCACATACGGCACAGAAAATCAATGAATCCTAGAAACAAATGTTTGGCACATGCGTTTTCACAATAAGTGTGACTATCAAATTGTTTCAGCTTTAGTGAAGAAAGACTTCACTTGTTTGGCACGGTCGACAGGAGTTTCTTACTTTCCTCTCCTGGGTTTGTTGAGCTGCAGCTGTGGTAAATCGCAGCAGCAGGAAGCTTAAATGCTTAAAACTCGATTTTTTTCCCCTCGGGCAAAGATGTTCCACATGGTGGACATTTTCTCAGCACTGGAAGTGTGGTGGTAATTTGTTTTCTAATAAATGACAAACAGCGGGTGGTGCACAATTTTGTGCCTTTCCAGTAAACACTCTTTTGTTAGAGCAACAGGTTTTCAGTAGACCGTGTGCGTACAGGCTCTTTTAATCCTTTCCTAGATGCTGTGGCGTTAATGTGGGGAGTTTTCACCTGTTCTGAAATTTGCTTCTGGGCGGCAGAAGTGACCCGCCGTGGCTGCTGCTGCTGAAAACTGAGGAGCTGATGAGAATTCTTTAGATTTTTTTGTCTTTGTGTGTGTGTGTTTGTGTGAATGTGCATCTTTCCTTGCATGTTTGTGTGTGTGAGTGTGTGTGTAGGATGCAGATGGGGTTTTGGGAAGGAAGCCAGCAAACACAATTGGTCCATTGAGCCGTCTTACACCCCCTGAGTCTCTCTCATTCTCTCTCATATGTAGACACACACAACCACTCGCGCACACACACACACACACACACACACACACACACACACACCCTGGTGAGACTTGTTACAGTTTGCACTGAGCAGTCTGAATTCTGAGCCGACTGAAGTCAGAGGCTTCAGGGTTGTGTTGTGGTTTTCAACATATTATTCTGCCCCCCCCCTCCTTTCTCTCACAGAGCATTTTTTTTATTCAGGCGACAAAAGTTATGACATTATTACAGTTACAACAAAATGGGCGCACCCTGCATTTGAAGTTAAGCAATCATTTCCCAGAGCCGTGTGTGTGTGTGTGTGTGTGTGTGTGTGTGTGTGTGTGTGTGTGTGTGTGAGACACTTTTTTCCCTCAGTCATGCCTTATTCCCCTCGGGCAGAGGGGAAGCAGAAGCACTTTTTTGGGGAATGAATTCAAGCTTCTCTCTGTTGGAGAACTGATTGAAAGTTTGGGTATATTCATACATCAGAAAACTAGTTTATTGATTTGCTTGGGGGCAGCACGGTGGCACGGTGGTTGCCTCACAGCAAGAAGGTCCCGAGTTCAATTCCACCATCAGGCCAGCAGGGTCTTTCTGTGTGGAGTTTGCATGTTTTCCCCCGTGGGTTCCCTCCGGGTACTCCGGCTTCCTCCCACAGTCCAAAGACATGCACTTTGTGGGGATAGGTTAATTGGAAAATCTAAATTGCCCATAGGTGTGAATGCGGGAGTGAATGTGCGAATGGTTTTCTGTCCCTGTGCGTTAGCCCTGCGACGGACTGGCGACCTGTCCAGGGCGTACCCCGCCTCTCGCCCTATGACAGCTGGGATAGGCTCCAGCGCCCCCCACGACCCTGAAAAGGATAAGCGGAAGCGAATGGATGGATGATTTGCTTGGACTTGACAAGGCCGAGTCATGTGACAACTCACAGTAGTACAATAATGGGTGAATTATTAACAGGAAAAAGAAACAAAGTAACCAACATGGCCAAGATTACGTTGATTAATGAGGTTCTGAATGTTCAATTAATTGCCCAGCCCTACTTTTTCCCCCCTGTTTTTTATGTGCTTTTGTAATCAATCAAAGTGTCTACATATTTATTATTCATTGCCTTATTTCCTTATCTTATTAACAGCCTTGGATAGGGTATAATGCTGCAAGAAGGTGGAGATAAAGTGGCTAACTGCTACCAGGTGTCAGACCAATAAACCGCATGAAATGCTGTGTAATTACATAGACTTATAGAAATAGATGAAACATTGTAAGACAAAGATGACTCCATCACATCCATCAGAAGGTTTTGTGTGAGACTCATTTAAGTAATAAATTGACACGATGTGACTTGTTCCAGTTTAAGCTAGCATGCCCCAAGCCTACTAGGACTATTTGTAGTGATTTAAGATCAGTTTGGGGTGATATTTGAAAATTATTTGATTCGATTTGATTTTTTATTCTTTTTTTTTTTTTTTAATGGTATACAGCACAAAACACTATACTGTGAGTACTGTTGCAGTGGTAGATAGTTAACCTGAACCTTATTTTTATTTACTAGCAGGATATACACACACACACACACACACACACACACACACACACACACACACACACACACACACACCTTCTCTAGTATGGAGCTGGAAATGAGCATAACTGGCTCTCTTAAAGCAGCTCCAGCAAGATTGTTTGTTTTGATAAAATCATTATTGTTCTAATCTGATTTTTGGATAGCAGACTATTTTCCTTTTAGCCTGACATCAGTAGAAAATTGGTCTGAGCACACACCTCCGCCTTGGGCCAACTTGCTCTCCATCAGTCACCCTGTGCAGCGTTATTCAGACAGCACAGTAGGTGAAGATCCGTTAATGCAGTGAGAGTAATCACTCTTAAATGACAGGACAGAGATCACACGGTCCACTCAGACCGGTGCGACTGAAAAGAGCTGGATAAACCTCCTACTGACTGACTTTGGTATCCTTTTAGCCCTCTCTAATGTCTCTTGATTTGCAGTTTGCTCTCTTTGTTGCTCTTATAAAGAGAGGATCAAGCATTTCTGCCAACAGTTGTGTGAGAGTTTAATCAGTGATGTGCAAATTGTTCTGCTGTGTTTCCCTTCAGCGCTATTTAGCACGAGCAGTTAGATAATTCAAAGCGTTTAGTGCTCAAGCAGAGTCTCAAATTAGTTTGGTGTGATGAAGACACCAATGATGATGAGGATGAGGCCTTTTTTTTTTCTTTGTGGTGCTGCAGCATCTTCAAGTGCAAACTAAAAGTAAAAATGTAGCGCTAATGACTGAGGGGAACGAAAGGAGAAAGAGAAGAGCAAAAAGTGGGATATGAGATGAGGGCTCGTCGGTGGGGGTTGGTATATGTAGGGGAGAAATAAAAGGAGACAGGCAGAGATGACAGGGGAAGGTGCGGCATGACAAAGAGCTGCAGGGAGGCAGGTCGATGAGAACGGAGATGAGATGCATTAAAATAAAATGAAGTAAGGAGAAAGAGGAAAGAGGGGGTGTTCACAGGTGAAGAGTTCAGTCGTGTGCGTAATTTGACAGTTTGATTTTAAAGTTTGTTGCTGCAGAGGCGCAGAAACCTGAGCCTCAAAATCGTTTTACTGGAAACAAAACTGCCCGCAAACGCCAGAAGCTTCCATCTGCATCCTCCCTCCTTATCGAACCTCGCTCTCCCCCTGTGTTTGTAATGATATTCCAGCTATGGCTGTTTTTTGTAAGACTTGTTTTGAGCAACAAGCTACTTTCACTGCTTTCATCTTTGATGTTGAACTGCTGCCAGAAGACACTGTGTGTTAGCGTGCATGTGTGAGGGGCCTGAGGATGCAGAGTTGTGATTAAAGAGGAGGGAAGAAACGGGACTTGTTAAAGATTCTTTCTTTTCCTGGATAAACGACTTGCAGCTCGAGCCGGAGAGGGGGGCATCGCTGCAGGGAGTCTGGGATTTTAACGTGGTCGCTGTGTGAACACATGCAGTCTCTCTGAGTCTCGTGTAGATGAAGATGTCAGAATTTTGTGACAATTGATTTATTTGGGAGAGGAGGGATTGTACTGTAGACGAAGCTAAATTTGGTCACCCAACGTATTGTCTTCCAGAAAGCACAGCTCTTAATTTGGTTTTCATTGTCAATGTAAATCTTAAGAGGCCAGTTATAGTTCTAACTTTGGAGTATGCTTTAGTTTGCTTTAGCCAGAGCGTCATCAGATGGGTACGAGGCTGTGTGCCTGGAGGAGACTGCGTGGACTAATCCATGGCATCTATAGATGTCCATGTCTCTGTACTGCATGTAATCCCTCCCTTTATCATTCACTTCAGCACCAAAGGGAAACTGCAGGCCTGAAAAATGAAGCCAACTCACACATTTCCTAAAAGTATTACTTGTTCCAAAAGCAAATCGACCCGTATAGATTACCATGTTAAAATGTATTGCATAAAACCGCATGGTGTGACAGAAAGGGAAGCAGATGATCGCTTTACACTTCATTTGGACTTTACAGAAAGACATTTTAATTGTGGACAAGTTGACGAGTGTAACAGTGAAACTAAAAGGAGAAAATGTAATTAATGCAGATGAGGTGAAGAATAGAGTGCAGGCAAGGTGGAGTGGGTGGAGATGAGTGTCGGGGGTGATTTGTGACAGAAGGATATATGCAGGGGGGAGGGTAGTGAGACCTGCTATGGTTTGGAGAGAGCAGCACTGACAAAAAGGCGGGAGGTGGAGCTGGAGGTAGCGGATTTGTACCCAGGGTGGTCAGTATTAGAAATGAGTTTATCAGAGGGACAGCTTGGACATGTGCAGAGGAGGGATGGTTGGAAACAGGGGACAAAGGATGTTGGATATAAATGCCGAGCTGGAGGAAAATAGGATGATGTAGTGACGGAGGACATGCCGGGGGTTGTGTGACAGAAGAGGCCACATCAGTATCCAGGTGGATTCACCTGGATACTGGAAATTTGTGTGTTTCACACTGTGCTCAGTCAGCTCGGTTCATCAGCTGCTGCCAGTCCAGGTTTACACCCCCCTCCCCTACACAACACACACATTTTGGTCCCAGTATGTTATTGCATAAATAGGAGAGACATCATTAGATGATGACTGACAGCTGTGGCAGCCAATCTCTCCTGGCACTGCCCCCTGAACCCTCGGCTTCACCCCCTGCACTGCAGCTGAGCCAAAATCAGACCCTGCTACCACAATCTTACTGAGAAAAGGGACACCGCATGCTTACGCCGTAGCCACCTCAGTAACAAGGCAGGCTCACCATCAAGCATTTCCTGTTAATCATCTATTGTGCTGTAAATGGGACAGTAATTTATAAAATCAACAGCATGCTGTGATAACTCAAGCTTAAAATTAACGACCGAAAGCACACATTTATCAAGACTGTGTTTACATGCTTGTTACTTTAAGACAGAAGTAGGGTCATTTTCTCATAGACATACAATCACGCTTCTTTCTGGAAGCAGAGTAGTTGCCCCCTGCTGGTCACTAACAAGAATGCATGTTTAAAGCTTCACTTAAAAGCTGGCTTTGCTTTTCAGACCCTGAATTGCGATGGCCATCTTTTATATACTGAAATTTGTTCTCACCCTTCTGAGAAGTATTATCTACTGGAGTACCCACAGAGTGTAACCATGAAATTACACATATAATGTAACTGTGTCTCTAAGACTTTCGCGAAACATTTGAGAGTTCATGTCCAGTTCAAGTCTGGCGACGTATTAACATTTTATGCAGCTGATTCTTCCAGAAGTGTTCTTGTCTCATATGTGGTCCGGTTCAGTTATACTCTGTACTTAAGGCCACAGTGCATGGATGCTAACCTCGTCTAAACTCAGTAAGTCAGAAGCAGCTTGTAGGAGATCTAACTTGAGTTGCACGAGAGGAGGAAATATGATTCACAGGGTGATGTGAGGTACTTGTTTAAAAAGATGAAATTTCCATGTGCTGTGATGCTAGCTGGGCAGAGACTGTTGTGACTTGTGAGAATCTTCTTTTTTTTAATGTTTATCTAACTAGACAGCCTGCATTTTATTTAAACTAATAGAAAAGTAAAGACACACTTTAAAAACCAGCTCACAGACACTGAGGGAAACTAGTTTGATTCCCTCTGGGACAGGCAGAGCTGCATGATATCTAGATTTTTGCTTTGAGCCCCTTACAGTGATATTTCTTCCACTCCTCAGGGAGGTTAAAGGTCAGGCTCAGCTGCTGACTGCCCTGCCTGGAGCTGATTAGGATCAGCATCCTGCTTAAGGACACTTCGGGAAGACAGATGCAGCCTGTCACAGTCGTCCAGTTGAAGGACGTTTTGTTTAATCAGGAACAGCACATGCTGCTGTAAGCCATGCTCAAACTGTCACACATGGTCATGAGCTCCAGATAACGGCCGAATGACTAAGATTGCAGATAGAAACAGCCACAATGAATTTTCTTAGTAGGGAAGCTGGTATGGTTGGGTGATATGTGAGCATTTTCTAAATGGCCATGTCCAACTGATAACAATTATCATGCGTTTACAGTTTAAGGTGTGCATGGGCAACTGGATTTAAAATTTACCTGTTTACAGATTTAAATTATCAAGGTGGCAAACCTCCATCCATCCATTCACCCATCCAATTAACAGCTGGTCCATTTCAATCAACCCCAAAAGACAACCAGTGTTGGACTCCATAATTGTCCAGTGAACCAACCTTAGTAGCTTACAGCCTCCATATAAACTGAGTGAGGAGCTTGAGCATCATCAGGGAGCTTGGAGTACAAAAGCATCCAGTTCAGGTGGTTAAGCAGTCCAATCAAGACATCACCTGGGAGCCTTACCTTGGAGACTTTCTGGTCACGCCCAACTGGAGACCTTGCAGATCACAACTCGTTGGAGGACTTCTATTTCAAAGGAGGAATAAAAGTGAACATATAAAGATTGACTAAATGTTTCCCCCACAAATGGAGCTAAAGTTGTTTCAATAATGGCAACTAAACCTGGGTGTGACATGCAAATTCTGTGTCAGAATTCATCTGTTGAGAACTGAGAACACAGAAATAACGTGTTGGTGCATGGGGTTATCGAGTTCATAGTCGCGTGCGTGCAGCTGTGGCCATAGATCCCAACTGTAGCCAGAGTCATGAACTCTTCAGATAACTTCACAAGAAGTGATTTCTATAAATATGTATTTGGATATATCAGCCATTCATGTGTCTCACCGCAGCGAGAGTACTGTGTGTGTGTGCGCGCGCGCGCGTGTGTGTGTTGTTGACCTCTTGACTGCTTTCCGAGTTAATCTATCCGTGGATGTGATCAGATTACTGTGGATTATACTGACTGAGGTTCTACCAAGACTGCATGACACACTCACATACACACTTGCAGACTTTCAGATGAGCGCACGATAACCAAACTGACACAGTAATGCATGTAAGCTCTGAGAACCCCACATAATAAATATGAGCTGACACTTGTTAAGACACACATGCACAGTTGGCCTGATCTGACGGAGGCTTAAAGTCCATCCCACTATTAGAAAAGCAGGTGTGATGGCTCTGGTGTGCACAGGTAGATGCTTCAGTCTGCAGGTAACAAAAAGTTTATAAAGTCATATTGTTTCTTGAAGTTGGTGTCTGGCTATATTTTGAAGTTAAAATGTGAGAGGACGGCATGTTTGAGTTGATTGACACCCTGTGGTTATTTAGAAGCAGCGCTCGCGATTCCCTTCACACCAAAGAAAAGAAACTGCTGTTTTCGAACATGATATTGGTTTTGACAGTCTCAGTGTGTGTTCATTATATTGCCGACTTCAGTGCTTTGACATACAGCGTGTTCTCGTCACGTTGTGAAAATGCTGCTCACATCCCGCCAGGTGTCATTTCCTCGCCGCCCCATCCAGCTGCCTGTCTCTCTGTGTTAAAGCCTGACATAAAAAAATTAAAATTAAAGAAAAAACCCACACACACACTGACTTTTCTCAATCAATATGTTTTCTACATTGCTCAGTGTGTGGTAAGATGCTTAATCCTGCTCTTTATAAACCACCAGCGAAGTACAGAGATAAACGCACGCTGTTTGGTGGCTTAAAGCAAAAAGAACAAACCAATCACCGCAAAAGAAAAACAGAAAAACCAAACAAAAATGGGTTAAACCTCTTAGACACTTAAAGACATGTTAGCAGCAGCTCTGTGAAGAACAACAAAGGACAGTATGACAAGCAGAAGGTGTTTTAAACATAAATGTAACATTATCCCGTCTCAGGAGACAGGAGTGTCGTGGATAGATATAGAGCTGGACACAAGCTGGCTTTACACCATGACTCATTCCTTTGTGTGTGTGTCTGTGTGTGTGTGTGTGTTTGCTTGTGTGTATAAAGTCCCTTTTTTGACTCTGTGTCATGACCATCTGTCCGATGGCAGAATAAGCAAACGGCTGCCCAAGTGACGCGATGCAAAACAGAAAAATGAAGTGAGAGACACACACAAAGAAAGTGAAAGACAGACAGGAAGAGAGCTGCTCACAGGCCGGGACCAAAGAGCGAGAAATGAAAAATAGAAATCCACTTATAAGGTTTGTTGTTATCTTCTCATGAGCTAGATGACAAGATTAATATCTTTCTCACATCCGTCCAGTAAATGTGTATCTACAGCCAGGACTCACTTAGCTTAGATTAACAACCGGAAAATTGATCCCGGCCAAGAAAGGGTCTGGCTCTTGAAGCCACTTGAACATTGTTTTAAAATTCTAGTGGAGATCATCTGAACTTTTGAGGAAATGAGGAAGATTCTGCACACAAACAATATTTCCATTTGATGAAACATTGCAGCCATGACAGAGTGTGAGCTGTAATCATAGCCTGTATATAAAAAGTGGATGTAGCCACTGTGATGTCACCTTGGATGTCAGATTTGGATTCTTATTGTTGGTATTATTTATTGTTGATTAGCAATAGACTCTACTAATAAAATAATAGAATTTCACTCATCAGAACTGAAGCACAGAAGTCTTGGACTGGTTCGTCCCCTGCTGCAGGCTGTCTTATTTGTCCGATACTTGCATGAAAAAGGAGATGCCAACAGGACAAACGTAGTCGACAGGTCCTGTTCAGTGACTGCAGGTAGCAGAGGTGAGGACAAGGAGACAGTTACCGGACCAGCTGCCTGTGTCAGCACATCTCTCAAAGCAGCACCTAATTTTAGGCCTGGCCTGGCACTTTTCCTGATCTTATTGACCCCTCGAACTGCTACAAGCTGACAGACTACAAGCCACATTTACCCACAGACCCACATAGCACTTCATCTGATTAAAATCCACGGCCAGTTTATACAGATCAGCCATTACATTTTAACCACCTGCCAAATGTTGTGTTGGTCCCCCCTTTTCCTCCCAAACACCTCTGACCCAATGACGCATGAATTCCACTAGACCCCTGAAGGTGTGCTTTGGTATCTGCCACCAAGATGTCACCAACCGATTCTGTAAGCTCATCAGTTGTTAGGTGGGAGCTCCATGGATCGGAATTGTTTGTCTAACACATCCCACAGATGCTCGATTGGATTGAAATCTAGAGGATTTGAAGCCCAGGTCAGCACCTCAAACGTAATACTCTGCAGCTTTGCAGTCCCACATGCAACAAACTATGATGCACGGTTTATTCTGACACTTTCAATCAGAATATGCATTAACCTGTTTGGCTGTTTAAGCTACAGTAGCTCATCTGTTGGATCGGACTACGTGGGTCAGCCTTGTGCATCAATCACGTGCATCAATGAGCCTTGGCTGCTCATGACCAGGTTCACTGCTGTTCACCTTCCTTGGAACACTTTTGTTAGATACTAACCATAAAGACCAGGAATACTCCACAAGAGCCGCAGTTTTGGAGATGCTCTGACCCAGTCGTCTAGCCAGCACAGTTTGTCAGACTCGCTTGAATGGATCGTGAAAGCAATCCAGTGAAGGTACAGGATGGTTCTAGCCAGGGTTCACATGAGGAGTCTTCATGCTGTGAGGCATCAGTTTTAAACATTGTAGTGAGCCTTAACAAAATCCAAATGTGTTGTTGGGACAGAAAAGAAAATCACCCCAGTACAGTTGTTATGAAGGGGAAATTAGCTTTTGGAGCCTGCCTCGTGAAGCTATTAGAGGAACTGGAGTTCTTAGCACTTTGTGTTGGCTTTATTTTTTAGCCCCAGAGGTTGCAGCTTAGTTTGATGCTGTGGAAAAATCATTGAGATTCAATTAACAGTCAGAACAAACCACATGAACCCGACATCAAGGGGTTAACAGTTGCTCAACATCGTGCCTTTCTCTGTTTCCAAAAGCCCACAGTGCATCACTGAGGTTGATTTTATTTCTCTTTAAGTGGACATCATTCTAATCAGTCATTTTTTTGTGCTTTGAGGAGAGCCAAAGAGGGGCTGAGGCCACTTTCACTAAGAGGTTTTCAAGCCGTTCATATGATGTGAGCTATAAAAATAGCTCGTCAACATCTGCTCCCTACTTACTTATTTAAATCATGTCTCAATCAGCGATTTGTCATATTTATAGTAACCATTTGTTGATAAATCACATGCCTGGCTCCTTACAGCACTGCATTGTTCTCATTATCTCCTAACGTTTTCTATCTTGGTGTGATCTGTGATGGAGAGTACTTCCCATAAGTCAGAGAGAAGTTTACACGGGAAGCACGTAGCTCAAATGTACCAGGGATTTATTTTCCCCCAACTTTATCTCCAATTACCTTTTCTCTGGTTGACTCCTCTTTCATCTTCCAGCTATTATTTTAAGAGTATTTCTTGCCTTTTTGCTCACCTCCATCTCCAACTGTCTTCTTTGTTTAAAAAAACAAACAAACAAACAAACGAATCCTTTTGGGGACAAAGAAAGAGAGAGCGAGATTGAGTTTGTTCAGACCTGCTGGGTATGTTGTGAGATGGCTAAAGAGGTTGCAAGGTCACAGATTTGGAGCGAGAAGATATCCGTGTGGAACAAGGAACCGCCTTCATTATTCAAATAAGCCAAGCTACACTCCTGATAGATCAGGGATGTTGGACTCCTTTTACATCGTAGGCCACATACAGCCCACCTCGACCGTAAGTGGGCCAGACCGGCGAAACTTCCTGTTGTGTCAGTGTAAAGACATTTCCACAGTGAATCGCTGAAAAAAGAAGAGATGTAACTAAAAACCGTTGGCCTCGTTGTGGAGTCTGTCCCTGTGTGGGTTCAATCTCGGTACCCTCTTCCCCTCTTTAGGTCAAAAAACATGCATTTTAGGTTAACTGGCACTTCTAAATCATTAAATTGAATGGTTGTCTCTCTCTCTCTCTCTGTAAGCCCTGTCCAGGGTGTTCACCTCATGACAGCTGTGATAGACTCCGCCCCCTATGACCCAGAGTTGGATAAGCAGAAGAAAATAGATGTCCTCAGTTTTAGTCTTTTTCACTTTCCTCAGGTTCGTCAGCACAGCAGCCAATCGGAGGCTTTGGTGTATATGTTGTATGTGACTAAGATCTTTTGTAATACCCCGCTACCCCACAGTATAGTAATAAAAGACTAACATAGAAACTCATAAAACCTAAACCTACATTTCCAGATACTAAAAGCTAAACTGAAGCAAGCGAATGGAGTTAAATTGAACTGAAACAAAAATCTTGAGATGAATTAAAAATGGAAACTAATGAAGAAAAAAATTGGAACTAATCACTCTAACAGACTCAGTATTATCAGCACCTGTACTTTTCCTGCTGTAGCAAAGAAACGTGTAAAAATGTCTCTAGTGCACGACATAGTGTTTAATGGTGTACTGTACAATGGCCTTCTGCTTTACTGATGCGATTAAATATCAGTAGAATCTACGGGGTGTAGGTCACTTTACCTCCACAAATTGTAAGGGCTAGGAGAAGTGTTTATTAAAAATGAGGACTTCATTTAGAAGTTTTTTTTTCTTTTCTTTTTTTCATTTCATTATATATAAAGTCCTCTGGTAAGGTTTATATCAGCTGTGTTAGGTTAGATCCCCTGGTTATCCAGTGTCTTTGTGCACTGGCCTAGGTTTGCTTTGCACATTTGATGTTGTGCATGATGCTGCTGCACATAAGCACAGATGCTTTAGATGGAGGTCTTTTCACAGCAGCGTTTCAGCATGTAACTGCTTCTGTAGTGGGTCTGCGCGGTGGACTGGGAGGCATCCAGACGTATAAAGAAACAGATGACAGTTTCCTGGTGGGGGTGGGCGTGCTGGGAGAGAGTGAAGATGTGATAGATGCCATCAAATTTGTCTTGACAGAGACAAAGAGACACCTTGGCTGATATGAATAATTGTCTTATAATCACGTTGAAGTGTTTGGTCGTACTTGAAAGACTTGTGCAAACACGAGTATGATCAGCGACTGCAAAGAATACAGATCATCAAAACTAATGAGAATTCAAGAAGGGGGTGTGTTCCTTTATAACAAGTATAATCTTAATTTGATCTCTTCTCAATCACTTATTATAATGAAAGGTGGCTTATTATTTGCTCATAATGCAGCCAGCATTTGAAGAGTTGATAGTAAAATGTCTGCAAGTTGTTTCCTTTTCAGAAAACTGCTTCACCAGGAAGAAGTCCTGCACCAATTTGTTGCTTTATTTTACCAGAAAATCAGCCCCCATGTTTTATTCTTACCCCTCAGAACCTGTCAGACTGTGTTTGCACAGGAAGTACACTGCCAGCTTTAGTCTTTATCCTACGCCGAACATTACTCTCTAACTGTGCGCACACTCATCTGTCCTGAGCACTTATAGAAATTGATTTTATGTAGGATTTTTTTATATATAGTTGTTGCAGGTAGTGGACGGTCTAATCTTATTGCAGTCACTGAGAAAAGGTTGTGGTTTCAGAACAGACTGAGACTCTGTCCACAGCAGATGATTTAAAAATTTGGCATACAGTTAAATGATGGGCAACAGTCACAGAAAACAACAGCAGTTGTTTTTGCTAATATTAATGCATAAAAAAGCTGTGAAAATCCCTATTAGCCCTTCTGTCAGAGGTAGAAATTAACAGCTGAGTACGGTCTGCGGTGGTTTGTGACATCACGTCGTTATTGCCTGTCCTGAAGGCATAAAGAAAACGGATCAATAACACATTTTGGAGAGGCTGAAGGTGAAATGCGGGCTACAGAGCAAATAAGAAAGCTGAATAATAGTATTTCTGAAGTCAAGGGCAGCAGCCTGGACCCAGAGTGAATGCTGCTAATTGTGTTCCCTGCCAGCGTATCGATCCGGTGGGTTTTAATTGTAACTTATGTGGACAAGAGGATGGATGGGTGGCTCGGTCATCTGTCCATTTGTACAAATGGTGTGGGCAAGACAATGACGGTGTTTCTCAGAAGGGCTCAGAAGATGACTTTACAGGGATAAAATGAATGAGTGAAATTATGGAATCATGAACAGAAGAGGAGGAAAGGAACAGCCAAATTAGTGAGTGAAATAACGAACGAGTCGACCTCTGAATCGCTGCCAGCATTGATTTTAAATGGCTAACGGAGAGAAACTGACAGGCTGCGGATGATCACGGGAGTGTGCGTATTTTAACTGATGATGAAACCGCTCTAAAGCACACGTTGACTGGATAATTTATTGATTTTTAAATGCTTTGACCGTTCAACATCTTTGACCAGTAGAGCCATGTTTGCTGGACATCCTGTTATCTAAATAGTGAATTTGATTTCATGAGGTTTCACTGAAAAAAGGAGCGCTCAAACTGGAGGTGCTTCTCAGGCTCCAGAAAAGTCTAAACGCTCGGTTTCAAACTGCTCTGTTTGATGTCAAAGGGAGGGAATATCCTTAATGTGCTCTCATGCGTACAGCTCTGCTCACACAGCCACCCACCTGCTGTTTAAACCTTTTTCTGAAGGAAAGCCAATCAGATCAAAGTTGGCTTATAAAGATAGAAGAGCTAAAATGTCCATCAAGGTCCAGTAGAAGATAAATGGGGATCATTTACGAGCTGGGACTCACGCAGAGCTACTCTAGCGGTGTCCAAGACTTGAACTAGTGAAGCTAAAATGAGCTCTTTCCATTCTGCATGTTACGTTGCATTGTGAGGTCCTATTTTGTCTTTCCTTGCACATTTCTCTCTGTAATCTTCACAGCGCTTCCAAATACAAACAAATCAGATGTTCATACATTCAACTCACTTCTGTTTGCCTTGCTTCAGGTTTGTTTGCTGTTTGTACCCAAGCTCACAGTGTGAGAACTGTGACTAACCGCCTTTCTTAATGTTTTCAGGATGACTGGGTGTCCAGGGACTTGTCCGGTAGGACCAAAGGTCACAACTCTGACGACAAAGCCCACGGCCCGGAGACACTGCCACCAGGTAGGAAACGTCCCCACAAATCATATATCACAACCTCTCTGGCCCAGTTACACGGCTAAATGGGGACATTCAGAGAGCAAACCTCTGAGGTGCTACAACTTCAATAGAGTCAATGCAACAGGCTGAGAAACATCTGTTTTTATTCCAGATGCTGTTTCTCCTTGTTAAAACCACACACCATATATCAGTTTTGGATGTAGCCACTGTGGCCTCAGCTATTGGGGGGTGGAGTCCTGCTTTCAGTATATTGTTGTTTTTGTTTTTTAAACCACACATCACAGGAGGAGGAGTGGATCTGACTGTAAAAACTGTGGATGCTCACTCTTATACAGTAGTGACTTGTAAATTAGTGGAGCCAAAAGCAAGCTGTGGCTTACTGTCTGTATTTACTTAAAATGAGGCCATAATTTAAAAAAAATCATACATAATTAAGGTTTGATATGAGCAATTGAGATGACATACTTGTTAATAAAGTGTTTGCAAGGGTAATAAATCATGCAAGAAGTAGACTTCTTCTTATCTTTGCAAGCACACATTGTCAGAAAAAAAATCACATTTACTTAACTTGTCAGGCTTGGCAGCTTTTATATACAGTTTATTGCTCACAATGCATCTTGACAGCCATTGGTTGTGTTGTCCTAATAACGCTTAATTTGTCCTGTGCAGACATGGGAATGGAGCTTCAGAGCTCTGGTAAGCTGTCTTCTTCTTAACTTCTTAAACTTGTAGCTAACGTAGTGGTACATTTGCAGTAGTGCTCCCGAGACCTGCTGTCCTGTAAAAGTAGTGTAGTAGTTCCCTTTAACTGGCAGGAACGATTCATGTCTGAGGCACATGTGTGTCAAATTTATCTTTTATTCTTGATCCTTCAGGATCTGTGGAGTTCGCTTTCTCATTGCTTGCAGTTGTGACTGAACTCTAGGAAAAGGCACGACACAAATGCATACCAGCTGCAGAGCATGTGCACTGCAGTCACTGTAAACCACATTCATGTATCCAGAGAGTATTCCGCATCATGTTCCCACAACCGAAACCATTTCCTTTTTCAAAACGCGGTAACACAGCAGCATAGTTTGTTTTATTACCAGTAGAACATGAACATCCTTAACCTTATCGTGTTTGAATAACCACAGCGAGGGAACCCAATGAAATACGCACATCTGTATGGTTCAGACTTAAAAACAGGTTGGAGCCGATTGCCTGTCCAAAATAATCCAGGCAGCCAATTTCGATCTTCCCACAAACCAACTATGCGTCTCCACCCAAACTCTGAGAGACATTGTTTCAGTGTCCAGCAGCCAAGAGGAGAGCAGGAGGAGAATCTGATTTCTCATTCAGCACCCATCGTCAGGCTGACTCAAAGCAGCAGAAGCAGCCAACGCCCCTCCTTCACAGGCCCGTGACCTGCGAACGCTGAACACACACTCTCTTATCTGATCCAGCAATGCTATCCAATTTGAATGTTGAAGTGAGGGCATTTCAATTTCAGGGTGACATTACACTCAGCAATGACAGCGTATCACAACATCACCCAGAGCACACAAGGACACTTAAGAAGAGCAGAAAGAAAACAGAAGGAAAGTGTTGAGAAAGCAAGAGAACAAGGAGATGGAGCCTAAGAGATACGTGGAAGAGTAAAAGATTTACTAATAAAAACAGAGTAAATAAGTAAGTCTTTGGGTTCGTCAAAGATGGGTGCTGGTTATGTTTTGTTTTCTATCTAATCCTACTCAGACAGTCATTATAAAGTAAAAAGGTGAGGCGATACCTCAGATCTTCATTTTAAAAAAAAATTAAAGCATAAAATGTACTAAACGGTGTCACTCTGAGTATGTTAGAAATGTTTCATTGTTGCACTGACGCCTTGTTATTTTTCATGGTTGTTTTTAAGCGTTTTGTTATCGTTTTACCGTTTGAGCATGCCAAAAATATGTTTTATTCAAACAAGGGGAAAAATGACTAAGATGGGGGAGGGAGCAACAGCATGCTCCTTCCATTCAACACATCCAAATCCTCTGAAACAAGAAGAAAAATTTTTTTTCAGAGAAGTCAAAACAAGCCTGCACTGGCCCTCTTCCAGATCCGAATCCTTTACAAAGTGAAGAAAAAACTCCTCAAAGCTCTCAGTATGTGTTATTCTTTCTAGTGAACGTTTGGCATCATTTGTCTTGTCTGGTACTAAACATTTATTTGCGCTCGCCGGCTACTTCGTCAGTACCAGGCTGATCCCTCTTTGCCTTCAGAACTCCCTTAATTCCTCATAGCTTCGATTCGCCAAAGTGCTGGGAAATATTGCTGTATTCAAGTCTGCCACCAACAACCATCCCACATTCAGACTCACAGTGGGGTATATAATTATTTCATCCCCTGCTGAATTTGTAAGTTTGCTCACTTCCAGGGAAATGAACAATCTCTATTTTTTTTTTAAAAATTGAAACAGATTTAAAAAACAAAATACCAGGAAAAAAACGCATTACACAAGTTAAAGTATTTAAACTAGTACACCTGTCTACAAAATCAGTTTCTTTCAGTCCAACTTCTCCACCACCATGTGTGAGACTAAAGAGCTGTCAGATGATGTCGAGGGACAGGACTGTAGACGTGAATGAGGCTGGAACAGGCTACAACGTTATCAGTAAGAAGTTCAGTTAGAAGGTGACACCTGTTTGTGTGATTAGCCAGATATGTGATGCGGGGTGGGGGGTTCAATTCTTTGTGAGCAAACTTACAAATTCAGCAGGGGATCAAATAATTATTTCCCCAATCACCTTGACCATGTCAACATGCCTAAATTCATTGAACTGCAGCCATGTGATTTGCTGATTAGGTGGGCCTAATAAAGTGGCTGCTGAGTGTAGTTATTTAAAATGATGCTTTTATAGATTTTTGGCTAGAACTTTAGCTGACGCCACTTTGTTTACTTTTCATATTTATGTTCTTGTGGATGCAAAGGAGTCGAAGCGGCTCAGAGTCCAGTGGAATTTCTTTCTGAACAAATTTTCTCACGCATCACCTCGACCTCTTCCCAAAACGTTTTAGTCTTTGTGCCAGTGAAACAACAGAGTTGTTTCAGTCTGTGTGTTTAGCGCATATTTCTGTTATTATAGTGATTTAACTTGTCACAAGCTTTAGCCAACTGTGGTGTGTTAATCTCAGTCCCTGCAAGTGGAGCGATCCAATTCTCTGCTGCGATTTTAGTTTCTAAATCTGCTGAAAACGCGTTATAAAAATTCAGATTTGACGCCCTTCCATTTATCTACTTCTTTCTAGCTATTTGCTGAATAAGACGCAGACAGTGGCAGTGTTGGTCAGAGTATTCATTTATTTATAGATGAAGTGCCGTAGTGAGTCTTGATAAATGACTCTATGTGGGCGCATTTTCAGCAGTCGCAGTCCTATGAATCTACGGAGTGTTTTGTAGCACATGGGGAAGCAGTCTTTTCCCCACTTAAGCCTAAAATAGTAACACAGCTTCAGTAACGCCAAACTCAATAACTTGGGAATCTTTTAGCTTTTGCATATTAATCAACATCCTTCTCAGTGACTACAGTGACTAAGTGGCAGGTTCGTGAATGCATCACTTGGTGCACGGGAGCAGTGTTGGTCAAGTTACTTGAAAAAAGTAATCAGTAACTAATTACTGATTACTCCCCCCAAAAAGTAATCCTGTTACTTTACTGATTACTTATTTTCAAAAGTAATTAATTACTTAGTTACTTAGTTAGTTTTTAAAAACACGATTTACAACCTGAGTAGGTGATAAAGCGATAGATCTTTCAGCCCAATTCTACTTTTTCTACATAATCCATCATACAAAATGTAATCAAATGGAAAAGTCTCTTTTTTTAACTTGTTTTATTAGTTTTAATCTTTTAACTTTATGCATCAAGCAAAACATTTAATTATATGCAACATTCTCTGACTTGAATAAATTAGTTTAACATTTAAACCTATTTTCTGCACATTCCAGCACATAAAATATTTTTTGTGTTTACACTCAGTCTTTCAAATAGATGCAAGTAAAACACAGCAGAAAATAAATAAAGTCAAAGACTCAGCGGTCCTTTTGCTCTATTTTCACCTGTAAAGCAGGAGCAGGGTAGGCGGAGGGTTACCCTGGTGTAGGTGTGCTGCGGTCAGTTGAAGAATCCGCGCGAGTGTCTCTGTGAGTTTCCCATTACGTCGTAGCTACTCGGTGCTTGTTTGGAAGTTTAGGGGTTTTTTTCGCTGTAAAAAGAAGTTTTCTTCCCACGCACGATGGACACTAATGTTTTTGTCACTTTTTATGGAATCAAACTCAAAGTAAGGTCAGTACTTCCACGCTTTAAACGGTGTATGCTCATACTCTCTCCTGCACTCGATATATGATCCACTGTTGATCTGCACACAGCTGTTGTCACGAACGTCGCACTTGCTTACGTCACTGTCATGAGACATTCTCGCAAAAAAAATCACGGTTTTAGTAACGCAGTAACGCAGCGTTCCTACGGGAAAGTAACGGTAATCTAATTACCGATTTTGCAATAGTAATCCCTTACTTTACTCGTTACTTGAAAAAAGTAATCAGATTACAGTAACGCGTTACTTGTAACGCGTTACTGCCCATCTCTGCACGGGAGCAGTGGCACAGATTGGTGCTGGAGTTCAGGCAGTGGGATCAGGATGCATCTCAATTGAAACGCATCCATTAAATACACGTCGAGCACTGGTGCCCTCTGAGCTGTCTGCTAGGCAGTGAGGGCTCATGGTTCAGCACAGACTGGGGGAATGACACTGAGCTTGAATCCTTTTTGGCAGTTAGCATCACTTAGAAACGTGATGAGGGATTTCTACAAAATGCGGCGACAAACAAAAACAACAACCAGTCAGCCGCTGTGGGCTGAAACAGTTCAGCGACCGAGAGTCGGAGTGAGAGTGAAAGCTGTTCAAACAGCTATAATTTCAGCCAGCTGATCGCATCATTGACCAGTACTGCATGACAGAGGCTGAGCGCACATAGATGTACCTGCCGAAGAGGCCTCGCGGTATCGCGAACACAGCAGAAAAACGGGGCAAACCCGGAGAGAGCGGAGCGTTAATCCGCTGAAGGAAGCGGAGTAATCAACCCCGGGTTTAACATTCATTTCACCACATCGCTTACTCGCTGCCACTAAACACAGATATCAGCAAGGACATCACACACTCTGATGCACGCGTCTCCGAGGCACCGTTACACAGTCGCGAGCGGATCATAGTCGCGAGTTTCGGTTAATTGACACGCGAACCACGTTCACGTGCTGCCACAGGAGACGCGCGCAGACGCACACGCGCTCTTCAACTTCTCTGCCATGCACGCGCTCATCTATGCTGGGAGATGGCGTAATCTCTCACTGCCACATGCTCGAGTTGTTAGCGTGACAGCTGCACCCAGCTAATTAGTTGCGTTATTATTGGTGTGTGTCTGCGTCTCAATAGTCGGAGATAAACTGTGAAACTAAACGTGACGGCTTTCTCTGTTTATTCTGCAGCGTTTCAGTATTTTGGTCAAACTGACACGACACAAAACACTAAAAAAATATTTTTATTTATACTGATCTTATAAATCATGTTTCTAAACTGCAACAAATTAACAAGTGCTCCCTCCCTGACTGTCTGCGGTGCATATTAAATGTTCTTTTGTGTTTCCTGGCTTTACCAAAGTAGTCTCGCCCTGTCGGCTGAGTTGTCTCCCGCGTATTTTCGCATACAGGCGGCATAAATTTCATGTCAGCTTTCCTCAGTGCCATGTCGCTGCCTCGTCAAGCAGCAGCTTGAAGCAGCCAGGTTTCCTCGCTGTCAGTCGTGAAGGATTCTTGCATCAGCCAGGCTGCCTCCTACATTTCATATTCCCACTGATCTGTAATCCCATTCATTCGTCAGACGCATTTGCAGCCTTTGTTGAAGGTTTTAATATCGCGTTTGGTGGTGGCTTTTATTTTTGGATGTGCTGTATTTATTTAACGTGATTTCCCAGAAATTCACATGAGAAAATATTTCGTATTAAAACCTAGGTTCACCAGTTTTTTACCACCAGTGTTTTTAATATTTTTGGAGTGCATTTGAATATTTAATATACCACTTTTGTGGGTTTATAGCATCATATTATAGACGGCGCTTTTACAAAAAGATCTGAGGTTAGAATCATAAAGCAAACCTGATTTAAATTTACCCAGTTTTACCTTTTGAATGTTGTCTTCTCACGCACACACCTGCGCTCCTTTTAGGGTTGCTATCTTTAGGCTGCACCCTGGCAATACAAACATCAACTTCTCTTTCAAAATGACCCAAATGTCCTGTGAAGAAGCGCTGCTTGTGATGAGAGCTGTGTCTCTGGCTATGACCGAGAGATCAAAGAGTAGTTTTCAGCTGAAGTAGGAGCGTGGACAGTCACAGTGGCTTTTGCGCCAGACTGTCAACACAAAGTTCTGCTGTAATGTCCCGAGGCACATGAAGTGAAAACATTTGAGAGAAACAATTTGACCCGTGCTGCATGCTGCTTTTTGGCCACATCAAACCCAAAATCAAGTCACTGCTGGTGCACAAAAAGGTGACCTTGAAGGAAATGGCACCTTCAAATGAATGAGCCTGGTCAAGTGGTCACAGAACTGACTGGGAAGCAGTGTGTGCCGCGCATCTATTGTGGATATCTCTGGTTGGAGATGTGCCTAATGTGTGTGTGTTTGTGTGTGTGTGTCCATCCAGGTAAGGTGCGCTGGCAGGATTTTGACCAGGATCTGTATGTTGGAGCCACGGTGGTCCGGCCAGGTCAAGACCCCTACGCCAGAAACAAGTTCAACCAGGTGGAAAGTGACAAACTCCGAATGGACAGAGCTGTACCAGACACGAGACATGATCAGTACGTACCTGTGTCACTGCACACACACACAGCTAATATGTGAAACACAATGACATCCCTCTTAACTTCTGCTTTTTCATGGGTGATCGAAAGGGTTTTTTTTTTTTGCGAATACATGCTGTCTTATCACATTCGTTGATTTGACTAATTGATCCCAGACTGGATAAGATCTCTCAGGAACTCTCGCTATTGTGGTTACAGTGGAAACCAGGAAGTAGCAGTGGAGCAGACACTGTCTGCCTTAGTGCTAAAATAAACCCACAGGCTGTAAAAGCTGCGTATTGTTCTGCTTGTTGTAACGGACAGAACAAAATCATAAAATGACTTCGTTTGGATTCTTTTATTAGAAGAATATTAGGTTTTAGTCAGCTCAACAGGCCTTTTTGGCAGTGAAAAGTCCATTAGCGTTGTATAAGTCTGGTTGCATGTCCTAACTTCTGGTGCTACCCTTTTGTTAATAAAGACAGAATCGCTGGATTGTGTGAAAAAATGTCAGCAGAAAGGCCTTACACCTAGAGAACAGGCACCGCTGAAGTGTTGAAATATTAAAGAGCAAGTTTTTACTTTTTCTAATACAGCAGCAGAAAAAGGGATTTATATATGTAGTATCCAAAATATTTGGAACACCATTTCCTGGACTTGTAGAGACTTCTTTATCTTGGATATATCTCACATGGACTAAGCAATACTAACAAATAACTTCTTAAAAAGCAAGCATAAACAAAACGTCATGGTGAAAGTTTAAGTCCTCTATATTTGGTATGATATAGGGTTTAAATGATTAATACAAACATTCCATATCACGTGTTTAAACTAAGATATTTATTAATGCATATTCTCATTCAATTTGTTCCCTTTAAACACATTTCAGTGAAGTTGTGACAGGGTGCAGCGTCATCTTGTCTTTAAACACCACTGTAAGCATGTAAGAACTGAGGAACAGTTTTGGTTTCTTATGGTTTTTAAATTTCATGATGCACCAAATACTTTGAGCGAGTGAAAAACCGAGACTACGGGCTTTATCACGTGAACACTTACAGTGGAGCTGTGCCGCTGCAGTACGCGCAGGTTGTGGTTTACCATGGTCTTGCTGAAACGAGCAAGTCAGCCCAGAAAATCTCCATGACCACAGACGTTGCTCCAAAACAAGTCCTTTTTTCCATATCGTACAGAAAATAGCCTCCAGTTTTCCTCTCCGCTTCAGTTGCTCCTCCGATCGCTGTTTTATTTCTTTGCAAAGGGAGAGTTTAAAGTTGTTTTTATTAATGCAGAGAGAAACTGCATTCAGTGATGCTGATTCTTGCTCGAGTCCCCGAGGCCGTGCAGATATTTCCACTACAGAATTGCTTGTTTTCATCCAGTGCTCCCTGAAGCCATGAAAGTCATAGGCATGACAAGTACCAAGCTTTTATTTTGCTCCCTAGATAATTGCAATCTACCGTGCATAAGTTCTTCAAATTCTCTGTGGTTTTATTTTTCATAATCTTATAGAATTTTAAAGACCCCTCCATACTTTGCTTGTGAAATACCTTGAAATATGTTGATATTAGACTTTTTTGATGTTATTTATATAAAAAGAACATGATTCCAAACATGTTACTGACCTACTCCATAATAGTCTAAATGATTAGTCCAGCTGCCATAGTTAAAGTAGTCACCTGGCCTTACTTATATGTTGGTCAAAAGTAGACAGTTGGAGCCATTAGCCTACTAAAAAGAGCAAGGATGTGTCTCCTATTGATCTGGTATCAATGTCTTTGTAATTTGTGAGCGTGCTGCAGCAATCATTGTGAAACATTTCCAGGAGGAAAAAATAGCCCAGTTGTTTTTGTTTCAGCAAAAGCACCTAGTTGTTTTCAACGCAGGATCAAAATGACTTGAATCTCTGATGCTTTTTCCCCCCAGTAGAAATGAACACGAATACAGCAACTATGCAAGTGTGACAGCCAATACTAATGGCACACCTTCACACGTGATCTTGTAAAACGTATCTGTTCTGGGTTTTTACCTCCAGGTTTGACAGAGTGGCTGTAGTTAAGTGACAGATGGAATAGAAAGTTTTCTTCATGCCCTTATCGGCTCCCTCCTCCTCCTCCTCCTTCTCCTCTCTGTCTTGTCACTCTCCTCTCATGTAGTGCCCTATCACTCATGTTCCTTACTTTAAATTCGGTGCAGGATTTGTCTTTTTGGGTATGCTCGCACACACAAATACACGCATACACAGGCACACCCGTCATCTCATGGGATTTTTGCCTCACGGTATGATAAACCCAGTGTCAATCCCAGCTGCAGCAGAGCATTACTCCATGAGAGTGTGTGTCATTGCATCCTCTGTGTGTGTGTCAGTGTCACTATGTGCGCCATCGTATTTATTGTGTTCAAAATCGCTTTACTGACCAGTTCCAGCTCACAGCTTGGCTCACACATTCGGTGACGTGATTGTTTGTGTGTGTGGGCGTGTTTGTCTACGCATGTAAGCATTCATACTTTAACCATTTTTTTCTCTTTTTTCCCCTAATTTTTATGTCTTTGGGGGGTTTTGTCTTGTTTTTGTGCAGTTGCAGACATAAGCAGTGGAAGTCAGACCTGCCGGCCTCGAGCGTTGTCATCACCTTCCACAATGAGGCTCGCTCTGCTCTGCTGCGGACTGTGGTCAGGTAGGCGTGTATACTGAGCTTTGTGTACTTTCAAATTCTGAGGCAGATGTGCTGTATTTTTATATGATCTCACTCTGTTTAGTGTCCTGAAGAAAAGTCCACCTCACTTGGTCAAAGAGATCATTCTGGTTGATGACTACAGTGATAATCGTGAGTTGTGTGAACACACGCAAACAAAGCTAGCATCATCAGTGTGAAAATACAAATAAACATCACTGCTCTGTGTGTGTCTGTGTGTGTTCCAGCTGAGGATGGAGCGCTGCTGGGGAAGATTGAGAAAGTACGCGTGTTGAGAAATGACCGCAGAGAAGGTACTTTAGAAGAAGAAGGTTTTATCATAACTTTTATGCCCGAAAGAAATCTCAGTGCTGCTGCACACCATGTGGGATGAAAGTGTTCAGTCTGGCAGCAGGACTGTTGTTTTTAATCACACTTCTTTTCTTAACTTCCCTCAGGCTTGATGCGATCAAGAGTTCGTGGTGCAGATGCTGCCACAGCACCAGTCCTCACCTTCCTGGACTCTCACTGTGAATGTAATGACCACTGGCTAGAGCCGCTGCTTGAAAGAGTGGCTGAGGTACGCGCGCACACAGCGTACAACTTCGTATCTTAATATCATTATAATACATTTGAGCACATATCCCAGTGAACAAACAAGTGAAAAACAATAGTTAAGATACAAATTAGATGGGGGGAGGTTTCCTCTTAAAGACTGGCATTGAATTTTCAGTTTTATCAGTCAGGGCACGCTCTGAAGAAGATCTCGCCAGACAGTGAAATTGTTGCACTTTGGCCATCTTTCTTCTAATACGACAGCTTGAAATGAAAAGTGCCCTTTTAACTGAGTTATGTTTGCATATAGCCTTGTTTTTGATTCTAATTGGTTTAAAATCTAAAGCAGAATAATAAAAAAAAGAAGCTACTTTCAACTAATCCCTTATTCTAAAGGGGTCACCATGGTGTGTTGCTCTACAAGTTTGTACACCTTGCCGACACAACCCAAAAGGGATTTGTTTCTCCTCCCGGGAAAGATACAAACTTTGTATCTTTTGCTTGTTGGGAGAATGTGTAAGCCACTACACTGTGGAGCCATTCCAAAGCAAAAGTGTGACATAAACAACTCATTCATAGTGAAAATGCCCAGAAAACCTGTTGAAATTTTAATTGGTTTCAGAGGGACAGAGTAAACCATTTAATAGACCAATAGAAGGAAACAAAGGCAGTCAGTTATGTCACTGTGCATTGATTGACACGTGTAAACACTACACTGGATTCAGCCCAATTTCTTGTGCACTGACCTGTTATCTTTAGTCAGAGTGGGGGAAAATATCGTAGATATGTAGCGGTTTGGTTTTTGGCTGCTCCGGTCTGCATGCCAAAGTATCACCGTGTAATTGTTAGACACTATTTAGTGTAGACAAAAATGCTTGTATGAATGTGTGTGAAAGGAGCATGTTGTTTAAAGTGCTTTGAGCGCTCAAATACAATCTATAATAATCAGTCCATATACCATTGATAAGTGAAAAACAGTTCACATGTTGTAATTGTGCTCATAAATGGTTTAAATGATGATACCATAGTTTGATCTAAAAAGAAAACGGCCAAAAAACTACAAAATGCTCATTTAAAAATAACAAAAACGCTGGAAACAAAATAAATCTTTTAGGGGGAAAGTTTCCGAACACTCACAGTCACTTTATTATTAGGTACTCGTCTTACCTACAACTCATTGAAAATATCCATTTAGCCAATCACATGGCAGCAGCTCAGTGGATTTAGGTTTGTAGATACAGTCAAGACAACCCGCTAACTTTCAACGTTGAATGTAGCGTGGTAGTTGATGCCAGGGGGAGTGGCCTAAGTATTTCATAAACTACTAATCTACTGGGATTTAACAACAGAGCCATCTCTAGGGTTTATAGGGAATGGCCCAAAACTACAGTAACTCAAATAACCGCTTGTAACAACCAAGATATGCAAAAAAGCATCTCTGAACAACACATTTGCCTTGAAGCAGATGGGCTACACCAAGCAAAAGACCGCACTGGGTGCCACTCCTGTCAGCTGAGAGCAGGAAACTGAGGCTACAGTTCAGACGGGCTCACTAAAATTGGAAAATAGAAGATTGGAAAAATGTTGCAACATTCAGATGTTGGAGTCAAAATCTGGTCAAAGGATGGATCCATTCTGCCTTGTATCAACAGTTTAGGCTGGTGGTAGTGTAATGGCAGAGTTTTGGACCTTTTACTACCAACTGAGCATTGTTTGGACACCATGGCTTGTCTAAGTATTGGTGCTGACCCCTTATGACCACAGTTCACAAGTTCTCAGTGGGCCTCAACAATCCCCAGATTTTTATTCAAATAGAGCAACTTTAGGATATATTGTGGATGATAGGTTTGTAGCTTGAACCTATTCGCTGGAACGTTGAAGGCAATATAATTACACAGCAAGCAAGACACGAAGTAGGCAAAGTTCTTCATGTTTCTCGTGCACGGGAGAGAACCGGACAAACGCCGTTCCTTCGCCTGACCCCAGTTGCTCTCGTCCGTTCTCCCGTAACACTGCTCTTTTATTGAGGTTACATGAATATGCATAGGTTCATTAACATATGACGTCTACATACACACAAAGAGTACCTTGCGTGTGTGTGTGTGTGTGTGTGTGTGTGTGTGTGTGTGGTCAGAGTGTGACCCCATAAATAACTTCCCTAAACCTGCTGGTCTGGAAATCCAACAGTTCATCAAACCAAAAGGCACTTAGACTAAGACAGATATAGCTACGTTAATCCTACCATAACACAATAAGACAAGGTACGACCTCTTCCCATACTCCCAGGATGTAGGTGTGCATTCCACACCAAGCCTTTGTAGCCTGCTAAAGATCACACATCCTATCACTACACAATTGATTATACACCTCTAAGCATATATGGTTAAATATTTCTAAGCATAAATGACAATCAACAATACAAAACCTAACAGTGGAGATTCCCATCATGGAAATGCAGTTGAAAAACTGTGATGCTGTCATGTCAGTGTGGAATAAAATCTTTGAGCAATGTCCAGCACCCTGTCGAATCTGTGCCACGAGAAATTAAAGCAGCTCTGGAGACAAAAGTGGATCCATTCCCAAAATAGCAAGGTTGACCTGATAATTTCCCTGACCAGTGTATCCCAGTAAAATACGCATAAAATTGATGCAATTCATGTTTTTTTCCATCTAATCCTTTACACGGAGGCTGGGGTTGGCTACAAAGCAGCACCTCTGAGCTTATAATCAGTCAGTGTCTTGTTAACATTCATGTGAGAAACAAGGAGCGCATGACTACATTTCATTCACACAGGAATGTTGGGCCTGTTTTCATTATAAAAGCCCATTATCACAGCTAAACCTGACAGTGTGAGACATGCAGATCTTGATGGGTGACAAGATCTTTTATCTTTTGGGGCTGGCAATTTGATTTTTATAAACGCAAACCGAGCTCTCTTACAGATACAGTCTGGTGATATTTAGAGCGAAGCCTTTTTTTAAAATAAAGACTTCAAAAAGGAGCTTCATGATTGACTGTAATCTTAATCTGAAATGGGACACTGTTGTTCTTTAAAAATGTATCTGAGTTGACTTAAAACAGTCTGATTCTGCATTTGATCCTCCCGAATGTGCTGTTTTGTTGTTCCCTCGTTAATAAATGCCTGGAGCCAAGTCTGAAACGCTGCGCTGTCAGAGTAATTCACTTTGTTTTTCTTTTGCTTTAGCTGCTTCTCTAAATAATGAATCCCACCATACACTGTGAAACCTTGTCTTATAAAAATGTCTCAGGCTCAAACAAATGAACTCCCCAATATCTGCAAGCTGTTTCTGTTTTCGTCATTCGGGCCGCTTGAGTAATCCTTTCTTCGAACTGCCGGGTGATGTGGCTCTGTGATTTTTAAAGCTTGGGTTTGTTTTGGTGTTGGTAGGAAATGGCTGATTAACGTTCAGTTTTACGTCATAAACGTGGCAGTAAACTAAATATAGAACATAAAATAAGCTTGCAGATGGGAATATTTACTTACGCTCTAAAATTTCGCAAACACAGTTAAGTGCTCTGAGTCCTTTGTAGTTCTGCATAATTTTGTCCTTTTTAATTAACTTGTAGTAAATATTTATTGATGATATTCCAAACCTGCATCCGTCCTTGAAGTGGCTTTGTTTAATTACTGTCTCCGTGTTTCCTTCTCAGGATAAGACACGAGTAGTTTCTCCCATCATTGATGTCATCAACATGGACAACTTTCAATATGTCGGCGCCTCTGCCGATCTGAAAGGAGGTAAAGTACACAAAAGACACACTCGACTCCTGTGTAGTCTAGTCAGTCGAGCTTGACAGCGAGGCTTTGCATTTATTACGGTTTTAGAGGATTTGCTTTTTAATGCTTTTCATTTACAATGAATTGACGTTGTTATCTCACAGCCGCATTAAGACCAGGTGTTTTGCCATCCAGTGCTGTAGCTCATAAACTGTTCTCTCCAGGTATTTCTCATACTTAAGGCGAGGCCTCCTGAGGAACATGGTATATTTCAAACTGTTTCTCACCAGGAAATGTTCACTGAACAGTGCCTCCTCTTCAAAGTATTGCAGATATTATCTTATTATCTCATGAGGCAGCACACATGATCCCCCACTTGTTCATCATAAATCTTTTAGACAGTTCCTTCTTTTATTCTGACATAGGCTGAATGGAACATCACGCCTACTTTGTACTGGAGAGCTGGTGGGTTAAAGACAGTTTAATGTCCAATCCAACTGATTTGGGCATGTGCCTTCTTGAGTATAACTCCAGTAGATGATATCCAGAAAGGACATTAATGAATTCAAGTTAATTAAATAATTGGTGTCATATATGTAATTTTACGCATTAAATATCCTTTTTTTGTCCACTGTGATGCTGATGGATATAGCTTACATACGGTGCAATGCACACTGGAAATGGAAGAACTACTCATAGCTTAAAACCCCCCACTCTTTTTTATATTAATAATTAATTAACGACTTCACATAATAAAAAATTTAATGTTCTGAATGTGAAACTGCCGTGCAGTCGCATTCTTAATTTGGCTGGATTAGCAAGTGTTGGCACTTGCATTGCAACATTTCTCTTTTTTGTGTGGGTCTGTGAGGTATATTAATGTAAAAGCCAAAGTGGTGTACTTGTTGTGCTGATTGCAGTGTATTGTAGAACAGATACATGCCAGTTACACTAGTTTAACTCTCTCTGCTAACACTTAAACAGTTACAGCAGTTGCCTTTGAAGTCAGGCAACTGCTGATTTACCCAGTCATCTAATATGAACCTGCCAAATCCAATTATACAACCAGACTGCTACTTAATCCCAGCTAATGGTCGTAATTGTGCAGTGTTTTTTTGTCTGTGTGTTTATGTTGGCAGGCTTTGACTGGAATTTGGTGTTTAAATGGGACTACATGACTCTGGAGCAGAGACGAGCCAGACAAGGCAACCCGATCGCTCCTATAAAGTAAGACAAACACACTTTCAAAAGTTACAGGTTGTATCATATGCAACTAACAGAGTATTAATCTACTCAATTTTTACCAATGCCTTCTCAATTTTCTTGTTTCTTGTATTTTTTTGGTTTTTTTCTGCCCCTCCAGGACACCAATGATAGCAGGTGGCCTCTTTGTCATGGATAAAGAGTACTTTGAGCAGCTGGGAAAGTATGACATGATGATGGATGTATGGGGAGGGGAAAATCTCGGTGAGTGGTGCAATTTAGAAGCTCATGGTAGACTGAAGAAAGTGTCTAATGGATGTCGCAAGAATAGAAAGTCTTGATTAGTGAAAGAATCAAAAATTGCATAAAACACAGGTATTAAAAGTGGAAAGTCAAGTGAAGTCGCAGGCATGTCCTGGGTTTCCCGTTTTGTCTCCAGGCTTTTAAGGTTTTAATGAGTGTTTTGGAAAATACACTCATTCACTTTCTTTGAGCAGGTTTAATAGCACAGTCCTATATGTCCATTGAGTATAATGATGTTATATCATTATGAAATGATAAATGTATAAAATGTTATAAACTTTTAATACAGAGACTAGAGCAGTCTGTTTGCATTCAAGGGCATGTGCTGCATTGGTTTGAATCATATCAAACCAAATTTGTGCATTTAAATGTTTTTGTCTTCTTTACACATTAAAGTTAGCCACGGTGTTCCACAGGGTTCCGTGTTGGGGCCGGTCCTTTTTACCGTATACATGCTTCCCTTAGGTAATATTATTAGAACTGCCCTCCATACACTTTCATTTCTATGCAGATGACACCCAGCTATATTTCTCAATGAAACTCAGTGATGACAAATAAATTGAAGTCCCTTTTTCTTTTTCTTTTAAAGCTCAAGCCAAGCATTTTGCTGCTGTCATCTGATCATTCAGTAGCGACTTTAAATAACGAAATAACCTTGCACTAAAACATAGCCTGATTTATTTATTTTTGTTTTTGTAATTTTATGTTTAAAAAGACTTGAAATTAGTAATTGAAGCCATAAACACATCAAGAACCGGTTTACTGAGTCTGCTGATTCTATGCATCCAACAGGCAGTCAATTTTTTTGCTGTTTTGTTGACGTTATGTTTGCACATCCTTATATGCCGGACAGTGATTTGGCTAAACAAACAATGGAGGATTTTGTGAGCTTTGGATAGAGCTGGGTTTGCTGTTTCCTGTTGTTTGTACTCTCAATGATAAGCTACGTGATTACTGGCTGCATCGTTATACTTGACATGTAACTGTGATAATTGTATCAAACCTCTGATCTCATTCTCTGCAGAAAACCTAATACATGTCTCTCCAAAATGTTGAACTATATCTTTAAGACTTAAATGAGCTTGCAACTGTAATCTCTTTCCCTCATAAATGCTGCACTTTTGGCTCAGAAAACCACAAATTCCTGCCCAGTTATAAAATCTCCACTCCCCTGTGAGATCTGGTGCTAAAGCAGCAACGTGGATTTGCCTCACACTGTGATCAACTCATGAGATCATCTGGGTGCCCATGCCAACAACGAGATAATATATAATCCTTCAGTAATTTGGTTGTCATATCTAGGTAAAAGATGTCTTCCTTAGTACAGTTGATCTTAGGAAATTACAGTGGCAGTGTAATAATGTTTAGAGTCAGTGCAGAGTGTGCACAATAGAGCTCATTTGCAAACAGTACAATGATATAATAGCAGCTGTGTCTCCCTTTTGCTTTTGTCTGAATGCACTTGGGAAATCGGTAAGAATAAACAGCTGACGGAGTGATTCAGGCTCCTCTCGAGGCGGTCCAATGAATCAGAACTGGATTGACAGTTCAGACATTGCTGTGCTCATTTAAAGAACGCTCATTCAAATGCTGGAGAGCAAATCTAACAATGTCAACACACTCCAAACATTCATGATATGCAGATGTGGATTAACTTAACTACTTTTTCTTGGCTTGTAGTAATTAACTTACCTGTTTTTATTCATTTTTTCCGCCTGCGTGTCTGTCTGTGTTTTTAGAGATCTCATTTCGTGTGTGGCAATGTGGCGGCAGTCTGGAGATCATCCCCTGCAGCAGAGTTGGCCACGTCTTCAGAAAGCAGCATCCTTATACCTTCCCGGGTGGCAGTGGCACTGTGTTTGCAAGGTGACACACATGCAGACACACACATACAAGAGGACCGAACACTCATTTAACCAGTCAGGTTACACGCATCACATAGTTCATCAAAATTCCCCATGTTGCAGCCTGTGCATCTCCATAATGACACTACAGTTAATGCATTTGGGTTTATTTGGTGACTTTAGCTCAGAAGGTGAAGCCACACAGTTCTCTATTTGTCATATCCAAAAACACACCAAAGCCCAGCCTTCCATATCATCAGTATGTGAATGGGTAATCAAATGCAAAGAGCTTTGGATAATAGCAGTACTTGAATTCATTCTATTTATTTATTATTATTGCTGCTGAGCATATATAAAAAAACTTGTTTTCTCCTTACATAAAATATGGGAGGGAAAATCTCTATTTAAGTAGTTTCACTGTAAATCACAAGAAATGTGGAGGCTAAATGGACTGTCCTTTATATATAATGCTTTTCTAGTCTTAATGACCACTCAAAGCACTTTTACAGTACAAGCCATATTGCTTTTATTGATCACGCACATGCATAGGGAGCAATTATGTTTACAGAATTTTGCCCAAGGGCACTTAAAACATGCAGACCGGAGAAGACGATGATTGAACCCCTGACCTTTCTGTCAAATGGTGACCTGCTCTAACACAACCCACTCTTCATTTCTAAGAGTCAGTTAAAGTTTGGAGACAGTTTGACTCAACTGTAGTGACATTTCAAGACCAAATACTGAGGATGTTTATCCTGAGGTTCAAATTTCACTCACTAAATTTAATGTGGAAACAGCCTTTGAGAAAACATTCCCACCACAAGGTTCATTTACTGGATCCTCCGGGGCCTTTTTGTCTTGTCACATGATTTTCATCAGCAGATGAGTTTGCTGTTTAGCTTGAAACAGAAGATTTTTGATTTACACTTTTCTGTGCAGCAGAACAACCGCACAGAAAAGGACTAGCTGAGCGTGTTCCAACTTTAACAGGGTTAGGAAGACTTTTTTGTTTGTTTGTTTTAAATCTGCGGTTCACTGACAGCTAATACAGTCAATCAGCTGATGTTTAAGTGACCTAGCAGTCTCAGAAAAACCTTGTCATTTTATGATACTTTTTACCATAGAAGCAGTTTAAGCTCTTCCTTTCCATTTTGATGATGGTTTTTCAATATTTATACTGGATTTTCTTTTTAAAGCACTTTGAATTTCAGTAATGTACTTATTTGCTTAAAAGCAATATACTAATATATATTATAGCCTAATATACAGTTATAATGTTAGCTCCTCATATTTATAAGGTTAGGGTACCGTCAAATAGTCTCTGCAAGCCAAAGCTCAGATGTCCGTTTGCTCTCATCTCTGCCTTTTCAGACAGTTTTTTCTAATCTTGGCTCTCTGTGATAACAAAGAGAGGGCATATCGGTGCTATGCTCATCTCTGCCTTTGAGCACAACAGCTCCACCCACCTGCAGCTTAGACCCTTAAACAAAGAGGAATAGAGATAAAAAGGCTTAATTCAGACAGCAGGTGACCTGAGGGGCTGTGTGAATTACTCCCCTGAGTCCTGGAGTAAAACTATGGAGCTGGAAATGAGCACAGATCATGTGTATAGTAGTCTCTTTCGGTTCATTATTTTCTGTGGCTGCGGTTTGTAAGTTTGTGAGTTTTACTAATGCTCTGAGAATTAAATCAGTGTTGAGTAATTAAAACAAAGTACCATCAATTAAACAAGTTCATGAATATTTCCTTCAAAAATAAAAAAAAATAAAAACTAAAAGTGAAGAAAATCTGTTTTTTCCATGTGCTGCCTTTTAGAGCTGAGATATATGCGGCACCATAAACATTGAACACGAGTAGTGGAGAATGTGATACATGGGCAGATATGGATCTGTCTCTTGAAACCATGAGTAACCACCCTTGGTAATGAGCCCAACAAACCTTCAGTCTCTCGATTGGTAAACATGTGGGAGGATAAACAAACAGATAACAAGGAGCTTGAAATGACTGTGGTTACTCTGGTATTGGCTGTGATTAATATTTTTAAAGGGGAGCAAGAAATAAAGAGCATGTCAGGGTGACATGTGGTGCCTATTCTGCAGTAGCTCCTATTTTTGAGTCGGGGCTATTAGTTGACTTCAGCCCCTCATTTCTTATCAGTTAGTTACATACAAATACCTGAAGAGATTTAATTCATTGCTCGGTAGAACCCTTAGAGGGGAAAAAACTGTGGATGAAATTCAACATTAAACCAACATTTATTCAAACAGTGTCAAAGATTAGACACCACCGGTGGACTGCTAATGTTTTCATCAGTTTCATAACACTGAACACAGTGTCATATTAGTTGCACAACCATTCCTAACAATCGAAGACATCACTTATTAATCAGTGGGTGCAGTGGAGTTCTCTATTACAGAGCAGAGAAGCTTCATCTGTGCTCTGAGGCAGCGCCTTGCCCTTCAGCCTGAATCAAGTCCCAGACAGCATCCCTGTGGCTGCTGCAGTGACTCTGGGGACCTCGGAGACGGCACCTGTTTTGTCTGCCTGGATGACATTGTAATTGTTCTTCAGGGAGCAGCATTTCACAGCAGAGTTATAATAGGCGTGTTGTGGCAGCAGCAGCTTGCTATGTGACAAAAAGCCCCTGTGGACCTAAATAAAGTTTGCAGTGTGTGGTGTCTGTATTTTTGGGATGCAGGTGCATGAGAGTAAAAAAATCCTGCAAGACAAAGAGACTGCACATCAAAATAAACCCTTAAAATACCGTAATAATGATAGGGCATCTAGTGTCACCACGGTCGCTGGTAACCTTCAGATGTTAGAAGAGTTGTTTTCTTGAAGCTTCTCTTCCAGTAAGTGGAAGCCGAGTTTGGAAATGTCTAGAAATATGTGAGCCTCACTAAGACAAAACCACTGCTCGCTATTTAAAACTGCGCAACTCATGGGTTATAGAGAATTTCTGCAGAATATGAAAGGCTTCCGGCAAGCGCGTCATAACTTTTGCTTTTGGCATCACATAAAGAGGCACTTAGTTTCCCTATAATTTGGTCAAAGCATTTACACTTTAGGGATTCACAGGTAAACATAATGAAGCTGATTGTACTGCAGTTATGGCTATAATTAACCCTGCTAGCAGTTTTAACCCTATTTTTAAGTCTGAACTGTGAAATAATTGCCTGAAAATTCACAAAAATAGTAATTGGAGTGCTTGTTTAACTTTCTCACTATGTTATCCTACTTTATGAGACACTGCATGAACCAGAGGAGCATATCTGTTCCTAAGAAACTGGATTGCAAAAATAGTGTTTGTGCAATCCATAAACAGTGAGGCCGATATAAACTGGTTCCAGTACTGAGGTTTGCAAACTGGGAGAGCAACAGAAGCTACTAAGGTCTCAGTGTTACCCCCCGTTGCTATAATCATCATTGCACTCTTTCTCTTGTCTTGATTCGGTCTAAGGAAGGACTGTTAGTGTCATACTTTGAGCTGCTCTGGACTGCAAAGATTGAGTTGTATTTTATTGACTCCAGCCGACACGTAGTCTGTCAGAAGTCCGTTACATCACTCGAAAAATAAAAATCTGACAAATTGTCAAATGTCACACGTCAACACTTTGTTTGGCAGCATGCACACGCTGTTGACCAACGGCTGCAATAACAGGGAAAATAAACACACATTCACATTTGTACAGCCAGGATAACTGTGCCCTCTGATGGCTGTCGGGGGGTGTATGAGCAGGCAGTGAGTGTGTCACAACCACCAAACAGACACGTCCATTCAGGAGTCGTGCAGTGTGCCACATACCTTTCTGTCTTTTTTTTTTTTTTTAAATCCTCACCGACTCTCGGTCTTATCCTCACCCAATATCTCCCTCGCCTTTGTGCATTTTCTTCTTCTCACCCATCCATCAGGAACACAAGGAGAGCAGCAGAGGTGTGGATGGACGAGTATAAAAACTTCTACTATGCCGCTGTCCCCTCAGCAAGAAATGTCCCCTATGGGAAGTAAGTACTATGAAGTATTAGCCCTGTGGGAGTTGAACATAATAATGGAGCTGGATCATAAAATTACAAAGGCAGCCACTTGAATGGACATAATAATTATAATTGTACTGCCAATTAGCAGAATGTAAGCCATAAAAGGTGTAATTTTTCCCTTTTATACTTAAGTGAGGATGTTAATGTAGCTCAGAAGAGGACAAAAAGTCAGTGGCTGATTTACAATACCGGAAACGCTGCTGTTATTTATGCCCTAAAGGGATGACAACGCTCCTTAAAAAGGTTGGCGCAGGATTGTTTCAAGCGTAGTGACAGCGTCAGTCATCCGCCATTAAAAAAAAATACCTACAGCTGCTGAATGGATTGACATTCATGTTCTTTAGGGGGTGACACCTACTGACTTTGTGATCCTCTTAGTTTTATGCCACCAGCAGGACAAAGTAAGTACTGTAAGTGTGTTAAGGAATGCTTTTCACCCTTATACTAGTTTCCTTCTGCTTTATGCCACACATCCAGAAGTCTACACAGCAATAAGGACTTTCGCATTCAACCAGAGTAGCTAGACAGCACTATATATGCTTATTATGTGACCTTGTGGGAACAGACTTGGCATCTCCCCTCTAGTGTCAGTCCAAACAGTTATATTTTCCCCAAAGGATCTAGACTCAGACATGCCCCGAGCCTCCACTCTCTCCCCTTACAAAGCGACTGACGAGGCGTATAATTTAAACATGAAACCACAGCTGATTCAACCCTTTAATTCTCTTCCTCCATCTCCTTCCTCTCCCTCAGTATCCAGAGTCGTTTGGAGATGAAGAAGAGATTAAACTGTAAGCCATTCAAATGGTACCTGGAGAATGTCTACCCTGAGCTGAGGTAAGAAAATGAGGGCAGTCTGTGCAATATGATGGAGCCAGTGTTACACTGCATGACATGTAATGTTGTATAATCAAAACTAAATTGCATTTACCAAATTGTTAGGAGACCACTCCTCAGCCAGAAGTTTGAAATATGACTTTGTGCTAATGTGTGGCGGGATGTTTTATACACAAATGAGACTGCAGTGACGCTAATGCCCAACCAGGAGTTATGATTCAAGGTCATTATTACATTTTCACAAGGTTCTCAGGTTCGCAATTAGTGGCTGATGTGAATGAGTCCACAAGTTCAGCAGAGAGCACCTCTGATTTAAATCTGACTGCTAGATTGCACCACTCCCAGCGTTTTTGCTACATTTTGCCTGAAGGTCAAGTTATGACCGCTGTCACAGACTCTGGTACTCTTCCAGGTTGTCAGATAGGCAAACCTTGAGCTTGAATGTACTTTTAAGTAAGTACAAAGTTGCTTACATCTAAATCTGTTGAGCAGCGTTGGTGAGAAACAAAGATTTTTTTGAGGATTACCAAAAAAACCCTTATTTTTAACACACCAGAATCACCATCGCACACTGGAACAGTTCAGGTTGTTTGGACCAAATCTTCTCCATCACATGTCTCAGGATAATAAAGTAGAACTACTGCTGATAGGTTCATGGGCTTTCTGCATATCTGTGAAATGCACATGTGCAACTGGTCAGAGTGGGACTTTCAGAGAGCGTATTCAAATTTAGCATGAGCCTGGGGCATGGTGTATCACTGCACAGTGAAACAATCTTTAAAAGCATAAAAACCACATTAAATCTCAGGCATACTTCTTGCTTTTATGTTTTCACAGGGGGAAGAACATTAAAATTGCACCTTTTTAATGCTTCTAATTTGAATAATTTAACTTTTACAGAAACATTAAAGCCCCATTGTCCTGTTTTGTCAGAAGAAAATTGACTATTTTCCTCTCTTGCTGTATCTCGGCCTGTACGCTTTCTTTGTTTGGCTTTTTAACAGCTTGAAAAACTGAATACACGCTTCACTAACACTTTTTCGTGTGTGTGTTCAGGGTCCCAGATCACCAGGACATTGCTTTCGGAGCCCTGCAGCAGGGAGGAAACTGTCTGGACACCTTGGGTCACTTTGCTGATGGTGTGGTCGGCGTCTATGAATGTCACAATGCAGGGGGAAACCAGGTAGCGTTACGGCGAGGGGACACCCAGGTCAGCTTGTAAAATCCTAACCTTAGAGACTCGTGAGTGGCAAGTGGTGTACATATGGTGAAAGCACAGGGGGTATGATAAAGGATTTACGTATTTAAGGTCACAGTGCCATACTTAAAGTAAATGTATTGTAATCAAAAGGACAAAGATGTTTAAACACGAGGTTGTTAAGACAAGAGTAGAGCAGATCTATTGAAACTTTAACTTAAATATAGAGTAGTGCATAACAGCATTTTAACATTGTTCTTAGAGGAAATGTACAGCTCTTGGAGTACCTTGAGGAGGATACACACTATGTCTGTGTGTGTAAGTTTGTGGGGAGTGTTTCTGTCAGCAGTTTCTCAAATAGTTGAATCCTGAAATAGAATGACAGGTGTAGAGAAGAAAACTGCTGTCGCTTCGAGTCAGCGATCGCTGGCTTTTTTTGGATTTACGTGTCTTGTTTTACCCTCGTGGATTTGCAGGTCTTTACTGTTTCCAGTGTTGCTTCATAAATACAGCAAATACAGCTAAGAAACATATCTGCTCACAAGTGGAAAATGTTCAGGACATGTACCAATATTCCCAAGGTCAAACCGTGAAATATTAATGGTTGTGCAACATCCTTTAGAAGACGAGACAGAAGAGGAGACGCTTTGCTGTAATTCACAGGGCCACATTTGGCAAAAAGCAAACATGGTGCTTTATTATCCTCTTATATGAAAAACGTTAGAATTGGAAGAGGGTGTACTTTGTTTTTACTATTCATTTTTTAAAATGAATAGTAAATGAATGAATGAATTTATTTATTTTTTATTTCTACCAGGGGCAAAAAACAAACAAAATTGTGAATGTAGTCAATAACAGCTGCGGTGCTGGGAGGGCAAAATGAACAACCTTGGATTTTGGGGGGTATGAGAGACTGGGGAGAATTTTAAAATGCAATTTTATCACCAAGCGGAAGTGGAAAACTGAAAAACTTGGTTATTGATTTTTAATCCCACATAATGAAAACTGCAAACAAGTCATTCGCTGTGATGTTATTCAATCCGTTCTAGCCATTCTCAAAGAGACACAATAGAAGTGAAGTACCACAAATAATGTCTCCATTTTATTCACACTCATACCAGGCAGTCTCTTTACTAAACTAACGGCCAATTATTATTGTTGTTATTGTTGTTATTATTATGGGTTTGTATACTTTCTAAAATTGATTTAAAATATACAGAGATTTTCTCAGCCACCAAGCTTTACCTGCTGGGTTTATTTAATGGCCTTAATGTGGCTTTAACATGGGCACTGTGTTCTCAGAGCAATCAGAGTCCTGCTTGTGAGATTTCCACAGGGAGCTCCAGATTCTCTCTATCACGATGCTGCCCATGGTGCCCATTTTGCAAAATACATTTTTGTTATTTTTCCTGTGTAAATAAGAGGAAAACATGATCATTACTTGATATAAAAGACGTGTTATTAGATAAAGCCTTGCTGAGAACATCCCAGCATGCTTTACGTGTACTAATATTTTACGTGTATCCATTTTTATAAAGGAATGGGCTCTAACCAAGGATAAATCGGTAAAACATATGGACCTGTGTCTGACTGTGGTGGACAGAACAGCTGGTTCCCTCATCAAACTACAAGGCTGTAGAGAGAATGACAGCAGACAGGTAAACACACACTGAAATCGCCTTTATTGTTGTTTATACCCCAAAAAAGGTACAGCGTTCAATATTTGTGACATTGTGTTGTTTGTCGTCCAGAAATGGGAGCAGATCGAGTCCAACTCGAAGCTTCGTCACGTGGGCAGTAACCTCTGCCTGGACAGCCGCAGCGCCAGGATGGGCGGACTCACTGTGGAGGTCTGCAGCCCGAGCCTCACCCAGCAGTGGAAGTTCACTCTCAATTTACAATCGTAGGGGGCGCTCCAGATCCCCGGAAGACTCGGTATAGCGAAGAGAAACACCTACAGACTCCTGAGATGCGGCTAAAAAGATGAATAGACTCAAGAAGAAAGACAAACTCTTCCTCCTTCTCCTCCTTCCTCCTCCACAGAGGTACAGCCAGTCACGTGCGCACCCTTCTCTCACCCATCTCCCTAAACGATGAGCCACGCGTAATGAAGGGAGGGGCCGGGAGACCCAAATGGAGTTAACAGGAACCTGACTGCATGTGGTGGATGGATGGTGGCGATCACGAGGATAAAGGAGACGAAGAGGCTTTTGTTTCAAAAATACATACCTCAGTGTTTTCTCATTGATGGTTCCAGCTGCAAACGGCGAAATTGTTCTTCTCCTTTCTTTAATGCTGGTGGAAAGAGAATTTTTTGGTGTACTTGTTTTATTTTCTTATTCATATTTTTTTATTTCTTGCTGTTAACTGTCCACAGAGACTTGCTTTTTTTCCTTCTTCTTCTTCTTGGAAGCATCCTGTAATGGCAGATGGAGCCTTCAGGTTGTGGTTTCGGGGAGGTGTGGGTTGTTGAGTGATGTGAAGGGAGGAAATGGACTCGAGGCCTTGAGCTTTTCCTCTCGTTTATTCTCACTGGTTTACAGAGTCAACCGAGAGAAAAGAGGCAAAGAATGCAGTTTTTCTACAGACTCTTTCTTGGTGGAGGTGAAGACAATCTGGGAGGGTTTTCGCTGCTTTGCATGGGGTTTTTTTTCCCCCCTCAGAAGTGTTGTGAATGCCTCCCTGAAGATTTTCCTGTCTTTGGGCTGTAGTACTGGCTGCTGCAGCCTCCAATACTTCCACAGAGAAAATACCCAGAGAATAAGTCACCAGTCTCTCTTTTTTTTCCTTTTTCTTTTATTTTGGTTTACTTTCTAATCAAAAAATGGAACCAACTTTTAAAAGGATGTTTTGAGTTTCAGAAAGACCAGTGATTAAAATGGTTTTCTTTACATACTCTCGCTGCTCTGTGCCTGCTCCCCGTGGAGAGGCTCAGTTTTAATCTTTTTTTTCTTTTCTTTGTTTTTCCTGCACAGCTGCTTTCCTTTGCCTGTGTCTATATGTTGCCATTGTGGAACGTTTACTGTCTAACAATCACATCTAAACTGGATTCATGTTGCAGCTTGTTCTCCAGAGCCAACAGGTGTTGCCTGCTAATGTGGCATTTCTAATAACACAGTAATGAGATTACCAGTAATGTAGAGTTTGCATAGATGTGACTGAGATGATTGCTTCTCCTCTTCCAGCACTTTTACAAAGTTAAAGAAGAAAACTACACTTAGACCTTGCAGGAGGAACAATGCAACCCTGCAGCAAAGTAAAGTGGGGTTTGTTTGGGTTTTTTTAATTCATCGAGGTGTCAGACGTCCGTCTCTCTATTGACAACGGCAAACTGTGCTTATTCCAGCCTGAGAGCAGATTTCATGCAAAAAGAAAAGTCTCGACAAGTAGCGAAGCAACTTCTGACTGCATGTATCGCCGACATGTTTCCAGCGTTGCACTGAGTCACAGTGATTTACATCAACATATTTTCTTTCCTCTAACTTTCCTGTTAGATGAGCCATCTGTTCTGAAGTTTGGAACTGCAGTAAACAAGGTTTTACTGTTTGTCCTCACTCTGTTTCTGCAAGAGGAGAGCAGATTTTTCTGATTGCACAAGCAGGACTGCGCAGCTTTTGCTGATGCAAAGTAGAAATAAGAATACTCTTTCTTTCTTTTTTTTTTCCTGCCACACTACTATGCAGATCAACAATATCTTGGTGTCATGAAACGGTGCAGTTTTTGTTACCAGGTGGTGTTACTGATACGATTTGCAGTACATTTATCTGTTTCCGAGTCCATTAACTCTTGCCTTTTAAATAGTTTGTTTGTTATGTTTTGTTTCTAATGTCCTTTAGGCTTTCACATCACTTCCTCATCTTCACTGCTATGATCTCCTGTGCTGTTAGTCACCGATGAGTAATGACAGTGGAGTTTGGGAAAATTGCGCTTGATTAAATTTAGTGTGACTCATCACTTGGCGACCTCAAGGCAACTACAGGAACACAAAATATTTCTGAACAGATGTACAGTTTGGGTACAGGAAAGCTGAAATCTCAAGTCATCTTTAAAGTCGTGCGCTCTCTGCTTTTCTCAGTCCTTCCCGCTCTCGTGCACACTCACATCCGAAACTCCTTTGGTTTTATTTTATTGAGCCGCCAACTGACAAAGACAGCTGGCCTCGGTTGCTTTGCTGTCTGATACTTTTTTTTTCTGTGTACCTGTTTGCCTTGTCTTATATGTTCATTTATAAGTGGGGTGAGTGGAGCTGAGAAGGTCAGCTGAAGCTGCAGCTGGTTTGAAAAGCCTATCCTGTGACTTGACAGGTTGCTGCATTGTGCTGCAGGGCAGGGGACCCACAACATGGCACGAGGCCAGAGAGAAACTCAGGCAAGGCCCTGCTTAGAAAAATTTGGTGTTGCCTTTGATGCTAAATCCAAAGGCCCAAATCTGATTTCATGATGATGTGTTACTTTAAACATGGAAAAGTCTGGTTTGGTTTGGAAAATGCAAAACAAAATGAAACACTTTCAGTGTCTTAAGTAAGCATGGTTGCAATACAGGAGAAGCATTAAGTGAAATTTAGGTTTGAACATCAGTTTTCCATTTCAGTGTGTGCTGTGAAATCAGACGCTTCAGTGGAGATTTTAAAGGCAGGTTACAGGAGAAATAATCTTATTAAAAGTAGAAAAATATAAAAATGTTTAATTTAGATGTATTCTTGAAAGGGCACCATTGAAGTTTTTTTTTTTTTTTTCTTTTTAGCTGATTCTCAAAGGGTGTAAATGGGAAGATCTGTCATAGGATACATGCAAAATCTGTCTCGGTTTAGATGTGTGCAAGTACACATTTTAGTAGTTAGTTCATTTACTTTTTCATCGCCTTATCGTCTAGATTATTGCAGAAATTGTGCAGCCTCTTGAGTAGTGGTGATATCTCAGTCAGCATAGAATAAGTGAAGGTTTCCAACATGCTGAGGTTTTATTTAGTAGTTTTTAGCGCCCTCTATTGCCACACATGATCAGCTGCGAAACAAAAAAAGGAAGAAGGACTTGAGGTAGTTTCTGTCTTTGCTTTATAAGATCTCCATGTGAGTTTGCTACTCCGCAGAAGCAGACTGTGCTCACCTGAGTGACCATGTCAGTCCTGTCTGCAACAGTTCCCGTGTTGTCTGAAGCCTTTTCTTTTTAAAGCTAGTCTTATACTTGTCATAAGGTTTGCTATTTTATTTCTTAATCTTTTTTATGTTACACACAGAAGAAATGACTGTAACACTTAAGTGCAGCGCCTCATTTCAAAAGGATGGTTAAATGTTTACATCTTTTGCACAACGTGCCAAATTTCCTTTTCCGAATTTGCTGTATGATGAAGAATAAGAAGGGGTGAAAGTCTTTGGAAAACAGTCTCGGAGGACTTGTTCCGTGACAGGTTGCTTGCAGTGTAATGAGTATCTTCCCTCCAGTCTCAACTTGTAGAAGCCACTGTGGGCAGGACTGCTGTTATCTGCTGGTCTTGTGTCAGTTTTATGATAGAGAGGGGATTAAAAATGGTCGTTTGCGTGTTTCCATGTCTTAAAAACTTTAAAATATTCTTTAAAATATCCATTAGAGGAGTAACAACTCTGAAACATAGCTCAACAAAAGTCATCCCCAGTATCATATCATGGTTCCATCTTTTCGTAGTGCGTTTACCTGTTTGGAGCCATTTAATCAAAAGTTAAAGCGTGCTAGGCTGCATCACAATAATGCAGAACATTTTGTTTTGGTTGTGATCCAATTATGACCAAGTGATCTTGTGCGTATAAAAAATAATTTTAGGTATGAGCCAAAATGATGACGCACAAACCAAAAAATGCCTATTGAAATAAATTTACAAGGGAAAACATCGAGTAAGAAGAATATTACTGACAATCCTGCAGATGGTCGTCTTCTTTAATAACATAAAACGTGAGCTTGAGTCAGTAAATAAGAGCATCCTACCCACTGAGCCACTAGACATTATTTATTTCGCTGTGGAGGGAAACAAGGGGTTATTTGCTAGAGTTAAACAAGAAAAGGAAGCTTGAAGCAAAATCTTTGTGTTCGTTCAGCTTTTCCTTTAAACGGAGAAAAGTTCAGTCACGACTTGTCAAAAACCTGGGACGTTTTCCCCCTATCGGCCCACCTCAAATCCCCTCATAGGATTAACAGAAGAAGGGCCCTCTCTCTAATAAGTGAAAAGCCCTGCTGAGACATCCAGCTCAGGACTGCTTAAGCTTCTCCGTCTTCTACAAGCGGCTGTGCCAATGTAAATGAGTCGGGGCACAATAGGGGCAGATCATGCACAGCAGACAATACACTGTAAAAGTCTCATCAACTGGTAATGACAGATAATAACAGTAATCAATATGGGTGGGATATGGGGTGGGGTGTGAGCTGGTGGGTTAATGTGTTTTCTGAGAGGCATGTGGCTCTGAATGGCTGGTATTCACATTACGAGGTGGCTGATGCAACCCGAGGGTTCACACATGTAAAAGTGTATATTTTTGTATATACCTACATCAGTGTGTGTACAGTATGTACATATATACACAGTGTACTCAGCTGCAGTTCCTAGTTTTGTTGTCAGACTGTACAGCGCTTCTAACTGTTCCCTGTTTTATAGATAATGCAGAAATTCAACTTTGAATGAGGAGAAATGATTAACTTAAATAAATACATTTATATATATAAACAAAAGTGTGTGACGTGTTTTGCCTTTTTATTTTTGCTGTTCAAGTTTTGACAGTCGACAACCCTAAACATGCACCATATGTACAGGGATTAAAAGGTTAAGTGTTGTTGAATCCATCTGTCAGCTGGAAGTAAATCCAGTTCTCTCAAGTTTTCCTTCATTGGTTGATCTTTTAGCGATTTGCAGTGTGGCAGCTGTGCATGAATTTTACATGTATTCTTAGGCTTTAATATTTAAAGAAGAAAAGTTTTCCATCCGTCAGTCAAGCATTGTAGCGCGCTGGCCGAGTGCATTAGTGTGAGTATTGTGCTACAAGGCAGCATATGAGTGACAAAGCAAAATTAATGCAAGACTTTTAGAAATGAATGATTTGGCAGCACAGTGTGACTCTAATAGATAATGACAGATAATCTACTACCAGTCACTTTATTAGGTACAGCTGATGTCTCTAGATTTCTACCGTGACACTTTGAGCCCCTTAGTATTAACTTTGACTATTGATTATGGGTCAAAGGATTTATTGACCACAGTTTACCATCTTCTGATGCCTGCTGCCATCAGGATTGAGTGCATCATGATTAGCAGCGTGGCCATGCAGCTGACAAATATAGAAACAGGTTTCTTCAAGATGACAATCCAATACAACTCAATCCAATAGAGCACCTTTCAGATGTGCTGGAATCATGGGTGTGTAGACAACAAATCTGCAGTTACTGTGTGATGCTATTATGTCACTATGGACCAAAATCTCAGAGGAATATTTCCAGCACCTTGCTAAATGCAACCCGATACTAGCAAGACTGACAAAATAAAGTGTCTCGTGAGTGTATATTATGTACATTATAAAGCATCCCTTGAATTTTAACAAAATGAAGACTTATATTTCTTCCATTAGTCTGCCCCAAATCAGATGTACAGCCTAAAAATATGACTGTATATTACACTACTCAAAAAATTAAGGGAACATTTTGAAAAGACATCAGATCTCAATGGGAAATAAGATGCTGGATACCTATACTGATATGGACTGAGTAATGTGTCAGGAATAAAGGAGTGCCACATTGTTTAATGGGAATTAAAATTATCAACTTACAAAGGACTGAATTCAAAGTCACCCCAAAAATCAAAGTGGAAAAAAATGTTCCAGAAGGTTAATACATTTTATTGCAGCAACTCAAAATAGTTCCCATTTGTTTGTATGGCCCCCATGTGCTTGTATGTATGCATGCTCTTAATGAGACGATAGATTGTCTGAAGGAAGGTCCAAGGAGCTGTTGCCAGGCCTGTCGAGGCCTGTGCGTCGCTCCATGGATGCGTTTCCCCAGACCAACGCTGACCCACCACCACTGATGATTAAAGATATTACAGGCAGCAACATTCCCCATGGCTTTTCCAGGCGCTTTCACGTCTCTCAAATGTGTTCAGAGTGAACCTGCTCTCATCTGTGAAAAGCACAGGGTGCCAGTAGTGGACCTGCCAATTATGGTATTCTATGGTAAATGCCAATCTGGCTCCATGATGTCAGGCAGGTCCCACTAGAGGATGCTGGGACTTCAGACCACCCTCATGAAGTCTGTTTCTGATTGTTTGGTCAGAGACATTCACACCAGTGGTCTGTTGGAGGTCATTTTGTAGCTCTGACAGTGCTCATCTTTAACTCTAGATACCCATCCTTCTTATGGGTTGAGGACCACCTTTGGCCTCGTCCAGCTCTCCTGGAATCTTCTCCATACTTCTGACAGTGCTGGGAGACACAGCAAACCTTCTGGCCATGGCACGTATTAATGCATCATCTTGGAGGAGTTGGATTATCTTTGCAACCTCTGTAGGGTCCAGGTATCGCCTCATGCTACCAAAAATGACACTGAACCTAGCTAAATCCAAAACTAGTAGGGAAAAAAAAGTCAGAAAAGATGAGGAAAAAAAAAAAAATGTCAGTGATTTTGCCTGTAAAATCAGCATGTTTATTTTTGTCTCACTGTTGCCCCTCAAAGTGCACCTGTTGTTAATTTCATTAACACTAAAGCAGCTGAAACTGATTAACAACCCCCTCTGCTACTTAACTGACCAGATAAATATCCCAGAAGATGTTATACTCTGATTTAAAAAGTGTTTCTTTAATTCTTTTGAGAGGTGTATATGGACTTACTGATCTATATAAGATGATGACAAATATAAATATATCCAGACTGTGTTCATCCTAAACCTTTGAGATAAATATATTTTAGGCCCTATGTATGTTTAGCACCACAAGAAGTCATTGACTTTGTGGTTTTCTTGGTGCTTCTCTTTTCTTTCTTCTCACCCTCCAACAACTCGATGCAGATGGCTGCCTCTCCCTGAGCCTGGTTCTTCCTGTTAAACAGCAATCCTTCCTCCCAGCTTTTCCCAAGAGGTTCCTTACAGGGGATCATCTGATTGCTCGGTTTTTCTCAGTAATGTGTGTTTTCATTTACATCTCTTGCTTCGTGTCCATGTCATGTTATACATTATTACCTTATATATATTTTGGATGTGTAACCAGGTCTTCCTGAACCTTTGGAACTCCTGGAGCTGTGCTACATTGGACAGATTAGCAAACTGTACATACGCACAGCTGACAAAATGCTGTTTTTCTTGAATCAGAGCAGCATAAGACCACCAAAGCTTGCATGCTTGCATCTATTTAGCCTTCTTAAACTTAATGGACGCTGACACCCCCAACTCTTGGAAAGTCTTCTGGCAGGATTTTGGAGCTGACCTTCCCAGATTTACTCTCATTCAAGCTTATTTAGTCTCTCACTCGACCACTGAGTTCCAGGTGTTGATGGGTTGCAGCCTTGCGTTTGTTTGCAATCAAATTTAGAATATTATTTATTTAAAGACAGTCCTTATTATACCAGTGTGCTGTTACCTTGCTGAAGACTGCTTATCTAGTTGTAACTCACACTATTATAGTAACCTGATGCAGGCCCTCTGCATCTGTTCACATCTATGACTGCTTCCCTCCTGGAAAAAAAAAGTTTACAATTTTAGTAGTTATTAAGATCAAACGGGGTAAGAGTGCGCAAAAACTATTAAATAAGACCATAAAACAAACTTTTCCATTTAAAATCCCAGAAAGTTGATCGTGTTCATCTGGATGCAGTCTTTTCAGTGGGAGAAATGTTTCATCAGTAATCCATGTGACTTCTTTAGTCTGGAGACACCGAATAAGTCATCATCCAGGATTTTCTTACCTGGATTATTGAGGTAGGATCAAGACATCATGACATCAAGCTGCACACCAAGAGTGAGCGAAACATCAATTCCCTGATCCCTCTTGCCAGGTACTGAGAAGCCAGCTGAATGGAGGAATAAGAGCCAAGTCATTAATACATAAGGTCATCAGATAGCCACCTGAAATAATAAGACGTCCACAGGAAGAGATAGATGCTACTGATGTCAAGACACAAAAACTCGTCACAATGCACAGAGGTCTCCACCTGAAGTCCAGTCCAGTATCCTGAGGCTCTAAGAGCAACAGAAAGAGGGAGGGCAAGGATTAGTGCATGTCACTACAATCCAGGATGAAAGATGACACATTTGCAAATAGATCAGGAAGATCTCCAAGAATGCTTCAAGCAGCTGAAGATGGATACTGATGAGGAACAGGAAGAGGAACAATCATGGACAATCACTCCCTTGCGTGGGATGTATTATCGACAGAGAGAGGAAGTGGCTGACATCAAGAAATCCTACCAGTGGCTTAAGAGGTCAACTTTAAGGACAGTACAGAAGTTCTGATCACGAGCTAAGGACCAGATCTACCACAGCTGACAGGACCCAAGATATGCAAACTGTGCAATGGTCCCCCTGGAGATTACACATAGCATCAAGATCCAAGCTGGGACAGCATACACTGAGAGGCACAATTTAGTGGCTGGGATAGTCAGAGCGCCTCACCTCTGTCAGTGCGCCCCAGGCAGCTGTGGCTATGTAGCTTGCTATCACCAGTGTGTGAATGGGTGAATCACTGAATGTAGTGTAAAGCGCTTTGGGGTCCTTAGGGACTAAGTAAAGCACTATACAAATACAGGCCATTTACCATAGTGTACAGGAACATCTGTGCCACATTTGGAATGAAAGTCCCCAAGTCCCAGTGGGAGACCTCACTAAAGGTGGTTGAGAACAGCAGGACTAAGATCCTGTGGGACTTCCAGTTCCAGACAGACAAGCAGCTGCTGGCCAACCAACCAGACATGTTGGTGGTTGACAAGGAGCAGAAGACCACAGATTGATGTGGCAGTCCCAGTGGACAGCAGCATCAGAAAGAAGGAGGACAGTAAAATAGAGAAGTACCAGGGGGTGAGGGAATAACTGGAGCAGATAGAAACATCAAAACAGGAAGCATCACAGGAAAAAAGAAAGTAAAGAAAATGGCATTTCAAAGACACAGATGTGAGTGAGGTGTATGAGACAATTTACAATAAGTTAGTGGGTAATATTCACTTGCTAAACTCCAATACATGCAATTGGAGTTGCATCAAATTATACTTTGTTTTTTTCTTTAGATAAGGACTCATAATAAACTGCTCCACTCCTCTCTGGCATCTCATTTTTACAATTAAGCCTTCCCAACATTTCAGCATCCACATTTTCATTGTCAGAATTTGAGATTCTTTCCAAAGCTTAGGGATTAGTGAGGTACAAGTAACTAGATCCACTATCAATACTCTTATTACGCACTTGTTTAACTGTGCTAAAGGACCTCCATCTTCAAGGGGAGACATCTGTGGTGACGTTGGCAAATCAGACTTAAATTATTGGCCCATACAATCCAAATCATCGCTCTAAAAATGAACAACTTTGGCGCGATTCCATAATTGAACGACTGGCGACCTGTAGCCCTGACCCCCATCGTAAGCAAATGCTTCGAGAAGCTGGTCAGGGACTTCATCTGCTCTGCACTACCCGACTCACTGGACCCTCTACAGTTTGCATACCGCCACAACAGGTCCACTGATGATGCCATAGCCCTGACACTACACACTGCCCTGTCACACCTGGAGAAGAGAGACACGTATGTGAGAATGCTGTTTGTAGATTACAGCTCAGCATTCAATACCATCGTTCCCTCGAAGCTGGACAGGAAACTGCAGGATCTAGGACTGAGCAGCTCCCTCTGCAGCTGGATCCTTAGCTTCCTGTCTGACAGACGCCAGGTGGTCAGACTGGGCAGCATCACCTCATCCCCCATCACACTGAACACTGGTGCTCCACAGGGGTGTGTACTGAGCCCTCTCCTGTACTCACTCTACACCTACGACTGCACAGCCACTAACAGCTCCAACATCATTGTGAAGTTTGCGGACGACACTACAGTGGTGGGTCTTATCACCAACGGTGATGAGACGGCTTACAGGGAGGAGGTCAGCGCCCTGACCCACTGGTGTCAAGACAACCATCTCACCCTCAACGTCGCAAAGACAAAGGAGTTGATAGTGGACTTCCGGAGGTGCAGAGAAGTACACACCCCCATCACCATCAACGGCGCTGCTGTGGAGAGAGTGAGCAGCTTCCGGTTCCTTGGCGTACACCTGGCTGAGGATCTTACGTGGTCAGTACACACAAACAAAACAGTGAAGAAGGCGCAGCAGCGCCTCTTCTTTCTCAGGAGACTGAAAAGATTCGGCATGAGCCCCCGCATCCTCAGGACCTTCTATCGCTGTGCCATTGAGAGCATCCTCACTGGATGCATCACCACCTGGTATGGCAACAGCACCGCCTACAACTGCAAAGCTCTCCAGCGAGTAGTGCGGTGCTCTGAACGGATAATTAGAGGTGAGCTTCCCTCCCTCCAAGACATCTACAGGAAGCGGTGCCTGAGGAAAGCGGGGAGGATCATCAAGGACTCCAGTCACCCCAGCCATAAACTGTTCAGACTACTTCCATCAGGAAGGAGGTTCTGCAGCATCCGGTCCCGTACCAGCAGACTGAGAGACAGCTTTTTCCATCAGGCCATCAGACTGCTGAACACGTCATAGACACCTCAGCTTCACTACTGGAACTTCAACATTATGCACTCCACACTGTATATAAATGCCACTTGTTTTGCACATATTCAACTCTGTATATTTTATATATTTTATTATTATTATTATTATTTTATTTTATTTTTTTACTATTTAATTTGTAAAAATGTGTATACACACACACACACACACACACACACACACACACACACACACACACACACACACACGTAGGAAAATATTTAGTATACACATCCAGAAATGCATACACTATTATATATTGTACATATATTTATTAGTTTCAGGTTGGCCATTCTTGTATTTTGCTCGTTTGTGTTGTTGTGTTTGCACATCTCTGTTGCTTGTGGGGCTCGCACACAAGAATTTCACTCGCATGTGCTGTGCCAGTGTGCCTGCACATGTGATGTGACAATAAAAAGTGATTTGATTTGATTTGATTTGATTTAATGCATGCACATAAGTCCATCTTTCTGGCCTACATTTCCAGCATGACACATCTTTAATTAAACCAATTTCATGTAATCTGAAAGGAGCGTAGTAATACCGATTAATGATTTTATCCTGAATAAATTTGCCCGTGGTATCCCTGACTAATTTTTTAAATATTGTTTTCCCATGACTCATTTTCAGATGCAGAGACAACATCTTTTTCCCAGGTCTTCTTTAGTTTGTTGCTTTATGTTACATTGTTGAAAGTTTTAAATAAGACAGTATGGTGTAAGTGCTTTTATGCAGTTTGATTTTTCTTCTTATACAATCTTTAATTCACCAGATATATTTTTAAATATTCAAGCGTTTCACGACAGAAGTGCAGCCGCACTGTCCTTACCGTCGCCTCTCCAGCAGGGGGCGATGGCAGTCGCTCCGGACACATGGAGGGGCAGGGAGGAAGAAGGAGCTCAGACAGAGGCTGATTAAAGCGGTCAGCAGTCACAGGTGGTGGTCTGTGTAAGGGACCGGAGAATCGTTACAAAATATACCATGAAGAACGAAGGCATAGAAGGGACGGAGAGGTTTCTGAGCCCGGATAAAGGCAGGGGCCTGCGGGCGTTGAGACACTTCGCGGTGGGGGAGCTGGTGTTCGCGTGTCCTGCCTACTCCTACGTGCTGACCGTGAATGAGAGGGGAGCGCACTGTGAACACTGCTTCACCAGGTAAAACTGCACCTCACCTCACTCAAACAGCTGACAGACCTCTCTTGTAACAGGTAGTTACGAGCAGGCGCCTTCCTCTGTGAAAAGGAGAACTGAGTGGAGCGGGTAACGTCCAGTTCACCGCCAGCTAACCTCATTACAGCTACGTTAGCAGTTAAACCCCTGTGCACCTACTCAGCTGATTAAAGTGGGTCAGTGAGACGAGCCAGCTCACCTGACAGATGCTGCAGCTTTTGTTTGTAGCACTGCGGAGTCAAGAGAGTAAAACACGAGTGGATTTTAAAACGATACAGTGCTTTTTAAGTACTGTGTATATACCCTATATAGTCTTAAATAGGTTATCAGTATTTACAGGTCGCATACTTGGTTAAAGGACCACTTGGTAAATTTGCAGCCCTATTGATGCCATAGTATAACGTGTCTGCTTGTCTTATACAACACGTGCTCTGGGCACAGACCTGTTAAAGATCCTCACTTGTCCCCCCAGAACGAACTACATAATGTTGTTTTTGTGTCTCCAGCTGTGCATGTAGCGGATGTCTGTATAATGTTGTGTGGCTTTATGGTAATTTGTAGTCATTTCCTCTCTCTACATGGGTGTATTGTGTCTCATAGTTATTATTTGTGTTTCTTAGACTTTTCTATTTAATTTAGATTTTCTGCACTATGTCTTGTCTTATTTTTTGTCTTCGTTTATATTTGTTGTTTTGCAACTTTTTGGGGATTAACTCTGGAGGGTGGGAGGGACTGTGTCCATGCACACACTTGACAAAGCGCTGCCTTTGTAATATCAGACTGCCAAAGCTAGCACGCTTGCACCAGTAACCGTGTAGGCTGTTGAGTGGCCTACAGCATTCAGAGAGCATCATGTGTAGGAGGAGTGTGTAGGCACACTTTATCAAAAACATGACAGGAAATTAGATTCAGTTTAATTTTAAAATCCCTTCACAACACTTTATAGCATTATATGAACTCACTCTCTGTGACACTCTTACTGACACTTTCTTACACACACATGCGTCCTACCAAAGAAGCCATTAAAAGGTTTGTAGAGCATTGAAAGGTTAGGTTGCTAAATATAGGCGTCCGTGTGTCCCAAAAGAGGAGGAGCCATGAGATGAGAAGTCAAGTCCAGGACAGGCGTGCACTGGAAGGCATGTACGCAAGTGTGTATATTTGCCCCGTGTTGTACCTTGTGCCTTATCTGACATAATTAGTGAACTGAAAATGTTTGTAGACGCTCCTGAGAATTTAATCTGAAATTAAGATCCAATGCATGTGACCCAGATGTGATTAAAATTACACTCTAAACATCTTTATGTTCCCTATTATGTCCCAGACGATAACAAACTGTCACGGCCTTCTCGTTCAATACCAGGTTGAATTTTTATTATTGTCATTTTTTTAAGAAGTTGAAGGCTGTCACTATAAAGTTTATTCCCGTATCCACCATCCAGGTGTGTCATGTTGTTTCTTCATGTAGTTTAAAAGAAAGTGTCCCTTTTACGTACAGCAGTATCTGAATGTATTGCATCTTCGTGTCATTACAGGAGAGAAGACCTTTTTAAGTGTGGTAAATGTAAGCAGGCCTACTACTGCAATGTTGACTGTCAGGTAAGATGGTCATTTTGGTCTTTTTAATGGAGATTTTGAAGTCTTTTTGTAAGTTTCAAAAGTCAGCTCAAGGAACTGACTAGGACTAGGTGTCAGTTGGTACTTTATGTTCAAAAAAGTGCTCCTTTTGCTAGCTTAACATTAGCATGCTCTCTTGTGCAGATGCCTGCAAAGAGCCAATAATGCATTAGCAGCATGATGCAGCTGTGTCTGTCCTGTAAGCAGTTTGCACTTTAACAGTGCTCTCTTATTCTTTAGTGCAATAAAATTAATGACTGTATCTCCACTCCAACATTTTCCTTCCCTGCACATCAACTAACATCAGTGCAGGACCAACAGAGGCTCCAGTTAGATGTTTTCTATTTGTCCTCAATGAAGAACCTTTGTAAGACAAGTAGCAACATAACTGCAGCTGTAATGTGATTGCTGAATTTAGTGTAGTAACACATTACATTACTGAGTTATTGACAAATGTTCAGTTATTGACGATCTGTTTAGTTCTAGTGTGATGGTACAAATCAAACTCTGTACACTGCAGTAAAGTACAGACAGAGACAGAATGACGTTTGCCTCGGTCATTAATTTATCAGTGATTTACTCTTTGATGACAGAAATGTCCGTTTAATTCTCCTTTTCTTTGCTGTCTTAATTTTGCGTATCTTGTTGTTTTTCCTTTTATAACACTTATTCAGAAAAGGATAATTTACCACTTACTGTGTTTGTGTGTTTGCACAGAGAGGTGATTGGCCCATGCACAAGCTGGAGTGTGTAGCGATGTGTTCCTACGGGGAAAACTGGTGTCCATCAGAAACGGTCAGACTGGTGGCAAGAATCATCATGAAACAGGTGAAGTGACACAAAGAAGCAGGAGAAGTAATGTTTCAGTATCCAGAGAATACTCAGAGATGAACACTAAAATGAAAAAGGAAAAAAAAACTATGAGAGATATAGATGTTCTCTACATATTACGACATAACAAAAATAAAGAGTTATGGTTAAGACGCCGTAATTACCATTTGGATGAATAACACAGCAAGAAGAGGAAGGAGCAACAAGCAAACCTTAAAATAAATATCTGAGTGAAATATGATCTGGGTCTTCACAATAATCTGACTCGACTCATCACTTTAATTTACATAGTTTTCCATGCGCAGTGTAATCACACATGTAGTTTAGATTAAAATGAACAGTCGTTGTGCAGTGTTAACATGGCCTTCTTGTGTCGTAATTTGACCACAGCGTTTAAATGTAGGTCTTATCTTGGTTGATGACAATGCTCATGAACACTGCTGTCCCTGAGCTGTGCTTGGAAGCTGCTGTATTACCATAAAGATCTTTAATGTCTAAACTCAGCTGAACGTTTATACTAGAACTGTCTGCAGGTAATTTAATTCAGCGTAAAGGGAAAATTAAGTTTAGTTTATATCGTTACATCATTATGCGATCGCTATGATTCAGGTTTTTTCATTAAACACTGTCATTTTGCAGAGAGCCACAACAGAGCGAACTCCCTCAGAAAGGCTGCTACTGCTCAAAGAGTTTGAAGCTCGTAAGTTAACGTTTGTGTGTGAGTGTGAATACATAAGCATACACTTTAGTTAGACATTCATGCACTTTTAGTTTGTGTGTGTGTGTGTGTGTGTGTGTGTGCGCGCGCGCGCGCTATCTATGTCTCTGCAGTTGTGGCAGTGTGTCTATTAATATCCTCAGCTGTAGCCTCCAGTCCTGGTTCTGTCGCTTTCATTCACTCCAAGTGTGCAAAGCACTGGGGATCTAAATCCCAAGCTTCTGGCTTCTGTAATTTCATGTTCTCTCCCTTCCTTTAACAACTACTGCCACTGTGCCCTTGAGCAATAAACTCATCTATCGTCACTGGGAAACTGTGATTATGCTGAGATGCACTTATCTGTTAATATAACTCAGTTTTAGCTCATAATTAAGAAACTAAACTCTGCTGAGCCTGTTTTCGAGCAGCAAGATTTACAGGGCATTTTTGTTTCTGTTTTCTGCAGTTGTTCTAACTGCTTTACTAATGTGCAACTTTCAGGTTTTAATGAAGTTAAACACAGTGAAACAGGTCCCATTGGTCGTAATCTCACACATGCACGAGCTCTGGTTTCCCCGAAGTGCCAACAAACGGTTTCCTGTGCTCCATTTGGGATTATTATTTAGTCTGAACTGTTGTTTCCGGCTCAGATGTGTCACCACGGGATTGTTAGAGAATTAACCTTCATACTTGTCCCTCATGCGAACCAAACAAATGGTTGGCCAGCTGCTGCCTGCTGCTACTCGTCTGTGTCTGAGTGGGTTTGTGTGATTGGCAAAGACAGACGGCTCATAGTGGTGCTGTGTTTAACACTTATTAACACTGAGGTGTTCTCATCTGCTTACCGTTTGGAACCAGATTATTATTATTATTATTATTATTATTATTATTATTATTATTATTATTTGAATCATCAGTTTAATGCATATATTTCTTTATGCTTGGAAAAAAAGGTCAAATGTTTTGCAAGAGGTCCAGTGTAACTGAATGGTCAAATGTTATATTGATATTTACGTTTTGCTGACTTAAATATCAAACTTTAAGTCAGCTGCTTGTTCACTTTTTCCTGCCAATGAGAGACAACTCAGTAGTACATGTTTATTATTTACATGTTTGGTTCTCTTTTAAATAAATGTGAATAAATTTAATTAAATAAATCTCAGTAATGTTAAGCCCAATGTCTGGTCTGTTATATTGTCAGTTGCTTTTCATGTAATTATTAATTTTCTCACTTCTTTGTCAGCCCTTTGTCCCTTATTCTTTTTAATCTTTTTCTCTTTGACAGATTTAGATAAGATGGACAGCGAAAAGGAGGAGATGAACCAGACAGACATAGCAGCGCTGCATCACTTCTACTCCAGACACATCAGTAACCTTCCTGATGAACAGGCTCTCACGGAGCTATTTGCACAGGTATCAATGAAGAAACACCAGATGGCTGTTCGAGTTGTCAGTGAACCAATGGATCCAAAAACTAAAATCTCATGGCGGCGCCAATGCAGTGTTTACCTTTATCACTGAGACTGCTACATCAGCCATTCCCTGCCCACAGTCTGCATTATTTTCCATTATTTTTATGGTACTAAACATATTTCTGCATGACATCACTACACTGCACTGGTTTGCCTTTTTGACAGTCAACAGTGCAGAGAGACTGGAAACATGCAGCACAGCTGGTCTCAAATGGTGGAGATTCAGGTTACAGTTAGTGGTGTGCACTTTAACCTGGACACCCTGACGCAGATGCAGCTACCCTGTTTCTGAATTTGTACCTTGTTCGTATGGCAGCGCTTTTCCCAAACACCTGATAATCCGTACTTGAACACTAGCTTAACATCAGTTGATTTCAAGCCTTCTCCCACTAAGAATCTTTATTTCATACTGTTTGGGGGTTAGGGGAACTTGGAACCATCTCTTCATCTTTCAGCCCTCCATCCATTCTCAGTTGTCCTGCACTTGTAGGCAGAAAGACATAAAGGAGTGCATGTTTGTTTTAACTAGGCTCTGTATCACACGCCCACTGATTCTTTGCCATTTAACTCTGCAGCTTTGAGCGCTTTAATTTTATCTGTCTGGCAGTGGGCTGTCTCCCACCTCTTCAAGCTACATCAATGGAAACCTCTTTGGCCTGTTATCACACAGCTGCATTTAATCTCCAATTTCCTCTTCCTCACTGAAGTGGGTGGCACGGCACAGCCGAGGCTGATGCAAGTTGTGTTTTCGTGTTGCTGAACCCTGCTTTTTTTTTTTTTCCTTCAGGTTAATTGTAATGGTTTTACCATAGAGGACGAGGAACTCTCACATCTGGGATCAGCTGTTTTTCCTGAGTAAGCAGCTAACATGTCGTCATCATTCAGCGCTCTGTGTGGACATTTTAGGAGATTAAATTCAAAATAAATTCCTCTTTTCATTCCCCTGAATATGTCATCCCACTTTCTCAGTGACAGTTCGCCTGTTTTATAGGAGGTTTTTATATTTATAGATCACTTTATTTATTTTGTCTGTTTATTTCATGCTATGTGAAGCATGTACAAGCAACTGTTTATGGTCATTTTACATATTACTACTTCATAGCTGACAACAATTCTACCAAGAGGTATCTGATCAGCCACTAAAATACCTTAAAAACTTGGAAAAGCAAATAGTGCTCACACTTGGCTGCCCTCTTGAATACAGTTTACAAAAAATAAAAGTATTCATGGCAGAACTGCATGTGATACCCCACAGAGCTGTAGTACCAGTGTCACAAAGCTGCTAAATGTAGTGTTTTATCAGTGTCTTTTTAATTTTACAGCTTTTCTCTCACTTGTCTCTCTCACTCCTTCTTCCTTCCAGTGTAGCACTGATGAATCATAGCTGTAGTCCCAATGTCATAGTGACCTACAAAGGCACAGTAGCTGAGGTCAGAGCTGTTAAAGAGATAAACCCTGGAGAAGAGGCAAGTAAATACATCATTTTGAAACCTTCAATTACAGAAGTGTAAAAGTCTCTTATTGTAGGTTGTTTTTGTCATGTCTCTCTCTGTAGATATTTAACAGCTACATAGACCTGCTCTACCCCACAGAGGACAGGAAGGAGAGGTTGCTGGATTCCTATTTTTTCACATGCCAGTGCACAGAGTGCACCTCCAGGTCTAAGGTACTGTGAGTTTATCTCTTAGGAGCGCATATATTTTTGATATCTTGAATGGGAGTCTGGTACCAACAAACAATTTAGTTTAAGGACTAAAACAGCAAGTACATTATCTGGGTCAGTTATTAGCTGTGTGTTGGGGAAATGCAGCAGGATCATTGTCCTCATTGTGCCAACCTGTGCTTCCTCCCACCTTTGTTTCAAACGACACCTTACACTGTCAGAGATGTGGTGGCTGTGTCCCAGTTCCACATTATAAACTAGTGTACTGTATGGGTACTAATGCAGTCTTTTGTTTATATGCGTCAGTCTTCATAGCATGTTCTGTTTAGAATAGAAATGGTACTTAGCATGTGACAAGATGTTTTTGCATCATTTTGACTTCTGCACATTTTTACATTTGGAATGAAATCTGAAAGTTTCAGAAAAACTAAAATCCCTCCTTAGGTCTTTTTTGGTTTTACTGGAATTGCCTTTTAATGATATCTGACTGTAATTAGCTTACTTTATGCACTGCATTATGAAGCAGTGACTTAATGTTGTGCTCTAAAATCCAAGCAGAACTACTGGTTAATGCATACTGAGATATTTGTATGTCTAATTTTGTTTCTTTCCCAGTGTGCTGTTGTCAGACAGTACAGCTGTTTATATTTGGTACTCTTATGTTTTAACATAGCTTCCCCCAAAGACTGTCTTGTATAAGATGCAATGTTATAAAACTCGGTATTATTTTTTTTCACTCTGTCTTTAGGACAAGGCAAAAATGGAGATCAGGAAGCTGAACCCTCCGCCAGAAACTGAGGAAATCCGATCCATGGTCCGTTATGCCAAAAATGTCATTGAAGAATTCAGGCGTGCTAAACACTACAAAAATATCCTTCTCTTATTATAATGTATTCTCGTCTTTCTCCTGATCTCTGACAGCTTTGCTGCCTCCTCTTCTTGCGCTGCCTTTTCTGTGTCATTATTTCTTGACTCTCTTGCACCCCCCAGTGAGCTGCTAGAAATGTGTGAGCTCAGCCTGGAGAAGATGGGAGCTATATTTGCAGACACAAATGTCTACATGCTGCACATGATGTATCAGGCCATGGGGGTGTGCCTGTACATGCAGGACTGGGATGGCGCTATGAGCTACGGAGAGAAGATCGTTCAACCGTACAGGTAAATCGATCTGTTGGAAATTCAAGTCATAAAGACTAGATTAATTCAATCACTGTCTACAATGGTACATTATAATTTGTAACTGTATCAAAGTTGTTTTCGTATTGCATAAAAAGAAGAAAAACTTGTTTTTATCTTGTAAGCCCTGCACTAAGAGTCTTGGAGATAAAGCAGACACTTTGTTCCTCTCTTTCTCTGATTGTATTTTACCAGTTGCTATGGGTCTTTCTTGATTTGTCACCTTAACTAAGTTATCCACTCCCATAACCACCTTTTATTCTTATTCCTTTAAGCTGGGTACATGTACAGTAAACTACCAAAAATGTGGTTTTAACTTTTTTTTTTTTACGATGATGTTTTCAGCTCATTTTGATGATTATGTTCTTTCTGCAGTGTTCACTATCCAGCGTATTCCCTGAATGTGGCGTCTATGTATCTGAAACTAGGGCGTCTGTATTTGGGGCTCGAGAAGAAGACCCAAGGAGTCAAAGCTCTGAAGAAGGTGAATGCATGTATAAATATTTGGTGTATTAAAAGATCAATTGCGTAAGCAGTTGGCTGCAAAAGCATTTGAAATGCAACAAGCGACCACGGAGAGACCGATGAGTGGACAGTTGTTCATTCTTTGTCCTGTTTTTGTGTCTTATGAGCGTCTCTGCATGTACTAGAACTAAGTCAGGGTGGAAATGGAGTAGACGTAGTCCCGTGAGCAACTAAGTAAACCCCATGATTCATGATTCAGTGGTCTGTTGGGCAATGTTTAACAGTGGTAACCTGAAGTAAGGAATTTGAACCCACTCTGTTACAGTGTTGCTTGAGGTTTGTGGACATTTGTTTATGCACAGCTCTCTTAAGGTCCCTGCACAACATTCCAGTTTGAGATTTGCTGCTGTGCTTGGAATCATTGTCCTGTTTCATGACAGTCTTGATAGTAAGGCTTTGACTATTGGGCAGATGGTCTCACATATGACTCTAGAATATGTTGGTCACAGTCAACCGGAGACCGCAAGGTGCCCTGGTCCTCTAGCTTGTGGCTGTAAATAATCACCCTTTCTCCAACCATACTTGTTCGTTTTATTTCTGAGTGTACTTTAGCATTTAACATGCTACCTGGGGTCTGTAGCATCTGAGCCATATAGCTCTTAGGTTTTTTGCAGTTTTGGTGAGCAGTGAATGATCTGACTTCTGGTGAATTTGAAAGGACCTCCACTCCTGGAAAGATCACTCCAGACCAGTAAACTGCCAAAACTATTTGTTTTATAGAAGCAGCCACACTTGTTCATCATCAGTTAATCAAGTACAGTTGAGCAGCAGGACCTGGCTGCTACTTACCCTCTTAAATCTAGCGGAAGCAGTAAATGTTTTGATACATTGATTTTAACTTTGGTGTCTGAAGCTACATCACTGTATTGACATTCAAATGCTATTACATTCAACATTTGATCAGCTGTCAAGGCAAACGTGCATCTAATCTGTTTTTCTGTCTTCAGGCTCTCGCTGTCATGGAGGTGGCTCATGGAAAAGATCACCATTATGTAGCTGAAGTCAAACGTGAAATTGAGGAGCAGAAGTAAAAAAGAGGAGCTGAAGGAGCAAAAAGAGTAACGAGAGTCCGCAATGAGGGACCTCTCCAAAAGCAGCAACAACAAAATACACGTCACAAATGCATGGCATGCATTGTTTACCTCTTCAGTTTTTAAATATTTTTGTTCACTCCGTTTCTTCTGCTTCTCTGTGAGCAGTCTTCACTCCTTAACTCATGGATGAGGACCACGTTTTGTATCTACAGCCGCCTACTTCCTGTCAGACCTGGATAAAAAATGGAGACACATTGGGGTTGCATTGTTTGAATGAGAGGAATACAGCATCTGATTTGTTTCTCATCCAAACTTGAACTACATTTAAAATGTTGGTTTTGGTTTCTTTTCATACATTGCATAAAAACAAAATCCCACCATTAGAAAGATGAAAACATTTTTTTATGCAGCCTTTCTTAAGATACAAAGCTTTTATGTGAACGGTCTATTTTCTGAAGCCCAATTTAATTTTTTTTGTCCTTTTCCTGGTGAGTCTGATTCATTCACAGTTTCCTATCCTTTTTCTTTGGCAGCAGTTATGGCTACGCAGCGTCGCCCCGGGCAGTTGTTCATGATTTAAAATTTTGTACAAAAAAGTGAACAGTTGTTACTCACAGCTGATGCATTTTTAAATCCTCAGATATTCTGGCTTCTTTCGTTCATGTCTAAACTGTGAAAATGTGACCATGCATCGTGTACTCTGTAGCACCAGAGAGGAGAATGCAAAGAACTATTCCTTAATGAATAACAAGTATCTTTTGCTCGTTTAAAAGAAGCAGGAAGTGTTGCATGTTTGACTGTTCATGTTTTCTTTGTGTGTGGCTTTTTCTTTTCTTTTCTTTTCTGTGTCTTCTACTGGGGCTTGTTGACCAAATAGGCCACAGGTTAAACTGGCAAGGAACCAGCTATTCAGTCTGTTCAGTGTATCATTAAATCGGGGTGCTGATATGTGACCAGTTTGCCTCTTAAGTCACAGTGAAGACATTGGTACTATGATCCTGGATCAGAGTCCCTTTGCTCTCAGGAATAAAAGGGGGCAGCACAGTAGCTTTTATTGCCTTTTTGTCAAGAGATGCATTATTAAACTTTGTTGGTATTTTCTTCTTCCAGACGCAGCATCGATGCAGAAATGACCTATACAGTTGTAGACAGGATGGTAAAATACACTAAGATAGCAAGGTGTATAGCTTTTACAGTAATAAAGTAGAGGGTGGCATCCTTAACTTCTACATTTTATTGTCAAGAATTGGTGTAATATTTCATACAAAGAGAAGTGCGTCTTTTAATCTAATTTGTGCACACTTGTAAGATAATTCAAACCGTAGTTTAAAACCGATGGTAACAGTTCCACATTTTAGGAAGTGCTACCTTTAGCAAGAATGCGTGTTGTAAAAGCATCTGTGGGTCATTAAAACAGTAGTTGGAGTTTAAACCCCCAAATGGGAGCTGTTATAGATCACCAAACTGTACTTCTGCTTTAGGGTTGACTAAAATGTATAGAAATACTAGGTGGCTGTGTTTAAGGTGTGTTGTTGGGAGGAAGACTTAAAAGTAATTAATGCAAAGATTATCACCAGGGCCTTTGTTGCACTCAGATTTTGTATTGTTTTTATGACACAATGATGTCAAATGGCAAAAATGTAAGCACATTTTATTTCATTTAAGCAGTTTCTGCAAGTGGACGCTTGGCCTTGCTGCCGTCTTCATTTTGCACTGCCAGAAACGATTCAGTTCTGTCGTTCTTTAAATGCATGTAGCTTCACTCTATCTCGTTTACTATGGAAACAGTTTAATGCTTAACATAAAGGTGGCAAACTGATAGTTGGAAATAAACCATTTGAAAGTCATTTTTGTAGCAAGCTGTGCAAATGGGACTCTGTCACCTGCAAAAATGCATCTAAAAGGTGCCTGCCTTACAGTTTTGCCTTGGTAACCCAAAAACACAGTTTGAGCAATTTCACCTTCTTTATTTTTGTCTTACTGCTAAAAGAAAAACACAATGTAAAGATAGGTTGTAGGCTTGTTTGCACAGGTCAGTAACCTATGTATCTAAACTTTCTATTGGCCAGAATTGAGCATTGTGTTTAATTTTGGTCAAAGACTTCGAAAATACAGTTATATATTTTGTGTTTTTACTCTGTCAGTAAAGATAAAACCTGTGGCACCAATATTGAAACGGCATGTAAGCCAGGCAAAGGGTAATTGGAAGGCCACCTGCACACTGTTTTCTCTTCTTTCTGTAATGAACTGTTATCTTTATCAGGCATGAATATTATTCTATTGGAATGCATAATCGAAAAAAATCAAGCCTCTGGCTCTTTCTGTACCGTGTCAGTGGAAATCAATAAATGACAGTATCGCACTTTGTTCTGTATTCTAACATTTTCTTCTGAATCTTTTTTTAAGCAGCACATCTAAAGCTACATGTCCTGATTGCGTAAAGAAAGCAGATATGTTAACAGAAGGGACTAATCTGATTCATAGAACAGACGCTGGCCTGATTAAGTCTGTCTGTGGAAGCAGTAGTGATGCAAGTTAGACTAAAAACTTTTTTCCAGTAGAAATCTTTGTTGAATTTGTCTTTTATTTGAGGACTAGGCTAAAAACTTCACCTGGTATGAAGCTGTGGCATCTAGGTTAGGTTAGAAATACTGCTAGACATATTTCTTTTAGAATTTGCCTTTTTAAGCGACATGTTTAAAAAGATTTTTGTTTGGAAACAACTGAACTGATATTTTTCAAGTCACAATATATATGACGAGTACCAGTCAGGTTTCAGAATCAACCATAGCACAGAAACGGCTCTTATGACCAGAAGATCAACAGTGATTGATCTGCAGGTCATCTTTGTTCCCTGCTGCCTTCAACACTGCTCACCATGACATTTTAACTCAAAGGCTTTATTATTAAGCTGATTTTTATCACATCTATAGGATAATAGATTCTGTGTCTATGTTAGTAATTTTAGATATACCGAAATTATTCAAACAGGTGTTCCTCAAGGGTCAGTACTTGGTCCATTACTCTTTAACCTTTACTTGTTCCTACATAGTACTGTCATAAATAATCATAATATATTCTACCATTCTTATGGAGGTGATATGTAGTTGTACTAAAATTTTCCTTTGATGATCTAACCCCTGTTCAAGCTAATAACCTGCACTGATAACATAAACTACTGTCTCAAAACCTTTTCAAACTGAGTGAGATGAAAATGTTTGCTCTTATTTGTGAAAAATGTGTTCATATTTATCCCGTTCTCTAAAACACAGTGAGCAAGTCAGGAGTCTTGGAATTATTTTGGACAGTGATCTCAATTTTGATAATCAAATTAACAAGACCAGAACTGCTTTCTACCACTTATAAAATATATCTAAGGTTGGAAAAGGATTATTTCAAACTGAATCTGAGGAACAGGTCCATGCATTCATCTCAAGCAGGTTACACTACTGTAACACTTTATTTACAGCATAATCAGAATCATTTGTAGGACGACTTCATTTTGCAGCAAATTTCTACACAGAAGTAAAAACAAAAACAAAAAAAGTGTTTCATGCTAAGAGGTGTATTTTACACACGAGTGGGACGTGCGCTTAGTGAGTATTTATAAACTCCTACTACTTGGTGTCGCTGTGGACACAAAGAGTAGCGAACCAATCCGCGTTCGTGGCGCAGCTGACGACGTAACAGACAGCCAATCGACATGGAGCTTCGCGGCTTGCCGTTTCCTCTGTTGAATTTTGAATTTTTCAACGAGAGCGACCCAAACAGTAGGAGAATTTGATAAAGGAGCATCGCGCCCAAAGTAAGTGCAGCCAGCCTGAGTCGTTACTGCTATGTGATTTATTTCAATTTCGAGTTAACTGTCTAATATACTAATATAGAATCTGCACTAATCTTTAGCCCCTGTCTGGATAATTTACGATTTAAATAAAAAATATATATCGATGTCATATTTGCTGAGAGCATGCTCTTCAGAAAGCTAACGTTAAACAGAAACTAAGCTATGTTTTGATCATATCCAGCTTTTAAATAAATTGACTTCTAATACGTGTTTTGTGGTTGTATTCAGTAATTTAATCGGGCATCATTTACTACGTAAACTCTGTAAAGTAGCTTCTAGCTAGCTAATCTTTAATATTAAACTAAAACCTGCTCAGGTCAGATGATGGGCTGTAATTTTCTTTTCACCGGTATAACTATTAATACTCATTTCTTGTTATAAAATCTGAGGTTAACTTTACGTAGTTATAGCTACACTTAGTTGCTTTGACTGTCAGCGTTGATAGAAGACACAGCTTTGAAGGGACTTTAGCCTCATGTGAACTGTCTGTTCACACTGAAGACGAAAACGTTTCATTATGTCTGCATAACAAAGCATAGTGTGAATTTCTGTGGCACTACCAATGTTTAAAATGGACATTTAGCCTTTTTCGTGTCTAAACTGATGCTTTTTCTTCTTTGTATATTGCTATTATTGTTATATGTACCGAAGGAAGATAAATATTGATTAGCAAACATTTGTTGATCTGATCATTGGTCACTGCCAGTAAATATTATTATTTACTTATAGGGCAGTCAGCTAGGCCAGTATCAGTCCTTGATTCCCTAAAAATGTTTTTAAATTTTAAACTAGGTATATTTATCAGCTCGTCATCAATTCATTACTTTTATATAAATGGATATATGTTTTAGTAAGGTTAAACCATGAGCTGGGCGGTGGAGGAGTGGAAGGATGGACTTCCAGGGAAAGCCCTGCAGAAGATCCAGGAGATGGAAGTCCAGCTGGATAAACTGAAGAAGGAGAAGACACAAAAGCAGTTTCAGTTGGACTCCTTAGAAGCTGCACTCCAAAAACAAAAGCAAAAGGTCAACATTTATCAGAAGTGCTTGAACAAATGTGTTTTGTGAGAAACAAACTGACACATCTATTTGAAAAGATACCCAATCAAAACATTTAAAATAAGCTTGAGAAATACTTCTCCTACTCATATGAGTCTATTTCTCCAGGTGGACAGTGAACGTACAGAGACGTCTGCTTTGAAGAGAGAAAACCAGTCTTTATTAGAGTCATGTGACTCTCTAGAGAAAGCTCGGCAAAAGGTTGTACATGATCTTGGAGTCAAAGAACAGCAGGTCAGTTTCTGATGAGAGGAAGAAGCATTTGATCATTGCAGGATAAACCTAGTTTCAGATCTAGATTAACATGTATTCAACAGTAAAGCTGAAAGGTGTTAGTTAATAGCCACTGTTCATCACATGTATAATTACAGACGCTCATATTAAAGTGTGTTTTCCTGTTAGTGTGTCCCGCCCTTTTTATTTGTGAGCAAGTTATATCTGAAGATAAAACTTTAAAAACAACTTATGTTACGGAGGAATTATTTATTTTTCAGCTTGGGAGTACAGATTTGCATAAATGGTACTCAAGTGACAAGCTCACAAGCCTGATATCCAACTAATGTTTTTGTCTAACTGAATTGTCTTCCTAAACGTAGGTGAGCTACCTGGAAGGTCAGCTTAACTCCTGCAGAAAAACCATTGAACGACTCGAACAGGAGCTCAAGAAGTGAGTTCAGTTATGCGTCTCTCTCTGTGCTGTTGTATGACTCAGAGTGATAAATTCAGTGATTTATCAAGACCTTGATGAGCACCTTATATCTGCTCAGGCACAAAAATGAACTGGATCGTTCCCAGCCTGCTGGCTCTTCCTCACTGTCATCATCCTCCTGTGAGCTGCAGACCTACGCCACTCCACAGAAGAGTTTTCAGACACCAGCATCGATCCCAGCCTACAGACAGCATGGTATTAAAATGTGTTTTTATCTTCAGGGAGTCTGCAATTCATTCTGTGTTCTTATTTATTTATTTATTTATTTATAAGCAAGTAAACATTTGATTTACAGACTTTTCTCACTTTTCTTTTAATATACATTTCTGTGTTCATGTGTAGGCTTATCGCAGTTATTTCTAGAGTGTCTCTGTCTCTAAAAATGTATATAGAATCATTTTTGCATTCAGACGTCTTTTTTTTTTAAGCTCCATCTGTTAAGGAGTCACTGTTTTCTAAATGACTGAATAAGTTTACTTTGGATTTGAATTGTGTGTCTTCCATAGATAATAGACTAGAGGAGCTGCAGGAGAAATACAACCAAGAGGTAGAAGAAAGAAAAAGACTGGAAAGTGAACTCAAAGTCTTGCAGGTCAAAGTAAGTGCTATAAATAAATCTATTTTTATAATTATGAGCATTTATTTCTTAGTAGTTTTAATATTTCTCATCTTCTCTAGCTGTTGAATCAGTCTTCAGTCAGTGTAAGTCACAAGGACATTGCTGCCCGACAAGCCGGGTCTTCCATTTTCCCATGGCAACAGCAGGATTCTGCCCATCGCCGCCAGTCTCAGGACATAATGGAAACACCTCTAAAGAGGCGAGGGACATCCCTTTGGGACGCCCATGAGGAGACGCCGATCAAACCCAGCCAGCGGATGAGCTCTTCCAGAGCAGCACCGAGTCCCAGTGGATCCTCTCAACAGATGGAGCAGCTAAAGACTTTGAACCAAGGTATTTTGTTATAAAGTATTTTATAATTAGTATGTTGGGTATTGTTCGGTGTTTAGTAACTTTTGCTTTACACTTCTTTTTTTGTGGTTGTTGTTCTTTTAACAGAGCTGCGTGGCCATGTGTCAGAACTAGAGAGGAACTTAGCCAATCAGGAGAAGGAAATTCGTAACCAAGCGTCCAAACTGCAGGACCTTCAAACGCAGCTGAACCAGGCCCGCAAAGACCTCAGCGAGCGGGACAGAGACCTGACCAAGGCCAAACACGAGCTGAGTCAGGCCACAGACCGACACCAGCAGGTCGAGTCCAAGGTAGGCGACATTATTTTATTCTGCTTAGCAGTAAAGAGCACAAGTTAATCACTAGCAAAGTTGTCTAATGATTTGAGTTGTTTTTAGTGTTCATCGGTTGAGCAGAAACTAAAACAAGTCACTGAGGAGATGAGTTGCCAGAGGCACAATGCTGAAAGCTGCAGACGGGCACTGGAGCAGAAACTCAAGGACCAAGAGAGAGACAGTCAGAAGGTACAACAGTGGGAAATATTTTAGTCTTTTAAGATTTTTATTAATAATGAAGTTTTTAGAATTTGGTTTATGAATTGTGTTCGTACCTGTTATATTTTGTGTAGGAACTTGCCCAGCTGCAGAGTTCCCATCATGCTTTGGATCAGCAGCTAAACCAGACCAGAACCAAGCTGACGCAAGAGATCCAACAGGCCAAAAAAGACCACAACATACTGCAGGCAGACATGGAGAAGGTAGATTTGTAACATCGCACCAGCACATTTATTAAAAGATTAAAGCATTTCTACTTGGTGATTTTGTTGGACGAGGCCTAATTAAAATCTTTTTATAAGTGTGAGTCGTGTAAAATTAGTGCTCACTGACTTTGTGAATGTTGTGCATTTGATGAACTGCTGAAGATGCAACTTTAATTTTGTTTTTAGTTGTATTTTTAGTAGTCAGTTTTTAAGTTAACAAAAAGATGTGTAATGAAAAAAACCCACCACATCCTGAGTGTGTTTAGGCTTTCAGAGAGGAGCGAAAGCCACAACCCTAGAGGAAAAGTATTTAATGTATCTTAATTGCCTTGACCTTAATTTGTATCACACTGCTCCTTTTTAGATGTGCTTCCAGAAGAAGCAGATGGAGAAGGAGATGGAGGAGCAGAAACAGAAGCTGCTGAGGTCAGAACAAAGCCTTCAGGCCTGTCAGACCAAAGAGCAGGACCTCCGCAAGAAAATGGAGGTGGGCTGAAAATCCGTTTGCTGTAATTGTGAATTTGCAGTTCTGCTTTTAGTGCACTTCTCATCATTGTAGGGCATGGATTCATGTTATCCACTCATTTCTTCATCCCTCCAGGAGCTGCAGAAAGAGAAGAACAGTATGACTGTCCAGTTGGACCAGAGCAACAGGCGCCTCTCTCAGCTGGAAGAAGAGAAGAAGAGTTCAAACCAGAGCCTCAAACGTACCCAGGGACTGCTAGATGATCTCAAAGGTAAATTTGTTTTAGGGATGTCAGAAGTAGCGGTTAGTCTTGAGAATTAATCTGAGGTTATTTTAATCTTAAACTGATTTGTCTTTTGGATCTTTAGCTAAATCTGAAGGGCAGGCAGAGGAGCTGAAGAAACTTCAGTGTAAACTGGAGCAGCAGGCTCAGACTTCAGCACGTGAACAGGAAAACTTAAAGAAAACACTTTCTGATGCAGAGACCAGAAATGACAGGTAATCATCATTTCATTTTCATAATCAGCATTGTGGAGTAGGAATAATACATTTTGTTATTAATCCTTGTAAATATTTAATTTCACTGTAGATCTCAGAATGAACTCCAGAAACAGAAACAAGAGTCAGAGAGGCTGAGCAACAGGGTGACGGTGCTAGAGAAGGAGAGCCAAGAGTTGAAATCCAACCTCTCTGCGAGTCAGAATGAATGTAAGGAACTGAAACGAGAACATCAAGCTCTGCTGGACTGGAAGAATGAGAAGGAGAGCTTAATTAATGAAACTGAAGCTGTGCAAAAGGAGTTCGCAGACAAAATTACCAGCTTGGAGAGTAGTCTGGGCTCCCTAAACGAGGCTAATGATGAACTTCAGGTAAGGAGCAGTGGTTTCTAGACTCTTGTTTAAACTGAAAAGTAGAAAATTCGATTGCCTGGTGTCAGAATTAAGTTTTTTGCTGATATTCTGATAAATAGCTTTAATTAAACTAATTTTTACTTAGTGTCAAGAATAACCACAGTACAAAATCTACTGTAGCAGCAGCCTTGAAGTAGATTATCCCTCACCCTGAATACGTTTTCTTTCATTACTGCAGAAGAAGCTCACGTGTGTAGAGGGAGAAAAGGCCAGTCTGTCTGCTCACATTGATTCCCTGAAGGGAGAACTCCTCAACAAGTGCACAGATCTGGAGGAGAAGGCGCATCAGTACAAGGAGCTTCAGTCTCAGTTCTCTGAGGCTGGACAGAAACATGCTAAAGACTTGGAGAACATAGGAGTGCAGGTGGCTCAGCTTGAAGCACAGGTGACTTATAGTTATTTATTTTTTATAGTCTTTAAAATATTTATTTCAATTTCATTAGCAACCATTATTGGAATAAATCATGGACAAACATCCGACCCCTAATGAAAGCTGCTTCTTAGGCTCCATTTTTACGAGAAATGTTCTATAGGAAAGTGAAATTTTGAAAGTGGTAATACAAAAATATAGCGTATCTCTCTCTTTTGTAATCCACTGATGTGCTATGCACCATGCTTCATATTTTCGTTCTGGTAACAACACAGCAAACCCATAAAGTTTTTTTATTAGTTTTTCTAATAAATGTTTTTTCTAATTATTAGTAATTCTAATAACTGTACTCGATATAAAGGAGTACATAAACTAGTAAAATCCATTGTCAGCACTTGCTGAATCTCTCTTTCTTAATACGATTTCATTTTTTAATAACTTAACTAGGTCAAAGATCTGGAGTTGCGTTTGCAGAAGGAAATCACTCGAGCCGAACTCGCTGAGAGGATGAACACCGACCTGCAGGATGAGCACAAGGCAACCTGTGATCTGGTCCGCTCCAAAGAGCAGCTGGTAGAGCTGGGGAGGGCTGAGATCAGCCAGCTGAGGGAAAGCCTTGCTCAGACAATTGCACAGCAGGAGGAGCAAAATGCCAGGTGGGAGTTTTTCGCGCAATATTGGTAAAAACTATGATAATTGAAATAAGGTAGAGCTGTGGAATGACACATTATGTCCTGTCTTAGCTTTGGTAGAAGATCGAAGAAAACATTGTGAGAAAGACAGCAATGTACGTCGTGGCATATTAACTTTCCAACACTGTTTTTAGAAGCAAGTTGCATGAAGACATGAAAACACTGTTTGACTCATACCTTCCATCTGCTCAGTTGTGATATGTACCATGCTACAGGTGGTCAGAGTGCAAAACACTGAGTCAGAGCTGCTTTTCTGGACAAGCTGTGTTGACACCATCTACCTGCATTTTTTCAGCATTATGTCCTGAATCAACAACAAATAAATGTTCTTTATATATATATATATATATATATATATATATATATATATATATATATATATATATATATATATATATATATATATATATATATATATATTCATTAACGCCCATTCCATATGGAATGTCCAGTAACTGCTGACAATATCAGCTGAGCTTTGGTTTTAATGTCTATTCTCTGTCTTTGATTTGTAATTTCACTTAGGTTAGCAGAGGAGAAGGCAGACCTCCTAAAGCAGTGTGAAGAACGTGTTTCAGCAAAGGCTGAAGAGACTGAGCACATCAAGCTGCAGTTAGAGGAGGCCCAGCAGGAGCTGCTGCTCACCAAAAACCAGGTCTGCTTTAGTTAAACTGCAGTGGAAGCTTTTTTTTAAGAGACTTCTATTTATTCTCAAACTTTTACTTCAATAAGTGAATAAAGTTGGGAAACTGAAAAGTGCAGGAGAATTAAACAGGAAAATAAGACTTCTCTAGAGTAAAATCTGACCTATGCTAGTCTGCCTTTGGTTGCTTTTTGGGTTATTTTTATCTTGTCACTTTGGAAAGGACACTTTGCCATATCAACAGGCCTGAACTCAAACCACCGTCCAACTGGTGTCTGTATCCACTGTATGGACAGGAAGTAGTTGCGTGAAATCCAGTTATGAGGCTTTAGGTGATGCTCTGATATATTTCTGCATATGTTGAGATATTAAGTAGTTTTTGCTGTCCTACATTTAGTAGTACATTTAATCACTATAAAAACTGTTTGCTGAGCATTTGGTGTAATTGTGTTGTTACTGCTTTTTTTAAATTAATTGTCCTCCTCTTCTTCTTCCTCTTAGATCAGTTCCTTAGAGCAGTTCCTGAAGGTCCAGGAGCAACTGGGAGCAGAGCTGCAGAAACAAATTAAGACAATGACAGAGCAGGAAGAGGAACAAATTCGGATGTACAACAAAAAATCAGAAGAACTCAAACAATTAGAAATGGACCTCAGTGATCAGCGGAAACAAACAGAGAAGAAGGAGAAGCAGCTCAGAGAAGCTGAAGTTCAGATATCGTCTGTGGAGAAACAAAAAGCCGAGCTGGAAAATGAAATTCAAGATTTGAAGAAAGAATCAAAGGTAAAATCTAAAAATCTTTGCTTTGTTGTCTGGTTATGTGCGGATATTTTAATTATGTTCATAATTAATTTATTTACTTGCCTATTTTTTCTTACCAAATATAAATGAAATCTTTTTAATTAAGATCATTCAGCACAGTCAGACCGAGAAGATCAGCAGCCTCCTGGAGCAGATTTCATCCTTAGAAGAAAAGGTCGATGTGAACAAAGATGCAGCGGAGAAGCTTCCCGTCTTGAAGAATGAACTGGATGTAGCCACTCAGTCCAACGTTGACCTTAAGAAGTCACTACAAGCTCTTGAGGAGAATCACTCCTCCGCTATAGAAATTAAGTCTAACCTGGAGAGCACTCTGGCCGAGAAGATGAATCTTATCTCTGCTTTGGAGAATGAAGTAAAAGATCTCACAGAGAAGATGGGTAAAGAGTCAGAGCGTCACGCTTTGGAGATTGAAAACTTCCTCAAAAAAGAAAAGAGCCTTGACGAACAGCTCGAAGCCACAAAGAAATCAGTCAGTGCTGCCAAAGCAGAGTCGAGTTCACGTCGGGAGGAGATCCGGACCATGAAGGCGACTCTGTCTGCAGCGTCACGCGGCTTGGAAGAGAGAGACAGCACCATAAAAGATCTGAAGGAAAAGCTGAATAAAGCTGAGGCAGAACAGACCAAAACCTCAGAACTCCTGAAGGAGAAGGTGGTCGCCATGAATAAAATCAAGGTTGGTTCCAAATGTGTTCCTGTTTATGTTCTTGTTTATTACAATATTCTTAGACACAAAGGAAGTGTACTGTTGGATAGTGTAGCAAATCTTTTAGTTGCATGTTCTGAGTTATTAATTATCCCCCTCCAAACAATTAAGGTTCAGCTAGAGATGCTCCAGATGGACTTGGAGGACAACGAGACAGCCATGACCTCCTTTGACAGTCAGGTGGAGCAGCTTAAAGGAACTATAGAGTCACTGGAGGCCATGCTTGCTCAGAGCCAGACCCAGATGTCTGAAATGGAGGCCATGCTGGATGAGGGCAGAGCCCAGGTTGGATAATTGTTCTTCTCAAAAGTGCTTCACTCACACACAGTGTTTGCTGATTCACTGTTGTCTTCTGTCTTTGTCATCAGCATGCTTTCACTAATCAGCGGCTCTATTTTCAGGTCTCTGTCTTGGAAGCCCGCTTAGATGAGGTCCAGTCGCAGAACTCTCTCTTGGAGTCAAAGTATGTCACAGCTAAGGAGGAGTTATTTGAGAGAACCTGTGAAATAACTCGTATGGAAGAGGAAGCTATCCGACGTCACGAACTGGAAGAGAGTGTTGCTACATTAGAGGCTAAACTCAGTCAGATGACACAAGACAACGAAAAGCTGGAGACAACTCTCGGGGAAACCATTCAGGACAAAGAGAGCAGTCTAAATCAGCTTCTCCAGGAGAAAAACAACCTCGAGACTTCTCTGAAACAGCTAATGAACGACAAAGAGCAAGTCGAAGGTGAAATGGTGCACGTAAATGCAGAAAAGAAACTGCTCGAAGTCACTGTAGACGCACTGTCTGAGGAGAACAAACAACTGCAGTCTAATATTGAACAGGTAACTGAGGAAAAGCAGCAAACAGAAGCCAAGATTAATGAAATAACTGCTCGGAAACATGAGGCTGAATCTGCCCTTAGTCAGCTCACTGAAGCAAAAGCCCAGTTAGATGATATCCTGAAAAAGACGAATGAAGAAAACGTTCAACTTGCAGATGAACTGCATGCATTAACTTCTGAGAAAAATGACCTGGTTACTAAATTGAATCAAGTAGTAGAGGAAAAGGTTCCGCTGGAATTGAGCTATAATCAACTCTCTGAAGAAAACATCAAACTACAGTCTAATGTGAATCAAATAACTGAGGAGAAGCTGCAGTTACAGGAACTCATAAAGGGCCATGGAGATGAGGTTGCTTCTCTCAGAGAGGAGAGCGAGTGCATCCAGCACTCCCTGCTGACCTCAGAACAGGAGCGCCAGAGACTGAAGGAGCAGCTTGAGCTGATGGAGGAGAGGACTGAGGCGACGAATAAAGAGCAGTATGTCTACATGGCTGTGTCTGCTTTGAAGTTTGTATTAGCTTTTTAGCTGTTTGCTCTGCTATCTATATAATGGCTGAAATCACAGTGTGTTTTATTTTGTATCACAGGAGCGAGCGGTTTACAGCAGAGCAGGCTGAACTGCACCAGAAGCTGGCGGGCTTGCAGAAGGAGCTGACTGTGTTTAAGCAACAGTATGAATCACTGCTGGAACAAGTGGGCCAGCAGCACAGCCTCATTCAGCAGCTGTCAGAATTCAAGAGCCCAGCAGACAGAAACAACATGGAGGAGGCAGAAACTGATGGTGAGTGAGGAAATGTTTTTTTTTCCTTCATAAAAAACAGATTTCCACTTTCCTTGAGTACATATATTTATATTTATCTGTTTAGTTTACCCAGCTGAAGCAGCAGCCGAGAGTCAGGTAGAACCAGCAGTTAATTCAAGCCTCTGCACCAGTTCGGAGTCCCTTCCAGTAGAGGAGGAACTTATGGTGTCTGAACCGACTGAATTTGCTGATGCTTTCAGGTGCAGTGAGTTTTATGCCGCCTTCTGTTTTGTGTTGACTGTTTGTATGCAATGAAAAACAAAGCTAACCTCCCCTCTGTCATGTTAGCGAGGTCAAGCTGGTCTTTAAGGTGGACGCCACCAAGCAGGAGGTGACGCAGGAACAGTCAGAGGAGGATGGGGAGGCGTTTGTAGCAGATGTAGAGGAAACGAAGACGAATGAGGAGGAGCAGCTACTTCCTGAACAGGTTAAAACCGCTGTAATAGTCACTTTTCCTTCAGTCGTGCATGGTACATCATTAATCTTTGTTAATATGTTGTATTCGTTGTCTGTTGTATATTCAGATTGTTAGGAAAATTGTTAATTTCTTTGGGAATACATGAGGTTCATAATGGAGCAATGTTTTCATTATTTTTATTTATTTTGTACAGGTTTCTGAAGAAAGCTCCAACTCCAGAGATGTTCTTGTAGATGAGTCTGTAATCCATGACGTGTCTCCACAACCTTCCTCCTTCAGTGAGAAAAGAGACACGAAATCGTTTGGTGAGTAAATCAAATATCTAAAAACTGTTTTGTTTATTTATTATTTATTGTTTTGCATTGAGTTCATACTTCATTTAGGTTTGTCCTTATTTGAATGCATTTTTCTTTTGTTTATGGAATAAAATAACAAATGCTTATTCAGCTTAGGCTGAATATAAATATTCAAATGGCATTCAGACACATCTGTCCATCAACAGAGTCATCCCTGGTAAATGATGAACTCGAACGTTACAAGGAAATGATCAGAAAACAAGAAAAGGAACTTGAGACTCTGCGCTCAGAGTTCGACCTGCTGAGCTCTGACCTGGAACTGAGAAAGGAGCTGACCTCTGAACTGGAAGTCCAGGTTCAAAACCTGGAGCAGAAAGTTCATGCTGCCGAGGAAGAAGCCCACAGTGCATCCTGTCAGCTGAAAATTGCTTTGGATTCAAAGAAAAATCTTTCTCATGAGGTAGGATGAAGATTTGTCAAATAATGGAACCAGTTTTTTGTGTTTCTTTTACGTTAATACCATGTGCTCATATTTAGCTGACCCAGCTGTCCGAGGAGAAGGAAACTTTAACTCTACAGCTACAAACCACTAAGTGCCAGCTGACTGATGTTATGGAGATGCTGGAAGGACTTGAGATGGCCAAAGGTTTCTTTTTACTTTATATTAGAAAAATCACCACAACTCTCAGAAGTAAAGATACCCCTGAGAGTTTCCATTTAAGGTCATGCTATTAGATTAAAGGTTGTTTTTGCTTGGTTCTGTAGGTGGATGGGATGAGAAGTTTCTTCAGCAAGAGAGCGAGCTTAAGAGGGTTCGCTCGGAGAAAGCTAACCTGGAACAGCACATCCTGGGAATGGAGTCTGAACTGGAGACTATGCAGGCTGAGGGGGCCAGACTGAAGGGTGAGATGGAGACTCAGAGGAGGACTTTTTCAGGCATGGAGCAAAAGATAGAAACACTCATTACTGAGGTGAGCAAAGCCTGCAAGCTAAAACAACACAATACTGTGTATTTAAAGGCCAAATTTATGTGAACCTTTTGGGGACCAATAAAATAAAATAAACTAAAACAGAATTTGCTCTCAAATCCCCTTCAGTTTCCCCTTGTACAGAAATATAGACCAAAGCTTTGGTCTATGTTCTGTTGTAAGCTTGTTGTCTTCTGTTGTTGTAAGCTTTCATCTTGCAGAATACCCAAAGGTACTTATAAATCTTATATCTGCAGACAACTCAGCTGAGATCTGAACTGGTGTCTTGCACTGAAGAGCGAGATGAGTTGAGCCAATCCTTGAGCCACTGGAGGGAGAAAGTTCACAGTCTGGAGAAAAATAATTGTGACACAAGAAACCTCATTTCCATCCTGGAGGATGACATCAGAGCAGGAAGGAAGGAGTATGAAGCCCTGCAAAGCAACACAGACAAACTGAGGACAGAGAGGCAACAGGTACACATGGAAATTTCCACAGAAGGGGAGACTGGTTAGACATGGTTACGCCCCAGTTACGACTTTTGACTTATATGGATGCATCTAACAGTGACAAGACTTGCTTTAGCCAGCTGAATCAGATCAAAGCAATGATCACCTAATCCTCCTGTAGTTTTGAATAGATTCTCAGGTCTGATTTATGCTAGATCCTTATGAAACTTACGATATGTTAAATTACTTTTCTTTTAAACAGATTTTTTTTTTGGGGGGGGGGGGGGGGCTTGTTTGTTGTGTTTTTTGTTGTTTCCTACTAAAACTTCATCTATTTTCCTTCACATGAAGCTGGTGGAGCAAGTTAAAGAGCTAGAGCGGACAATCTCCCAGCACTGTGGAGAAAGAGAGGAGCTGATTGGCCATCTTAACCAGATAAAGGAGGACCACAGTTCCTCCAGTCAAAACACAGAGTCCATGGCTGGAAAGATAAAGGTGAGGAGGAAGTGTATTATGAAGTATGTCCCTGTATGTGGGAAGTGGAGTCAAAAGCATTTGGTCATAACTCCACTTGTTTTTCCTGATTCCCACCTCAGGCTTTAGAGGGAGAAGTGTTTCGCCTTTCCCAGTCTTTAGAGTCGTCTTTATTAGAGAAAGGAGAGATTGCCTCTCGCCTGAATTCCACCCAAGATGAGGTCCAGCAGATGAGAACTGGTATCGAAAAACTCCAAGTCCGCATTGAGTCGGATGAGAGGAAGAAAAAGAAGATGGGAGAGCTCCTTAAAGGTGACTCTTAACACTTTTGTTCCTGATGGAAAGAAAAGTGTAAATTATATAACCTCCACAGTTTTGTTATGTTTTGGTCTAAATGTGACTATATCCTTGCAGCCGCCCAGAGAAAGTCTGACTCACTGCAAGATCGCATTGATTCCCTGGAGCGAGAGAAGGAAGATGTAGAGCAAAGTTTAGAAGAAGCAGTGCTGCAGGTATTTAGTCTCACAAACAGTCAAAAAATTATGATTATATCTTACTGATGCTGACTCAGAATCCGATTCTGCTGCGCTCTCCCGCAGGCGGAAATGGCTAAAGCTGAGCTGGAGGAGGAAAGGAGAATGGTAACCTTGTATTAAGACTTTTTCCCTCTATCTGTGATGATTTTTGTCTTCTAATTATAAAATGTGACTGCAATCCAAACAGACTGTTAATCTGCTTCTCCTGCCTTTGTCTTTCTTGCTTCAGGTGGAGGAAGAGAAAAAAGAGCTTAGTGCGAAAATCTCAGAGCTCTCTACCACTCTGGAAAGTTTGAGATCTGAGAAAGAACACATGGAGAGACAGCTGGAAATAAAAAACAGAGAAATCAAGGAACTGAAGGCAGCTAAGGAGGAGCTGGAGAGAGGACTGGAGAAGGCAGAGGCAGAAAGAAAGGAGGAAGAGGAAAGACAGAAATGCAGATTAGAAGAACTGGAGAAAGAGATGAAAGGGGAAGCAGAGAGACAGATTAGAGTGTTGGATGACCTTCAAGCACAGCTGGAAGCCTCTCGGCAAAGAGAAATTTCACTTGAACAAAAGGGCACAGAAGGGGAAGCAGAGAAAGAGAGGATGCAGGCTCTCCTGGTGCAGTTAGAGGAGGAGAAAAAACATCTGCTGAGTTCACTACAGGAGTCACAGACAGAAGGAGAGAAGCTCCGCTCTCATGGAGAGGAGTGGGAGACAGAAAGAAACAGCCTGAGGACCCAAACTGAAGCTCTGGAAGAAGAAATACAAGAGCTTAAAACACTCATAAAAACTACTGAGGACAAGATGGAGGTTTTAGAAAAGGAGAAGGAGGAGGACAGAGATCAGAAGCAGGCCTTGGAAAGATCCGTCTCCTCTGTTATGGCAGAGAAAGAACAGATCGAGGGAGAAAATGGACGACTTGTACAGGAAAAAGAAGAACTGCGCACAGCTCTTTTATCATTAGAACTAGAGAGAGATAAGCTGCGCTCCTCTCTGTTATCTGTAGAAGATGAAAAGGAGAGATTAGATCAGGGGAGAAGTGCGTTAGCCAGCGAGAGAGAAGAGCTTCAGTCGAGTCTCTCCTTGTTAGATAAAGAGAAGCACGACTTGCAGCAGAAGCTCTCTTTCTTAAATCAAGAGAAGGAGAGAGAGGAGGAGGAAAAGCAAAAGATAGAAGCTGAAAAACAGGAACTGAAGTCTTCTGTGTCTTTGATGGAAGAAGAGAAAAAGAACCTGTCTTCAGCTCTGCTTTCACTGAAACAAGAGAAGGAGAAACTCGCAGAAGAGCACGAGCATCTTAAGACAGCAGTGACCTCCATGGAGAAGGAGCTGGAAACACACAAAGTGTCCATCTCACAACTCAGTGAACAGGTATATGGAGAGAAATACCCAGATTTATTTAGGTCACAATAAAATGGAAGAAAAAAGGACTGGTAGTACTCACTCCATGCTCCTTTTTTAGAGGTTGAAACACTCTAAAAAAAAGGGGGTGGGGCTCGATTAAAATAATTAATCGAATTAATTAGAGGCTTCGTAATTAATTAATCACATTTAATCGCACAAGAAAATTTGCCCCAAAGTGCAAATGTTATTGTAATTTTAAAGGGTTTTTAATGGGAAACAGAATAAATAATAGACATGGACATGAATATTGTAAACTCAAGCTCTTTTAATTTATGGGGGGGGGAAAGCATTTAAACTGCATTTCACTGCAAAACTGAGAAAAAAAAACATCCCTGGCCAAAATTTAGCAGACTTAAAAATAAAGTGTTATTTTAAGTACATTTTCCAAATGGTATTGTCTTTAAATAATAATATTAATTTCAACATAAAGTGCAGTTTCTCTTCTTAACAAAACAGCACAGAAACATAAAAGCTTATTTGAACAGCTTTACCTTTTAAACTCTGAGTAATCTTAGAAAAAATTATTTTGTACATTGGGCTAAAACAGTGTGATCATCCTCCAACATTTTAGTGCAAAAAATTACAAACTTATTGGACTCACAATATGCTTATTAAATGTCCGTCTCTTTCAGCCAGTTACTTAGACAAACTAGCCTGTTCACATTTTCAGAGCCCAAGGCAGCTCTCTTTTTTGTTACTATGTGACCTGCAAGTAAGAACAGTCTGTCACATGGGACAGAAGTGGCAGGACTAATCAAATACGTGCAGGCCAGGACAGACAGCTGTGGGTGGGTCCCTGCTCGACTGGACCACCACTGCAGCGGGGAGTCTGTCTCGCTGATGGTGGATTCTGCTCTGTACAAACTCAGGGCTTCCTTATCTGAATCTGTAGCACATTTTCTATCTCCCTATCTTCTACCACTGATAGTGGTCTACAGTCCAAAGCAATCCATTTTGCAAGAGAGTTTGTAAGTTTGTCTGATGTTGACTTACTAATTTTGGCCCTAAAGCCAGTCATTTCATCAAGTTTGGGCTGGCAACACCTTTTGTTGGTACTCGAACTGGTAGCGCTAACAGCTCCCACAGTTTTTGTGCCCGCTGTAACATGTTGTGCATTAAGATGGTACCATAACCGAAGAACTTCTTTTTGTACAGTTGGCACAAAACCATGCTTTTATCAAGGCTTCCATTGAGTAGTCTTGAAATTTTCTTCCAATCAATCCTAGCAACACACTAGCTAGCTGTGTGTATCAGTGTAATTGGTATACCAGGAAATTGTGCATTGACAAAAGTTCCCCTTTGCTTGGAACGCAAGTGTGATTAAATGCATCAATTTTTGTTAACGCTTTATTTTTTTTAAAAATTAATTAATTGCAATTAACACGTTAAATTCCCACCCTTATCTAAAATACAACTCTCTGTCCAGACAGGTTTGCAATCACTCAGCAGATGTCAGTTTTTAAATCTAAAATATCCAGTATTGTATGAAAAAGATGAGCCAAAAATGTTTGGAACTGACATTTGTATGATAACACTGCATATGAAAATAATTTTTCTTTGCCTCAATCTCTCCGTCCCCTCCAGGTCTCAGAGCTAACATCGCGTGCAGCTCGTCTGACTAAAGACAAAAACTCTGCCCTGAGCAAGATGAGTCTTTGGATGAAGACCTGCAAACAGCTGGAGCAGGAGAAGGAAATGATGTTAAACGGCTCAGGTGTGCATCCATTTAACAGATTTACCTTTGTGTTTTCTGTTATGTGTTCAGCCTTTTATTGTCAGATTAAGTTGTCCTTACATTGATCAAACCCTTAAAGTTAAATGCAGTTTTTGATTTTATTATAGCAGTCCTTTTTATTCCTGTTTAATGGCTTGAATTGAACTCTTAACACTTTTTGCCTCATCTGTTTTGTGTGTATATGCAGATTAGTCGATGTCTCGAGGTGATGGATTGTTTCTTAAGTGTATGACCTATGAAACTCTGGCTGTTTGAATCTGTTTTTAAGTCTGTTGTTGGTAGGCTGTAGTTCAAAGGTGTAATTATCTGTGCTACTGACAGCCTTTTTTTGCTTATATTAACTTAAATGCCAACAAGTTTTAAAGCTTGTTTTAATATTTGTTAAGGTTATCACAGTGAAGATTTCACTTTCATGTTACTTTCTTTTCTGACAATTTTCATGAAGTGTTTTGTTTTGTTTTGAATATGGGGTACATTTATGTTTCAGGGGCAGGGAAGAGCAGTGAGGAAGGGCCGACTGAGCTGACCCAGCTGAGGAAGGATGCAGAGAAACTAAAGGAAGAAGTGGAAAACCTAAAGTCAGCCTTGGAGCAGAAGATGACGGAGGCTGAAGAAAGATTGATGGCGTCTCAAGAAAAAGACCAAGAGGTGAACAAACTTAGCGCTGCACTTGATGGAAAGAGAAAGGAATTAGAGGAGAAGGTTAAAGAGCTGGAGGAGATGAAGACTCAGTTGGAAGAAGTGAACAAACTTCTGGAAGAGAAAAGCAAAGAGGCAGATGAGAGCATGGAGAAATACTGCAGCCTGATGCTTGAGGTTCACAAACTGGAAAAGACCAACGAGGCTTTGAAAATCCGACTGGAGCTGATTGGTGCTAGCCAAAATGATAATGACAGCCACTCCAGCAGCACCGAAGGCCGCCAGCGTTCAGGGAGGAAGTCTTCCACCAGACATCAGGAAATAAAAATCGACGACAATACCGAAAACATTGCTCCTTCGACTACTCAGAGATCTCCCCCGGGCTCAGGGAAACGAGGTCACTGTGAAATCAGCACTCGAGACAGCGCCCAGGAGGCCCTACACAATGTGACAAAGAGGATCAAAGCCAACGCCACGACCACACCCAAATCAAGACCTGAACAGGAAGATGAAGAGTTCAGACCAGAGGGACTTCCTGAGTTGGTACAGAGAGGTTAGTGGCTGAAAGTGTGCTCTGCTTTGTTACAGAGATCCTACAGCTTTATCCTTGTATTTAAATACACCACCATCAGTTTGTGAGTGTGTGTGTGTCTGCGTGTGTCTCTTTCAATTAGCTGAGTAAGCACAGGTGCAGTTACACAACAGAAACAAAAATCAATATTCATGTATACATTTATTCTCTGTGCAGTGAAATAAAATCATTATTTGTTCCTTAGGTTTTGCTGATATTCCTCTGGGGGAGGCCAGTCCTTTCATCATCAGGAGAACCACAGTGAGGCGCTGCAGCCCTCGGCTGGCTGCCAAACAAACTGCATCTGATGGCAAGGTGAGTAATGCAGGAATCTCTTTATTTTTTTACAGACACAGCGCGTTTTTTGCTACTTGTTTCCTTTAGTTAGTTTCACAAGCCATACTCTCAATGGGCACTTTATTGTGTCTCTACTCTGGTATTGACGCCACATGGTATATTAATGCACTGTAAACAGGCAAAGTTGAATAATGTGATGAATAATGTGAAAGGTGTTCGGCACTGCAGCTTATTATCTGTGAGGAGCTGTAAGAACCTCTAATTGTCGGACATCAGCTGAACTTTTAGATACAGTGTGTATGTCACAGATAATAAAGAACAAAATGTAATGATGGATTTTTTAAAAAAAAAAGCAAATTTAAACTTTGTGTGTCATTTCTACTGACATCATTGGCATCCAAGAAAGTGGACAGGGAGGCCAGAGTGGGAGAAACAAGAATCTTCCACCAAGGGTCATTATGTGTATAATTTAGGTTGCAGTGGCCCCTAATATGGCCACAGAATGTCCGGCCCCCCTCGTCTCCTTCGAGTTGTTGTCACATCACGTCAGGTCAGTGAAGCAGCAGGAGATTAAAAGACTGTAAAGATTTCAGGTCAAATTGTTAAAAGCGAAAGGATTTCCCCTGCTTTACTGAACCTCTGCTGTACACCACAGTATCAGAGTAACTGAAGTGTGACTCGAGGGTCATACCATATGAAATCAACTGAATCTGAATTAAGTTCCCACCCTTTATATATTTGGTATGTTTAATGAGGCCATGTCAAATTTTACCTTCATATTATGGAAATTTACTGAGTTATAGCCCCTTGAAGGAGTGGGATGACATTTGGTGCTTTTTTTATTCAGATCATTTTTTTCCAGTACTTTCAGCTCATAACTGAAAAACACATTCAAGCTCTTTAAAAAAAAAAAAAATGGAACCAAATCAATTTTACACACATTCAAAGAGTAACCATTTGAAAACACATTTTCATTATAGCACAATTTCTTCTGTAAGCACTATTATATCTGTTAGTATTGTGGGAAATAACATAGTTTTAAACGAATCTGCACCCATTTTATGTTAGCAACACAGTAATAGAAGCATGCATTGTAATAAGTCACAATTTCTAAAAAATGACGCCACCATTGGGATAGGTGGCTGCTCAAAATACGTTATGACATATAAAAGTCGTCTTTACGTTTTGATCAGTGTGTCTTCTAACTTTGATTCCTTCTCTGTCAATAATTTTCAGTCTAATCACTTTTAACACACAAATGGGAGCCACTCGCTTGTTTTTCATGGAATCGTCCTGCAGCATAAATCCTACTTTCTGATTCACTTATTCACTCTTTCATCTGTCGTCTACTTTTTTTTTTCCCTCTCAGGGTTTGGGGCCCATACCTCTGCAGAGTCCCTCTGCTGCTATGGCAACAGACACCGCCAACAGGAAGTGTTCCCCGAGTTCTCGGAAGACACCAGAAAAACAACTAAGAGAGCAAACACAGCAAGGAGACAACTGTCACGTTCAGTAGATCAGCCTGGACTTGCACGTACACAGCCTTCCACTTAGAAACACACACATGTACGTCACAAAATGTTAACGATCCATGTTTGTAAAGTTACACGGATCTTTAAAGACATGTTTATTTTAAAGGTGTACTCCTTCCTAAAATGCACTTTTCCTTTTGGGTTTGCGGGGCTGTGAGTCACATTTGCTGGTAAATGTTTTTCTGCCAGAACTTTATAACATTAAATTACTTCCTAGGTGTTGTTCTCTTCAGGTTGCTCAAGAAAACAAAGCACTAACTCCAGTAAGGTGTCGAGGCAGTTTAATATGTACACATGCACTGATTGTCTTTGTAGAAATGTTCATTCCTGTCATATCGTCTTCCCTTTTTATCTTCCTAACAGTTTTCTCATGGAACTTACTTATTTTCTTTTGTACTGTTCTTTATGTTTGTAGATAAATATTGTTTTATGTCTTTTATTATTCCGAATGCTATATCTATAGTAAATGCACCTGTTTCATTGATCTGTCTTGTAAAAAGCTGAATGTCAATGGCAGCTAAGATTTTCTAGATTTTCTATTCCAAAATTAGAACAAATATGAAAACAGGTTTTTGACTCCTTTCCTTGCTTAATAATCTTTGTTTCTCTTTTTTAGACTTAGTCTTATTGACCAGTGTAAATAGTTAGTAATGCATAAAGGCTTTTTTACTAAATCATTTTTACTGCTTGACTTGTGTGATCTCATGTGTCCTGTCTTAACTGATCGAAAACTGCTGTAAAGGGTAACATGACCAGAGTCCACACAATACACTGTGCTACCACAGGGTGGGGAACCTGAACCAGTCACAATGTAGGTCTGCAGGATTGTGAAGAATACCAGTCAGTGCAGGATGCCCCTCACTTTTTCTTTCTTTTTTTTTTCATTAGAATTTATCAAAGACAAAAATATACATAAAAAAAAGGAACATAAAATAAAACAACCTGTATGAACAAGAATAAACAAAAGTAAACAAACGGGTGTACCAACTAGTTAACATATACAGGATTACAGAGGTTTAAACAAATTCAGGTCGCCTTGAAAAAATATGTTTCCATTTATCCCAAATCCAATCAAATGTGTCGTATTGAAAGCTGTTAGAGAATGAAATTTTTTCTATTTAAACAACCCATACAGTCATTTGGTGATGGAATTTTAACACTTAGCCATTTCTTAGTGATAGTCTTTCAGGCAGACTCAAAATACAATATAACAGCTTGGTCACTTTATCCACATTTACTGAGTATAAATATCCAAACAGTAGTTCATCCCAATTAAAGGGAAGTTGCATACTGAGAATAGTCTAACTCAGAATGGATCGAAACTCGGAAGGTGTTTATCAATGGACAAGACCAAAACAAGTGGAAGCGCTTTACTCCTTGGGCCCCACAGTTTCTCCAGCAGCTGGAGGAGTTAGAATAATGTTTATTTTGTGCAGGTGTAATAAAAAATCTACAAAGACTCTTCCAGCCTAAACATCTCCATATATTAGAGCTAGAGATTCTCCACTGAAAAGCACATTGCTGATACCAAGTGTCATTTGAGATGACCATATTTGTGTCTTTCCCATTTTTGTTTAATGTAGATTGTATTCAAATTCTTAAGCTTTTGTAGACCCTTGTACAGTCTAGAAATCACTTTGAGATCCACATGGTATGCCATAACCAGTGTTGGGTAAGTTACTTTAAAATAGTAACTTAGTTACATTACTAGTTACTTCTCTCAAAAGTAACTCAGTTACTTCAAGTTACTCGTTACTTTCAAAGTAACTAGTTACTAGGGAAAGTAACTTTGGTTTTACTCAGAATTCTCTTGTTAATGTGTTTCTTCCATAACTTTGCCAGTCTTCTAGCTTGCTTACTTGCCACAAGTGCACTGTGCCACCTACCAATAGAAAGGAAAAGATCATGTGCATATTTCCACGAGAGAAATCCCACGCCTGGACCGTCATTGACTGCTGCCATGATTCTAGCCTACGTCACAGCGTCATGTGCACCTTTTACATCCAACACAAAAACTGCAGTCGTGGTGCTTTCGATTGTACTCGGAAATTCTGCCTTCTGAATAGGAAGATGTAGGTAACACCAGACTGCAGGTGAGCTGCATACAGAGCTGGACTGGGACAGAAAATTGGCCCGGACATTTTGACTAGAGACCGGCCCACCATTATAGGAAAAATCATAAAGCCTTTGAATGAAAATAAACACTGTTGTGACAGTGATGTACACTGTTTTGATGGTATATATGCATCAATCTATCAATCGTTTGTTGTAAGATTCAGATAATTATTTTTTTAAAAGCTAGACATTTTAAATGAGAATAAGAAAGAAAAGTATTTCTTTGTGCCCCCCTTTCCCTGTTAATGCCCTACCTGGCCCCCTGGCAACACTTTGCTAGACCCGCCCCTGCACAGTTACCAGCTGTCAGTAGAAAAGGATCCTGGTGTTATTTGTCTCTCAGAAACAGTTCATAACTTCCCTTCAACTCATTCATGTCACCTAAAAGGTAAACCTGTTTCTCCATCACCTGTTCAGCTCTGATGATTCAGTAAGGACATCTCCTGGTTTCATCTTCATGTTTCCCTCTCACCACATATCCAAACCGACATCATGACCAGCAGCTTTACAGCTGTGGCTCCAGCAAACATCAGCTGATACTAGAAATTAATATTAAATAAATTCTAACAACAGCTGATCAAGCTTAAACGTGCTGCTGTTGTTTAGCGCGACATCCGCTGGTTTCCTCTTTCGGCGCAAAGTGAGCGATAAACAAACAAGAGAGAAAAGCCGATCAGCTGATCATTGATCAGTTTCATGACTGAAGTAGAAACGGGAGAGGGAGGGGGAGAATGAAAGAAGAAGAGGCAGCTGTGCAGCGTAAACACAGAATAACTCCAGCTTTGTGCCTTTTTCATTGTAGCTGAATTACGGGACAAACTGTTCCTTTTCACCTCAATAAGAAACGCGTAATATTTTCTCTGAATACCAGACAGGACGGTTGGCAACTCTAATAACTTATAAACAAAATAAAGTTCAACATCAGTAACATCATAGCACCACCCAGCTGTATAGAAACTCCGTCATGCTAGCTAGCACGCAGTACGGAAAACGTCAGAATAACAAAAATAAACTCCACCTAAACTTGGTTCATATCTGACCCAGAGAGACTGCAGGTCATAACTTCTTACCTGAAGTTCAGTTCACACTTGGACCGGCGGCCGCCTCGGGTCTCTTTTCCTTCTGCGCCCCCTTTCCTTCATCCACCTGCTGGCCTCCACCACTTGCTAATGTTACTGAATCTGTGGAAGCTCCGCGATAGCCACCACACGAAGTAACGAGTAACGAGCCTATCTAAATCCCAGTAACGACTAACGCGTTCCTGATTTTGGCATAATAACTAGTTACCGTGCTCGTTACCACAATAATAACGTAGTTACTGTAACGCGTTACTTAATAACACGTTAGTCCCAACACTGGCCATAACAAATATAATCAGAACAGGAAGAAATAAAAGATCTGTTCTCTTAAATATCACCAGTCAGTTTTTCAGGCAAGGACCGAAGCCACAAAACTGTAAATTATTTTAAAAGTGAGACACATTATTTAGCTCATTTGTATAGGCCCTTTAAATAATGTATAGCTTAACTCAGATGCAAATTTCAAAGCCTAATTAGAATGAGTAATTTTACAGGGGACAACTGGGACACAAACTAATTTCCTAATGACAAAGTTTGGAAATTATCATGATATTGTGGTTTCTACGGCATCTGCAGTGTTCAGGTGACTTCTGATTTCAGCAACAAATATACCAAATACTACTTACCAGGGTGAAATTGGATCATGGCCAGTCAAACTGCCTCAAATTTAGACCACAGACAGTACAGAAGATGGACGTAGCTTCCAGTTCGGAAAAATTAACCAAATGGGGGAGTGCTTTAAACTTGCTTTCCTTTTTTAGTGGCCATCAGTGGGTGATAGTTATGATTGGAAAAAGTCTTCTGGGGAACAAATTTTCTGACAGTCAGCTGTGTGAATTTTGGTCATTCTGTGTTTCACAAAGGATTATGCATGTAGTTTCAAAGCCTGAACCTCTCCTTTATTATCACATTGATTTCATAACACCAAGACAACATTGGCAAAAATGGTCAGGACTTTATAAACCAACCAATTGCCATGAGTAATCATTGCCTTTGTTACCTGGTGAAGTTCAGGCTCTGGCTGCAGGACTGGGGTTGGCATACACTCAACTTCAACATTAGTCTGAGTCTTTCGCTAGCTTTGTGGTACCGTGCTCTGTGTGAGCGTGTTTTAATTCAAACAGCACCAAATCACAACAACAGTCGCTTCAAGGTGCTTTATAATAATACAAGGAGAATCTCAACAACCCCCTATGTGCAAGCACTTTGGCAAAAGTGGGAAGGAGAAGCTCCCTTAATCTTATCAGACTGAAGGAGGGCCATCTGCTGTGATCTTTTGGGGTAAAGGGAGGAAGACAGCCAAAGATTAATAATAACTAATGATTAACACCCTAATGGGGTGATATGGTACTATAGGGTTATTAAGATAAGATGAGGCCTGATTATTTAAGACCTTGTATGTGAGGAGCAGGAGAACGTATCAGGAGCATAACGCAGTTGCTGTTTTTTTCCTTGGATCCAATTTTACATTTTAATATCGCGCTCTTGTCCTTTTGTGCAATAAAAGTATTGTTCATATCTTCAATCCTCAGAAGGTGTTGAGCACATCTTTTACCAGTGATTAATTCAATGGTAGCGCTGGGCAGGATGGCTGCTGTGTTTGCTTCGGATTACTCCTCACCCCTGAAAGCCCTGGGAACACCCCTGATCTTAATATTATTAATGGGTAGGGTGCACTGTTGAGAGGGTCACTCGAGGATATTCTTGGATCAATTCCTTAACCAGGCTTTGACTTGTGTGGACATGTGGTTGGGATCATTGTCTTGCTAAGGTACAGTGATTAATTCAATTTGTGCACTGGTGTCACATTCTTCTTCAAAATGGCTTCATTAGGTCTCCATGTTCACAGGGGTAGTTGTGATGTGTTCTTTCCATATTTTCTTACTCCTGCCATACCGAACAGATTTTAGTCATTTCGGTTCATTAAACAGAGTCAGAACTGTCCTTGAGGATTCATGGTAAAAACATGTTGAAGTATCTGTGTTGATATTTTGTTTCCTGACTTCTTCAGGCGCTCCTGTTGGTGAAACAGCTGACAAGCAGTACAGTAATTCTTTGGGATTTGAAGCTTTAGGACATATTAGAAAAGAAATGCTTTGAATCAATATTATTGATCTTCTCTTTAGAATTTAGTTTTTGAGGTATTGATGTGTGGCGACCTTTTGACCTATTGGTCCTCTAAGATCCTGTAAAGACACATTAAGAAAGGACACATGAGGTATTCGTCAGTTCTCCTTGGAATACAGTGGAAGGAAGCAGAAGACGCCATTCATTGAGCATGCCCATACATTTGTCTCATGATAGCAGCAGTTACAAGGACACTAGCAAAAGCAAAACTAGAGAAAAATCAGTCAGGAAGAATACTGACAGAGCAATGGTCTGTGGCCACCTCCAACAAAACCATTCCCTTTTGGGGGCGCGCGGGGTTATACTGTATTCAAATCTGTGCATCAGATATGCCGTCATTTCTTTTGATTCTCTTGCTCTTGAAAGGCACATTTGGCAATTCTTATGAATCTGCACCTAGCATAACATCTGCAGTTTTGTGTTACCACTTTTGAGTTGCCAAAACTCTAGTATACTGAGGTTATGCATGGTTATATATAACCATGTGATATAAACTTGTCAGCCTTTTTGGATAGTCAGTGACAAGTCAGTGACCCCAATTTTTCCATAGCAACCCACTTGTCGCTGGGAAAAAATTGTGTATTCCAAAACTGGTTGGCTAACCCTTGTGACTGCTTTGGTTGGTTGTTGGTCACTGATGATGCTGTGATCTTAGTTTGGACCTGTCTACAAGCACTGTACAACTACTCTCGAAGCTGTAGTGAAACGGGGGACTGCAAAGTAAAAGTTGTATGTTTTGAAAAATAATAGCTGCATCACCCTTTCTCAAGTTTTTTTGTGGAGAACCATACAAACTCACCAGTTTTAGTGAGAGGTAGCAGCCTCCAGGAACCACTTCCAACGAGTTGGGGAATATACATTACGTGTATTACGTCTAATATGTCAGACAAATCTCAAGCACAACACTATGGCTTCTCTCCCTTATCAGACACTTTCACAAATCTTCTTCCTGCCAATACTTCAAATCAAACTCTGAAAGGATGTTTGGTTTCCAAATGCAATACTGGCATGCTTTGAAACATGCCACATTCAGCCATTCGCATGAGCACTTTCTGCTGTGCTTTTTTAAGTGCTCTCTTGCTAACGTTCACACACATTCATCAGAGAGCAACTTGGGGTTAGAATCTTGAACATGAATATATGGCATCGAACCACCAACCTTCTAATCAGTAGATGACCGGCTCTACCTGCTGAGTTACAGCCACCATTAGTTATACTCCCAATCATTCAGCACACTGGGTTTCCTTTTATGAAAGTTTTTAAGGGGAAAGACTGTACAAAGTACTGATTTTGAAAATTACTTTGTTCATAGTTCTCTGTACAGTTGCATATTACAGTAATAACACGTGTGTATGGAAAATTCCAGAGCACACCTGGACTTGCCTTGTGGCGTTTGGGAACTCCTTCATTCACCTGGTTAGTTCATTCATCTGTCTGCCTGGCAGCGGGTGAGGGAACAGTAGGGCATGCTGGGTTATGGGAACTGAGAGCAGATGACACAGTCACACATCTCAGAGCGGATACAGTCCTGCTCTGATGTCTCTGGCTGGAGCTGTTAGCGGAAGCTGCAGTGCCAGAACCAACTCTGGCCCAGGACACGGGAAGTGAGTAGATGGGTCCGCTGAGCTATGTTATCACTGGCACTCGGACTGGAGAGTGTGTGTTTGTTTATGCATGTGTGTGTGTGTCTGTCTGTAAAACTGACAGACTGACTGACTGTCGATCCCTCCGCTGTATGCATGATTTGTCCCATTCTTTACCCGGCAACACTGTGTAAGCAGCAGCTCTCAGAGGCAGAGGAGAATCACTGGCAGGAAGTGTCGCCTGGTGTGTATGAACAGGACAGAGAAGAAGAGTTTAACAGTCAGTGGTTTAAAACTAAATTTTGTGTCTGAAGTGCTGAAATACAACCCAGTGAAGCAAAAAGCAAAGCAATTATTAATTAGCCCTCGTAGCTAATTATAGAAAATCGCTAACTGATTACTTGCAAATGAATGGTTCATTTGAAGAGTTCTAGTCAGGATTTAGAGTGCATCATAGCTGTTACCCTATCAGTGCACCAATCAGCATAGCATTCTCCACGTCTTCTTCACACTTTGACCCTACAATCCAACTGACGTAGGCAGAATCGGGACGCATTGCTGATGGCCAACACCTGGAGAACCAGAAACTCAAAAAAAGATTCGGTTGCAGAACAAGCTGTTTAGCATTAGCAGAGATTTAGCAATTTTGACATGGACATAAATCTTCCTTACAAATGTGGGGCCATTTAAGAGGAAAAAGATTTATTGCCAAGAAGCGCTGTTACAACAAAGAATTTGTCAACCAAACACAAATGTCTTAGCTTTTTGCGCTAAATTTATTATACTACAGAAATAAGAAGATATTCTTGGCATTAAACAAACTGCACTGCAGTGGTTTGAATCATATCTGATAAATTTAACTTTGTGCATGCTAATGTGGGGTCTTCTTCACAAACAAAAGTTAGTTCCACAGGGTTCTGTACTGGGACCAATACTTTTTACTTTATAGATTCTTCCCTTTGGCAACATTAGAACAGACTCTATACATTTTCATTGCTATGCAGATGATACCCAGTTTTATTTATCCATGAAACCAGATGATAAAAAAAATCAACTAGTTAATGTAGCCACGTTTTATATACATAAAGATCTGGATGACTTCTAATATTCTTATAGTTATGGCTGGATCAGGTGATCCTGATCTATCCCTTTGTTATACTGCAGTAGGATTAGAGTGCTGGGGATTTCCTATAATGCATAAAGTGTTTCTTATTTAGATAGACAGACTTTTACTGTGCAGGAAACAGCGAACATAAGAGTGAAAATACTAATTTTTTTTCACTCCCTGTGTGTTTGCAAACCACTTCGTGTTGCAATGGTTCAATGAAAGTCCAGACTTTGGCGGGACTCTGAAGAGTGCTGTGGTTAAACAAATGTCCTCTGTAAAGATGATTTAAAAAAAAAAATTATACCCTGATATGTAAAACCTGAAAGTGCGTGTATGACAACATTTTCATGCAGCCAGCCATCCATGCATTTTATTATGCCATTTAGCCAGGACTCAGACACTTATAATCTATTCCAGTACAATGCTCACTTTCTCTCCAAGCCGGTAAACACCCACCACCTTTAAACTCCACAACCCCAGTTAAACAAACTTTATGTTCAAGGTTGAAGTTTCAAATGAATTTTAAAAAAGCACCTGAGAGTTTCTCACAGGGTTATTAATACCCTATGTTTATGGCTGAAAGGTATAGATCATTTTTCTTTTACTACTGGCATTGGTAGTGAGCTAAATGAAGCATATGTCCTGGTTAAGTGGTGGGAAAAGAAGCCACTGGAGCCAACCTAAGTCTTCTAAAGACAGTAATACAGGAAATGAAAATAGATATAAAAGAGGAAAGCAAAGAAATAAAAATGAAGTCAAACTAATAAATGGCTTGATCATAAATGTCTTACATGTTTCCACTTAGGTTTTTCTTAGAGAGAAAATTTGCACGTGTTGGCTTTCACTGAGGTGTCTCTGTGCTCCTCTTGGACGAGGATAATACGTTCACCTAGACACAGAGTGTGTGAGCTATTTTTAACAGCCACCATCACTGGGTCCCTTTTTTTACAGCACCTTTCTAAGCAAATAATTGCCTGTGCACGAGGAGAGCTAAAAATGGAAACCATTAGAACAGAATTAACATAAAAGCCAGTGGATGCTCCGGTTCATCGGACTTCTGTAGATTTAATGTTTTGAAGCACCTTCAACGAAAGAATTAGAACAACATTTACACTGGACCTACGTGCTCTGTAGATATGTGTTGTATTTAACAATGACCCAAGGTTTTGTTGATTTCTTGAGAATTTAACTTTTACTCTCAAATGTAACACATGCAGAGGAACTACTTTTAAACAGATGGGGACAAATTAATTTTAGAATATGCATTTTCTTTTTTGATATGGCAAATTACAGCAATGGTTAATTAGTGGTTTCTTTGTTGCTACATAGTGCAGGATGGGTAGTTCGGTTTCTTTGATTTCTGAAGAATTTGGTCTGGTTTTATTTGGGGAGGGTGTTAGCTGCAGAGACATATTGTATAGGAAACTGACGAGCACAGTGTCTTTCTAAATGCAATGTGCTGATTAATGCAGATTATTCCTTCAACTTACAGTAGCATAAACAGTTTTGTTTTGTGTGTTTTCATGTGTAAGTTGACCTATAAAGCTACACCCTTTTTGAGCAGGATGTGACCTTTCCCAGTGTTCAACTGCCCAAAAGTCCACAGTGTAGTAGAGAAAGGGTTACTCACTGAGCATCAAATTCAGGTTGTATGTATGAAAAAACAAACAAACTTGAATGCATAGGCTTAATGTACTTTGCACCCTGCAGCTGTTTTCAGTTCTAAATTACTTTTACCTGATGATGTGCACACAACTACTGCGGGGGTGTCAAACTCAATTTCACTAAGGACCACACTGGGAAATGAACCTAGACATGTTTAGATTAATGACATGCTGTAATTTAATCTAAAAATAAAAACATCCTGAATAATACAGTTACATATAATCCCCATAAGGGGCTCGATAGGAATTCAGCCCCTTAGTCAAAGAAAAAAAAAACCTTAATATTGTCCTTGTGCACGTTTCTTAAAGTTTCACTCAGTCTGTTTCATAAGACTGAATACAAAAAATGAATGGTTGTGTTGGGAGAACAATGAAGATATTTCGCCATTTACTTTACGTCTTGTATACAGTTATTTGGTGCACATAAAAATGTGCACATTTGCAGAAAGATAAACAGACATAAAAACCAGATGCCGAACTTAAACTGAATGATTCACCTGACATTTCCTCTTTACAGTTGCTTCATTTTGAGATTCAGCTTGTGCTTTTTCATGCAGCTGCATGGCACTTACTGACTCTGTTGCCCCAGTGGTGCATAATTGTATGAGACTGACTTATCAGATACATGGGCTTTTCTTTACACTTAAAATTGCCTGTGCAACCGGTCTGTTCTATGTTTTGTCTGAATGAATGAAGGGTAATGCTGTAGGTGATGTCAGATGCCAGAGAACTGGTGGAAAGAAAGCGAATGGTAGCTTAGAATTTAACAAATGTTTTTTCAAGCTTCAATTATATCAAATTGACAAATAACTAACCACATCTGCTTAATTCTCAGACAATCCACAAAGCGGTGCGGCTTCGTAGCTTACCAAAGTCGTACTAAAACATTTTTTGACAGATTTTTGCGTGCCGTGTACCGCATAAAAACGGTTCGAGGTCAGTAAGCACAACCTGAAGTTATACATAAGGCGCACCAGAATATAAGGCACACCGTCGATGTTTGAGAAAATTAAGTGCGCCTTATAGTGCAGAAAATAAATATATATATATATATATGTACACATATATATTCACAGAATTGGCTACAAAAGCTGAGCACCTTGAATTACACACTGGACAGAGTAATTGTTGAAAGTCGGTATATTTTCACTTCGTATGTCATACAAAAATCTTTGTCACATTCGAGATTAATTCTACAGACATTTTCTTGTTATAACATTGTGTTCTTCCAGACTCATTAGTGTCGAGTAATTTCACCAGAGTGTAGAAAAATATATTCATCATCATAAAAAGATGAACATATCTAGAATTGAATAAAAACAATGTAAAGGTTAGTTTATTTAAAAACACAAAAAAAAGACAAAGCAAACAGATGAGGCAACATCAGATTACTACTTCCGTTCACTGTTAGTACCTAACTACACAGATTTTAGGTTAGTACAGAAACAAAAACACATCTATAGAAAATTCAAAACATTTTCTTAATCTGTTCCACTAGCATGTCCAGTGGGTGTATAACCAAAGTCCTTACATAATCTCTAAAGACAATCCATATTATTTATTAATACAAGCTTCTTAGGACTCCAAAAAAAAATCTAATAATTGGTACTTTGCTAGATTATTGTAGCAGATATAATCTAATATATTCTGGTATTACACTTTTATCTAACAGTCACAGTTTATCTTTGGTAATACAGAAATTGCAGGCTGGGTTACAGAATCATAATCTTTTTCTTGTCACAATTATTAGCTCAATTCAAACTCACTTAATTGTTCGATCTTATTTGTCTGATTATTATTTCAACCCAGTTTATCTGTATGTTTTGTTTTTCATGCTCTTCTTGTATGTTACAACAATCTGAGAATTAAGTCCTCTTCCTTGGATTATTTGTGAGTGAGAAGTTCGTGTGTTAAACCATGCAGTTGTCACTAATGCCACTTCACAATAACAGTCACCACCTTCTGACCGGATGGATAGGTTTGCTCTCAAGCCTGCAGCACAGTGTTACGTTCAAAGGCAGCAGCATAAAAGTGCATTTTCAATGGCAGGTGTACACACATGGAAAAAGCACTGTGCACATTCACTCCAAAACCTTCATCTTGTCCTCAACAAGGCAAATTCACTTCCATTACATCGCTACAGTGTAAACACAAATGGTTTGATATTTCATGCCTCAAAAACAATTTCCACTTTTCCTATTTAAGAGCTCACACATATCCACGTTAAATTATATCTTTAAAATTGCAAACACAATATATGTCTTGCACACAAATAAAGATGATTAACACTTTTTGCAGTCTAACAGTTGTCTGCAAGAAAGGTTTTGACACATGCAGTATAAAAAAAAGGCATTCACTGTGAATTATGTTAGCTTTGGATTGTCACCCCAATACGTCATCAGAAAAAAATGTATGTTGTTTAACAATAAAATAAAATACACAATTACCTGATTGAAAACAAAAGAATCACCAGTATTTGGGGGAACTGTGTCGCATACGGTTAGCTCCATATGTATTTCTTGGTACACCACCACAGCGGATTTTAAATCAAATAACCAGCATCTGACTGACTTTCAGCTTTAATTCAAGGGGTTTAACAAATACATTAACTGTTTAGGAGTTTCAAAATTTTTTAGAAGATTTTCAGAGGTTCAAAAATAATGGGATAACCCAGTTATTTAATGGCCAGGTGAGGAAATTTTCTTAATTATTTCTTTACATCTCCAGAAAATAAAAGATTTGGATTTGACTCCAAGTGTTGCCATCGTTAGGTAAAAATTTACCTCTCGGAGAGATCGCAAAAACTTTACTACTGGCCAAATCAACAATCTGGTACAGAAGGCATGCACTGGCCATCTTAGCAACACCAAAAGATAACTAACATGTATGATGACAGAATTATTTCTTTGATTAAGAAAAACAACTTTCAAGTAGATATTACTTTCAGAGTGTAAACTCAAGAGATGCTTTTAAGGTGCAAATCACTGATTGCAAGGATAGGAAAGCCACATTGGACTCCCTAACCCCACAAAATGGACTTAGATTAATAGATTAACTAAACAAAAGAGAAGAGGTAGGAAGATAAAAGTAAGGAGAAAGAGAGAAATGGCTCATGGTCTGAAGCGTAGCACGTCATCTGCCAGACACGGGGGAGGTGATGTTATGGCATTGGCATGAGTGTCTGCTAGTGGAACCTGATCACTAGTGTTTATTGACAATGCAACTGCTCTGATCTCAACCCAGCAGCAGGTGCTTTTAGCTTTTAATAAGTAAATGCAAAACGAAATGCACAAAAGACCCACAAACAATCAGCAACTGAAGGTAGTTGCAGTAAAGGCACAGCAGAACATCTCCAGGAAAAAAAACACAGTGTTTGAAGATGTTCATGAGTTCTACACTTTAGGCACTCATTGACTGCAAAGACTTTCATCCAACTATTAAAAAAGACTGTAGAAAAATGGCTGTAGTTCCTAAAGAGTAAAAGTTTTGTAAACCTCTTAAATTAAAGTCTGCACTTCAATCACATCTTTAGTGTTGAATTTAAAATCCAGAGGTGATGTACAGAGGCAGAATAACAAAGCTGTCTCCAAATACTTTTGGACCTTACTCTATGCGTATATATATTTACGGTTACAACTATGTGGGCATTGCATCATTGAAAAGTAACTGGTACAGTACACCATAACATATGAATATTTTCCACATCCAAACACAGATACAAATTCTACTGATACAGAAGACAGACTGGATGAATGTGATGGCGAATGACCGAGCTCTGTACTCCATATGTAGCAATGTTCCTTAAATGGAGTTTACCAGTTTGGAATGGCTTACTGCTGCAGATAAAGCGTCCAGTCTTTAACATATCACCATGCAACTCACTGAACTGGTGCAAAATCGATAGTCCTCTTCACTTCACTTTGTGTTGTGTTTGGTCTTGTGGGCAAAGTGAAGAGTTTGAGGCACTGCAGTGGTCTGATAAATCTTCATAGAGCCACTTGTTTTGAAAAAAATACATCTGCTGTAAAATCACTGCATTATTTTTATGCCCTTTCCTTAAAAATGAGAGGAGCTTCGTAAGTACAAAGCATGCCCTCTATTAAAACACATCATTAACATGAAAGCATCATATAAAGATTAGCAGTAAAAGTCAAGACCGAACCACAAATAACTGGCTATCGCGATTTTTTTTAAAAACTGCAATTAAAAATCGTGGAAAAAGTAATGGCTTGTGGGTAATTATTAAACTGAACGAACTGAACTAAACATGCAAAATACATTTATACATTTAACAACATCATGTGGAATCAATAACACTGATCAAGTAACAGTACTGCTTTTTGGTATTACAGTGACTCCACTGTAATAGTTGAATGATCATAGTCACAGTCATGCCTGCCTGAGCTGCTCTTTAAAACATACATAGTCAGCTAAAGCTTCGGATTAAAAAATACGCTGTACATGCTTTTAAGTACCTTTTTGTGCAGAATTAAAACTGCAAATATTTCACTCTTGACAACAATAGTAGAAAATTACACAAACATGCTCCCATAGGGATTTACTTCTAAATACAGAAGGCCCCTACTACAATCTACAGACATCCTTCTCATCAGATTGACTGACTTTTACAATTCTAATGCCAGTATGTTTTTCTAAATATACGCCTCTTAAATGGTGTTCATGGTCTTTGTTAACAGCAGGCTGTGATTGTCATTATCATAACAGCAGCACAGTGACTAACTACGTCCTGGGTTTATTACGAGCCAGGGACCTTTGTTGGATATTATACTCCTCTGTCTCTCATTAACGCCTGCTTGCCTCTAGACTGACTGAGCAATAGTGAAAAAAACAAAGCAAAAACAAATATGTTTAGTTGTTTCAGTTATGAAGACAGACAGATGCAGATTTCCAGATTTCCTAGCTTTTCAGTATGTCCTTAAATGTAACTTCTGTAAGATTTAGTTGACAAACACCAAAAAATACAGTTCTGTATGTTGTTCACGCTCTTTCATTGTTGGGGTTGAGGATGGTAAAGTGGAATATGTGTGCAAGTGTTATCAAGCAAGGCTTTGACTCCTCTTTCACGTTGAAGATGTCTTCTGCTGGGGCCACTTTCAATATTTTGATTTCTGAATTCTCAAGCAATGCCTTGTACCACCAGTTATGACAAACAGAGAGACCTTGGAAGGATCTTGAGAGGTGCCGACAGTCCTTCTGCTACTTGAGGTGCTCAATAATTGAGATCTCGCCTCTCTCCAGATCCGGTCCGTTCAAGACCAAAGCGCCATTTATGGCCGAAGGTGTTGATCCGTGCAGTCCGGCCTCCTTCTCGTTTTTGTCCCGTTCATTGTTGAAATTGACAGACACAACCCGCTTGGGCAGGGTGACCTCGGGAGCCGGGCTAAATCCCAGCTCTGAGGACAGCTTGCGTTTGATTGATGCAGCACGCTGGAACTTGTCATGGATCTCAATGCTAACACGACGACGGGTTTCTTTGAACTCTGCAGAGACATTTGCCGTCCACTCTGCAGCATGCGCCCGGATCTCTCCAACCTGCAATGACACAAAGATATAAAGAGGTCAGTAGAAATGCATTAGGATGACAGGAGACACATGAAAGCCAGCAACAAAAAGACTTTCACAGGTTTACTTTTGTGGTTTTTATCTGATAACAATGAAGGTAATATTTGCACACCTATTTAAAATATACTTCACCATCACCGTCTCATCCTCAGGTGTATCTAATATATCAGGGGTCTCCAACTCCAGGCCTCGAGGGCCGGTGTCCTGCAGGTTTTAGATATAACCGTGGGTCAACACACCTGAGTCACATGATTAGTTTGTTACCAGGCCTCTGGAGAACTTCAGGACATGTTGAGGAGGTAATTTAGCCATTTGAATGGGCTGTGTTGGACCAAGGACACATCTAAAACCTGCAGGACACCAGCCCTCGAGGCCTGGAGTTGGAGACCCCTGTAATATATAATCAAGCATGTATTTTGTGTTGCTGATATAAACAGGACTCATCTTCATGTATATTTACTACAGAGTTGCTGTTGTGATTCTTTGATAGCTCTTTTCGACTGCAAAGTATAGCTCACTTTCTTTCTGTGTGTTTATTCTATATTCATTACAAGTGTGAGTGCATGTTTGTTGTTTTCTGATCATTCTGATGTTTAAAGCTCAGATGTTCGTCTTTGTTGTATTTCCAGATTCTTGTTTACTATTCTAGTACTGTGAATCTTAGTTCTGCTAACACTGAGTTTTAATTTAGTGTTACAATATTATGGTCGGGTTTCTGTCTTGACTTTGTTATTGATGCCTCCAAAGAGTTTCTCTGTATCATGTTATTCTTAGTTTTTTGTCTCTTACTGGTTATCTTTTTGGTTATTTCCTGTTTTACTTTGATAGTTAGTCGTCTCTGGAGCCTTGCTTTTACTTCTCCCCACGACTGTCTTGATTTGTCAGCACAAATTCCTCATTTATACCAGCTGTGTATAAATAGTCCTGCCTTCAGTCTTTGTGTCAGTGTGTGTGTGTGTGTGTGTGTGTGTGTGTGTGTGTGTGTGTGTGTGTGTGCACTGCAGCCATACAATTTATGGATAATAAGATCCACAGAGCCATTCTGCTACCCCATCTGGCCAAAAATGAAATCTCTTGAAGATAGTGATAATGTCTGTGCGTCTAACTGCATCTGCGGTGACTTATGATAATAACACGCCTGCATCTACAGACCAGTGAGATGGCATATCACAGCAGGACTGCAAGATGTGATTATGTAATTGTGCTCTTGACAAAAATGTGACTTTCACACTCCAGAGGATGTTTTTGATAATAACTGGTAAAAATGTATGAAAAATTCTTTATTCATGCTCACCAGCAAAATTCAGGTAGCACAAAGAACACAGCTGTATCACTCAGAAGGAGACCCTGACAGTTTTTTAATAAAAGGCTGGAAATGTCCAGAAGTTCCTTTTTGGAAACAAGGTTGGATTTATTTTGATAATCTCTGTTATATTTAGTATTAAAGTCATTTGATATTAAGCTTCATCATCACACATTGTCTAAATGATCTCTATTTCCCTCTGGGGATGATCACAATAAGATCCAGTGCTTGTGTTTTGATGGCAGTGAGTCGATTGGATTAGAAAACAGTCGTATCACTGAAATAACGTTAAACAGAGGGCAAAAGTTGAAGTGGCGATATGGCATAATGTAGCTCGAATAATGAGTGTCATTGTACAGAAAAAGGCACATGGTGACAGGTACACATAAAGCTGATAAAAGGAACAAAAACAAGCTGCAAAAAGTTAGATGAAGCAGAAAATAGAAACCGAGGGTATCGTACCTCTTCTTTTGTTCTCTTGGAGATGACTTTCAGCCAGTCTCCAATCATACTGAGGATAGCAGCAAAGTAGGCCAGCCCAACCAGAATCCAGAACCACACGACTGGTTTGTAGTAGTCCATGTACTCAATATCTGACCCACCTACACACACACACACACACACAGATTAACGAGACGGATCAACATGACTCAGAGAACCAGGTCCAAACTGTGTCTTAGCATTAAATCACTGGTTGTGCTTTTTACCTGCCACAAAGTCCCCAAAACCAATAGTAGTCAAGGTGATGACGACAAAGTACAGGGACTCCAGCGCAGACCAGCCCTCGATGTGTTTAAAGATGGCTGCCGGGAGGGCCACAAACAGCAGGCAGCCAAACAGCACGAACAGCAGCGTGGATATGACCCAGATCTTTGTCTGACTGATCTCCCCATGCTACACGGGAAAGAAAAGGACATCATTCAAATACTCAACATAAACTTTGTGTGTCTGCAGGCAGGGAGAATCCAGACATTAAGTATTCAGATCTCAAAGGTATAATACTGGATTAGATTCCTGCACTTGACATCACACTCAAATAAAAGTACAAAAGTGTCACCAAAGGAAAAGATGAAAAATGAAAGAACTCAGTAGATGTTGATGTGGAGGTTGTGTTAATCTATGTACACAAGGCTGGCTCCAGTTACTTCTAATTACTCCAGTCTACCTGTGAAACTGCATTTAGTCAGAATTAAGCTGTAGTATTACTCAGTCGAAAATGTTAATTCTGTGGAAACCTGTGTAATGACAATATTTCATATAAAATAAAAGACAACGTGTTTCTCTCTCAGGTTAAACAGCTAAAGTCATTAAGGATTATTATAAGGATTATTATCTGGTAAGCATTAATGTTTGCAGAGTTGAGATGTTTAAGGTGGGACCAAAGTGGAGGACTGACTGATAATAATAATAAAACAGACTGTTAAACAGAATACTCTGAAGTGAAATGCCAAATTAGCCTGACGCTGTTAGCAGTAATGGCATTATTCCATAAATTGGTCCCGTGGGTGCAGCTGAAGAGAAAAGACATTCACTGAGGATAATGCTGCAGTCTCACACAGTCTGCACTGAGCAATCAGGCTTTCATAGTCACACAGGCACTTACACAATGAACTTTTGTCTTCTTTCCTTAATCACAATATTCATTACTCAGTCCCTCGGGTGCCCTGAGAGCAGCGGGAGGAGGAAATCATTCCAAAGTATGTTTCTGTTTTCAGATTTCTGCTCCTTCAAGACTACAAAACATATTATTCACACCAGCTACTTGAACTTTGAAGACGTGACTGCGAGCTGAGTCACCTTTGTCTCTCTTAATAGATCTGCAGGCTTTTTTTGCAACATGTGAGAAGAATGTGACAACACGATAAATGAACGAATCAGCTTGAAAATGAGTGCCCTGCAACGACAAATACAAAGAGATCTTTTTCTAATTTGGATGAGCATCAGGTGTTTTAATGAGCACCGACTCCAAAATAAAGGAAATGATTTGTTTGTGTTCATGTGTGTGCCTTCTTCTGCATTCCCCTGTCCCTAACTTCTTAGTAAGTGTTTTAACACTTAAAAACACAAGTTAGTTAAACTTGAGGGATGGCACAAACCATTGTGAATTTATCTCCTTCGGTGCAAATGAAGCAACAAAGATGCTCCTAAGAGACAACAAGAACAAAACCCCCCAAAAGGGAGTGATTTTGCAGGTGCTTGCTCTATCTTTATTCCTGATTCAGTTTTCTCTAGTGTTATTCTTGTGTTGTTAGTGTCTTTTTTAATGCTGGTAGGATGAGACTGAACCTGCTGCCCATTCATCTTATACAGAGAGTCCAGCCATTGCGAGAAGGTTTGCTGTGTCCCTCAGCACAGAGTAGACAAAAATACCAGGAAAATACCAGAAGACGGGCCGTTAATGAAATAACACATGGAGACATGGCATCAACCCAGCAGCAGGACCGTTATCTACTCCACTGCGTGAGCAGGAACAGGAAAAGCACTGCTAGAAATGAGAAATGACTCTTCAGAAATGACAGCAGGTTCACACTGAGCATATGTGACAGGCATAAAAAAAAGGCCTGGAGATGCCGTGGCAAACGTTATGATGCTTGCAACATCAGCTCTGAAGAGGATTGAAGTCTTTCTAATTCCTTGCACTAAATGGACAAGCTCCAGACTGCATATCTCAACTTCTTCCTAAACAAACTGCTGTTCACTGTCTTCGTTCACAAGCTTAAAATCTATTAGCTGTCCCCTCATACAAAAGTGAGGACTGTGGTGGATAGAGCCTTTCAGTCTGTGGCACCAAGGCTCTGGAACAGTTTACCAATCCAGCTCTGTTTGTCTGACTCTGTGAAGTCTTTGAAAGAAACAGTTCAAAACTTTTCTGTTTTTTCAGGTCATTTTTAAGCAATAAATTGCAAAAAAGAAGAGCCAGATGTTGCGAATATGATACAAAATCAAACTCATATATGCAAATTAATACTGAATTATTGTTTTGTGAGAAGGTTCAGTAAAAGCTCTTCAAAATATTTACATTTTCTGGGAATTATTTTCTGGTTCAGGCTTTGAAAGTTTAATGTGATTGTGTTTGATGCTCCACACTCACCACGAACATCTTCTCCACTTTGTCAATGCCCTTGCCAAATATGGTGCCGAGCTGGTCTCCTACACCGGCCAAAAGGAAGCCAAACAGCGGTATCCCTAACAAAGCATAGACAATGCAGAATATTCTCCCGCCTTCGGTGTGGGGAGAGATGTTCCCAAAACCTGCGAAGAGGACACATCACCAGTGATTTGATGATTTGAATCCCGGTATTCGCTGCATGAAGACTGCATTTGTGAATTTGTTTGGAAGATATCCAACCACTACACTCGAAACACTGCTGGATAGATAGTGAAATATATTAGCTGCGTTTTTAAATTACACTTCTATAACACTGCATGTTTCAATTTTTTCCATTTTTGAATATATTCTATCTAATTACAAAAAAGAGTTAATATAACTCAACTAAGGTGGAATTACAGTGTCATGCAAGTAGAAATGGCCACTGTGTTGAAAGTGAGGAGAGTTTAAGAAATCTATACACATGCATGCACAAAGGAAATGTATGGGGAAAGTAAGTGTGCTAGTTTGATTATATCCACAAAGCAGATGTATAATCAATAACTAAAGAAAGGTCACTGTTATGTAGCTAACTGTAAGAGCTATATTTAGAGGACTGTCAACTCAAAAGTAAACATAAATTAATTAAAAACGGACAATATACAATGTGGTTCTTTCGGTCTGAACATAGATGCTCTTTGTGTGAGTGTATGTGTGTGTTTCCTACCAATGGTTGTGATGACAGTCCCAGCAAAGAAGAAGGCAGAGCTCAGGTCCCACAGGCTGCTGTTGTTGGTCATTGTTCCTGCAGGGTTTACTCCTGAACGGATGGCGGACACAACTTGCTAAAAAGTAGAGAGAAAGAAAAAGACAGCCAGAGTCACAGACAGCAACAAAATAAAGTACGACTATTAAAATACAAGATACGGGAAAATACGATTATGAATATAAACATAAATATGATTGTTTACAGTTTACATCAGCAGATGGAGTAAGCGATAACAGGGTGAATTAATTAGAGGTGATATTGCAGATCTCCTGTCTGGTAAGCTGGGATGGCATTCGAGTATTATACATGATAAAGTGTTGTTGTGTGTGGGCACAGCTTTAAAATGTATTTAAACATCATCCCTGCAGAATGAGGAGTCATTCAGTCTAAAAGCCACAGGCAGAAAAGATCTCCTGTAGCGCTCAAACCTGCACGTCAAAGCAGCCTCTTACTGTGAGTGCTGCAATGACCAATCAGGGTCCCATGCATTGTTGGATTGTCCCTAATGCTGAAGAGTTTCATCAGCATCCTCCTCTCAGACATCCGTAAATTAAAAACCTACTATAAGACACTTTTCTTTACAGATGTGCAGGAATGTGTTTTTGTGCTTACCTGTGTAACAAATTAAAGAAGGAAAATATATGAAATATCATTGTAAACGACGCAAATATCTACAAGTGATAAAGAAAATACATTATCTTGAGTGAATTTAAGAATTTCTGATTTTGTTGGGCCATAGCTGGAAGACCAAGCAAACAGCAAGAGTCTGAAACAGAGCAGAAACTCTTGGTATCTCAGACGCTCTTCCTTTTAAAGCTAAAGGAGCTGTCCATGGTGCTGAAACCAGTGCTGCTGTGCTGAATCATAGTAGGGTACAGTACATACGCTGCTCTACTTAATGCATGAGTTTAAACATTAATATTAATGTCAGGTTAGTCTTACCTTAACCAGCTCCTCCAGCTGGCTCTGGTTGACACAGGAGTGTCTGGAAAGGAACTGCAGCTTCTGGGACAGGATGGCCAAACGCTGTTCACTATTAGAAAGAGGAAAAGTACTATTATGTCAACTGAACAAAGTTTGATTTGGTTTATAAACATCAAAGACTAATGGAATTATATATATGACAGCCTAAATATTTTAGAGTAGGACTAATATGCTCAGTATTTCTGTATTGCTCATGGGAATCATTTGGGGGCTTTCCTACTTTGGTGAAATAAATAATCTCAGTCGTGTCTTTGTTAACTGTGGGAAACGAAGAGTTCACAGCCAAATATACAGCACAGGATACTGGGAAAAATCAAATCTTTATTACCAGGCTGAGGCCATACATGGAAGGTCAGTCACTCTGGCAAACAAATCTGGCAGATAGAAGATCAGAAGCAAGATCCAACAAAATAGGCAAAAGATCACTCACATCCGGTCAGAAGTAGTAAGAACACAAAGGCACAAAGAGTACAACAAAACACGAGGAGCAGCAGGGCGTGTCTACAAGGGTTGTTTTTATGAAGACAGCACAGTCTGGAAAATGGGAAGTAAAGAAGTTGGGCTACGGATACCAAGGTAAGTGACTGAACAGAGATAAAGAGCTGGAAAGTGAGCAAAAGCTGGAAGCAGGAAGTGTATGACAAACAGATATTTCAAAATATAACAGGAAGTGAAAACACAGAAATCCAAACACGTGATATGAAACTAACACAGAAGCCCAAAAATTAAGTGTAGTAGAATTGTACATGTTTTAATGACTCAGTCAGTTTCATGCTCCCAATCAAGAGCAGAAAGTACTAGCACAGACTTGTATATATTCTTTAGTCATCTGTGTTGAAGACTGCATTAAACTAGGGCTGTTTCAGGAAGTGCACTACAGGGTACCCAGTGGTGAGCTGAAAATACATAAAGCTAAAAGTTTACATCTAAACATTTATGACTTTAATAAACATAACATTTAATATATTTTTACTTTAAATAAATATTCATAGAAGATCAAGCACACCGTACTTATTTGTAGGGTCTTAACCTTTGCGTTCATTGCCACAGATTGGAGAGGAGCAGTTATGCGAGTCGTGGGACAGCTAAATAGATGGATGGATGACTGGCCTACCTCTCTTTAACCTGCTTACCTCTCATGGGGCTGCTCCAGGGATCTGAAGACTGCTGCTCCCATCACCAGGTACAGAACCACCAAAAGAAAGATGGCTGTCACCGTCTTCCACTTCATCACTGTGGCAACCACCTGCAACACTTCAGCTTGTTAATCAAACCATATACATACCTGCATGCAAGAGGTGTCCCAAAATAAACTACAATGACACCACAGGGTGTAACAAAAATCCTGTGAAAACATCTCATTTGTCCTCACCTCGCTCTCCTCCGGAGGCGTCAGTGTCATTGGCTTTGTGGAGAAGGAGAGGCGGGGCTTAGTGTTGTGAGTGGCGGATTTAGGGTCCAATAAGTCTGGAGCTGCCACTACCAGGGGAAATGAGAAAATGGCATTCAATTATTTTCCCTCCCATGCACTTTTCTCCCTGCCTGTCTCTGCTCATACATGCTCCAGTCAACAGATTTAGCTTGTTAATTTTAGAAAGCCTTATGAATAAATCACCAGCAAAACTTTGAAGTGGTTGCTACATGCTAACACTGGAAAAGGGCTGAGTCGGGCCCTTAAGTTGAGTTTAGCTACACCCGCGTGTGTAACACGTATCTGTGCTTTTATAAAATCTAACATATGATGAGTGATGTGCATCTTAAATATAGACAAATATGGTGAGAGTATGAAGGCTATGACTTTCTAAAAGAGCAATAGAAAAGCAAGGGCGAATGTTGCTAAAGATACCGCAAGAGGAAAAAAAGGTGCTGAGGCCTTTGTAGAAGAAGTGTTTTAAATTATGAAATGTACGTAAAATCAATTCACTCTGCAAATCCTGAAAGAATTAGCATAAAACCATTGTTGTATCAGCTGTTTTATTCTGCTGTAGTTTGTATGCACTTTGCATGTTTCTTTAATTTCCTATAAAGGGGACCTATTCTAATGGTTTCCCACCCTACAGTATTTTTATACCTGGACTCTCCTAAAGTAAATGGTAAATGGCCTGTATTTGTATAGCGCTTTTACTAGTCCCCTCTAGGGACCCCAAAGCACTTTACACACCCAGTCATCCACCCATTCACACACTGGTGGAGGCAAACTACAGTTGTAGCCACAGCTGCCAGACTGACAGAAGACTGACAGAAGCAAGGCTGCCATGTTGCGCCATCGGCCCTTCTGGCCAACACCAGTAGGCGGTAGGTGAAGTGTCTTGCCCAAGGACACAACGACCGAGACTGTCCAAGCCGGGGCTCAAACCGGCAACCTTCCGATTACAAGGCGAACTCCCAACTCTTGAGCCACGATCAAAGTAGAGTTTCATGATTCACAGCTGTTGTACTCATGGCCAGAGCAGTGTGCTGGGGAGGACCATATTAGGGATATCCTCTCTCTGTGGCGTTATTTAGACCCAAACCCAAAAAACACTGTCTTGAACTGGATGCCAAGTTTAAAATCTGAGCTGTTGAGCTGGTCTGACTGATTCAGCTGCTGATATACTGGGATTTTCCCAATCTCTTGGGTTTATAGAGAATAGTTTAAAAAAGAAAAAAGTGATTGTCAGTTCTCAGGACAAAAATACCTATATGATGCCAGAGGTCAGAGGAGAATGTAACAGCAACCAAGGTATGCAGAAGAACATGTACAACATGTCAAACCTTGAAGCCAAAGGGCTATAGCAGCAGAAGACTGCACCAGGTATCACTCCTGTCAGCTAAGAACAGAAAATCGAGGCTACAGTTCTAATATGATTGGGAAAATGATTTCTGCTGCAACCTTTGGATGAAAACATGGATCCATCATGCAGTGTATCATGAATTCAAGCTGGTGGTGGGGGGATGGTGTGTGGAGAAATTTCCCTGGCACACTTTGGGCCCCTTAGTACCAACTGTTTAAACAAGTTGGTACAAACATTATGTGTAAACCCTAGAGATTAAATGGCACTGCATACCCGAGTATTGTTCTTAACTATGTCCTAAAAATATTCCTTCATGATCACAGCCATCTTTTAATGGCTGCTTCGAGCAAGATAGCGTACCAGAGTTCAAATCATGTCAAACTGGTTTCTTGAACATGACACTGTACTCAAAAGCCCTCCACAGTCACCAGATCTCAATCCACTAGAGCACCTTCGAGACGCTATCATGTCAATATGGACCAACACGAGGAGTGTTTCCAGCAGCTTGTTGAATCAATGCCATAAAGAATTAAGACAACTCTGATGTGACCTCTCCAGAGTGTACTCTACCTCTTGCCTTGTGACAGCTGGGTCAAGCAACCATGAAAACAGTTAAGAAAATGGATAAATGGATGGCTAAAATAAGGGGTAATAAGTCCTGATTGATTATGCTGTAATTGCAAAGATAATACATTCTTTTTCTTTCCAAACTTTGCTTTCTTGTCTCCCGGGAGGAGACACAAATCCCACTGGGTTTGAGTCAGGAAGGGCATCTGGGGTAAAAGCTCTGCCAAATCAAACACTGTAGTGACCCACTGTGAATAAAGGAGCAGCCGAAAGCAGCTTCCTTTCCTTTTTCTTTTGTGACCAGGACAATGGCATTTGTAAATGTAATTATTTCCCACACAGAATGGAATACGCCTCACATTTAACATTCATCTTAAATGATATGTAGTTACAAAACAAATCTTATAAAATAAGACAACAAGCAGATGAATAATATATATTTTCTCTATTCCTATCTAACATAACAGTTAATACACAGGACCTAAAACTACATTACAAAATGTGATATCCACTTAAAATGTTCATTGTCTTGGTTCTTTACTACACTTAACAGTCCTAATAATTGGCAAGGAAAGTATGTTCTGGGTTAAAGAGCACGGAGCTGAAGAGAAGAGAAGGCAAGACTGGTTTAGGCACATTTTCTACTGGAAATATTAAAAATGTTAAGAAAAGTTCATTAATAGTTCCTCAAATAATTGCAGTTCACACAAATACAACAAAAATAGATGAAATCAGACAAAACTGCAACATTTTCAAATTCTTTTAAATGTTTTTCTTTATATATAGATTTATAAACAAAAACTGTATCAGGAGAAAAATAAAATATATTAAAAATAAAAAGGTCAGAAGCGTCCATCCTGATCACGTGCACTGCTGACCTACCGTTTATCTTAGAAGCACTCCTCTTCCTTCCGATAGTGTCTTAGGCAAAAGTTAAACCATCCCCCTCTCTGTGATCATCAGTGTAGGGTTTGTTAATATAATGTTAGCAGTGAACACATGAATCATGGATTCTCTTTGACGGGATTAGTTTTCGAAATAAAAAAGGAATTCAAAAAGCCTTTTTTCTGGCAAGCTGAGACAGTTTAGCTGAATAAATATTTAGTGAAACAAAGCAAACACGTGCATGCAGCTGTGCAGGAAGGAGTCAAGACTTAGTCACACATAGGAACTCATAAACACACACTTCAGCCTCTCCTCTCACTGTAGGTGGATAATTAAGAACAGTCTGCCGAGTTTTGCGTAAGTTTTGGGACTCCGAGTTAGTTTTTGTGAAATTTGGGGTGAATCTGAGGTGTGGGTGATGCTGGTGTAACATTTTTTTTTCACAAACTTCATGAGGTTATGAAGAAGTTTCAGGATAAGTTTTCTCCCATACAAACTGTGAATTCACTTACTCCTTGTTGCCTATCCGATGCCCTCCGCTCTCCTCTTCTCCTCGTCCGAGGCTCTCACTGCGTTCGGGGGAATCTTTCCTCTTCTGCGTGTCTCCTCCCTGCGGTGCTGAAGAGGGGGGACGAACTGGCGCTCCGTTTTCCCTCTGCTGTTCTACTTTTACCGCTGATGGGACGATAGTGTTGAGTCTGCACCTTTCTCTTACTGTCTCCGCGCGCAATTCCAAAGGGTTTCCTCCGGTGTGTCTTTGTCGTTTGTTATTCTCGCTGCTGTTTCTGCTCTGGAGCATCCACTGCGCTCTGTCTGCGCCCTGGCTTTTTGAGCGCACCGCTGGACCGGCGGAATAACACCGAGAGAAAGGAGGGGTTGGAGTGGGGTGGAGTAAGGACAGGGGTGGATGTGCAGGACACAGGGAGGTGCTTACTGCCCAGGGAGGTTTCTAGAGGATTTGAGGGGTTCCAATAAATGTGCAGCGAATCTGCTGCACGTTTTTTTTTTTTGTCATGATTCTGACTGCTGATCGATACCGGAGCAACATGCCTGAAGCTTATGCACAAAAGGCAGACGCTGCCTGGTGATGGCCATGTGGTGATTCCCTGGGGCTGAAAAACTAAAGTAAGAAAAAGAAAAGAAAAGCAGAATTACTTCTTTGCTCCCTACAACCTGGTACAAGATAAGATACATTTCTTTATAGACAGTTTTTTCCCCTTCATAATGGTAGGTGAGGCCTCACTTCTGCTAATTTGAGTAACTAAATTCAGTTAACTGTTTTTGACTCCAACTCCAGGCCTCAAGGGCCGGTGTTTAGCAGGCTTTAGATATCACCCTGGGTCAACACACCTGAATCAAATGATTAGTTCATTGCCAGGCCTCTGGAGAACTTAAAGACACGCTGAGTAGGAAATTTAACCATGTAAATCAGCTGTACTGGATAGAGGATCAAGGACACATCTAAAAACCTGCAGGACACCTGCCCTTGAGGCCTGGAGTTCCCTACCCCTGCATTAGGTAATAGTACCTGGTAACAGGTACCTTTTTAGTAACCACTCAGCAAGTGGTCCAAGCAATCTGACGCAATCATAAATGTGATGTCAACAGACTGCATGCCACGATTGGCTGATCAGTGGCATTGCTCATGAGAGCGTTTCCTTCATGAAAATCAAAACCACATTTACCTGGCAAAGTAGGTAATAGCTACACAAAAAACCAACACCGTGGTCCCTGTGTCTGACAAATAGCAAAGCACCGAGCAGCAGGTATACCATCGCTTCATCTTACTTTCTTGTGGTGTTCATGATGCATCCAAATTACATCACAAGACATTTGCCCGCGTTTCTATAATGACCCCAGCACATTAGGTGGGACTCAATTGTAATGGAATTCCAGTAGAGCTGAGCTGAGTCACACTGACCCAATTCAAGTAGTCACTAATGGGAAAGGGCTAATAGAGACAGGCAACCATAACACTTATGGTCAGTTTAGAATCACCAATCAACCTAACCCCATGCAAATCCATCTTTTATATAAAGTCTATAGTATTCACACAGAAATAAAATCATGTTGGACAAACCTCCAAAAAGTGTTTATTATTAACAAATGCTTTGCACAAGGTAGTCCGAATGATCTTTAGTGACCAGACCTGATTTCTCAGTAGGGAAGTTTCACTATAGTTTAGCTGCCAGAGTGAAGTAATATGCTTCATCAAACAGGTGGATAAAAGAGGTGATGAAGTATGCACTGTTGGCAAACGATGGATGCAGGCATAAGGAATCTGAGTGGTGAAGTCAGAGCGGAGGCACCATAAACCTGGAGTATTTCTAATGTCCAGCAGGGGGCGACTCCTTTCATTTCAAAAAGAGGTCTGATTGTACAGAAGCCTTAGGGAAAACAGCTTCTTGCTTTATGAACTCAGTAAAAACCCATAGTCTCATTCATTATGATTTCAGTCTTATTGAATACATTACTTTGTGCATTATAGCTGCCACAAGATTGCAAAAGATTGCCTGCCTACCTGGTTACTGATAATTTATATAAGAGTGCAGAGTGTCCCGAACACACTCAGCTGAGGGTTTCAAAACCATCATCACAATGACAACTTCCATCTTTTATTTAAAGGCTGTGAGAAGATTAAAAAAACAAAGTTGAAATGCTGTGTTTTCATTGTATATTTTTCTTATTAGTTGTGTAAAAGCTAAAGGGATTGGAGATAATCTATCTGAATTTGAGGAGCAGGGCAGTGCCTCAAACACTCCCCCAACCAGCCACACATTTAAAATAAATATCTACTTGCACCACACACCCATTTGATCTTGTCATCCTCTCTCAAAGGCCACCACTGCCTCTTGCCTAGCTTGTTGGTCCGTTATTAATAAATGTTTGTCATTCACATTTGAGGTTGGGATATTTGCTGGTCAATTGGATGCTATAAGCTGACATAAAAAATAGTTTATACATAAAACATGTGAATGGTTTCAGTATTTTAGGTTATTTTCTATAGGTTTCAGTATAATTAATAATAATAATAATAATAATAATAATTAATTAATCTGTAATATTCACTGAACCTGAAATATGTAATTTGTGGCATGTAATGCATGAACTGACCTGCTATAAAACACATTAGCAGGAACATTATTATCAGTCTCATTCCCCGCAATCAGACACATGAGATTGTCTTTAGAATACTTACTCGTGTTGCTATGGTCACAATTATTCTGACTTCTTTGGTTTATGTCGTCTACAAAGAAAAATACAAAGAGAATCTAGAGAATATCCAGAGGAGACACACAAATATTGTGGAGATTGAACCAAATTTAAGTTATTGAGGCTGCTCAGGTGATCAAATAGGCAGAAAATGGCTAATATTGCACATGGAGGAAGCTGCTTTCTTCTCTGTAGGGAGTTAAGTTTACAGAAACTAAATTTGGCAGCTTCTTGAGGTGAAGGTTCCTGTGTTGATGTGGGTCAAGCTGCTGTTCACACACTAATTAAGGCCCTGGAGGTGCAAAGTTCAGCATTTTTGACTGTGCTCAGGAGCTTTTTTTAATTTAAAGTGTAATAAAAACTACCTTCTCTTTTCCCGATCTCTCATGTTCCTCTGGTCTCTCTGTTCGCTCTCTGTCTCCCAGACACTGATGAGAAATTAATAGTAGTTTAAATGTTCATTTCTCCACCCCATGACTCTAACAGTTACACTTTAATTACACAGCTAGATAAACTTGGATACCCTGTGGTGTGTGCGTGTGCGTTCCATAACTTAAGATGAGGTAACATGCATATGTAGCTTGTGGTTTATGTGTGTATGAACGTGCATATAGTGTGTGTGAGTGTGCACAACCAAACCTCACACACGCTTTTCACCTGTCTAAATTCATTAAGTCAAAAAAAGTCACGCTGCGCTGTGTTACACAGATGTAACGTGCCTCGCTATCATCCTGTAATAAACCAAAAACGCGTTTTCACCCAGGTGTCATCCACATATCTGAACCAGTGACTTGGTGGTGTTCCAGGGTAGGATAGCAAAGCCCTCTTTTCCACTTCTTCCATGTACAAATTGGCCACGATGGGTGAAACTGGGGAGCCCATGGCACACCCATGTTTCTGCCTGTAGAACTGACCCTTGTATGTGAAGTAGGTGGAATGAAGACACAGTTCCAAAAGCAAACACACTTGGTCGATGCTGAGAGTGGTCCTGCTGCTGAGGTTGGGGTCATCCTGTAATCTCTTACGGACTACCTCCAACGCTTCTGTGACTGGGATGCAAGTGAAGAGAGCTGTAACGTCGTACGAGACCATGGTTTCATCTGCCTCCATAATGACATCTCTCACCTTCTCAACAAAATCCAGGGTGTTCTGGATGTGGTGTTCAGAGCTGCCCACCAGCGGGTTGAGGATCGAAGCCAGAAACTTGGAGATGTTATAGGTGACAGAGTTGATCATGAAGACAATTGGTCTTAAAGGTGCACCCTGTTTATGTATTTTTGGTAAGCCATACAGCTTTGGTGTAGATTCCCCTGGGTACAGCCTGTGGTATGAGGTCCGGTCAATAGCCTTGTCTTGTTCTAACTGCTTCAGACAGTCTATCACCCTCTTCCTGTAGCAACTTTCTGGGTCTCGTTTCAGGGGCTCATAAGTATTTTCATCACTGAGTAGCAACAAAATTTTCTCATGATAGTCTTTCTGGTTTAGCAATACTCTGCACCTACCCTTGTCTGCCGGAAGGATGATAATGTTGTTGTCATCGCTAAATGATGTGAGTGCCTTGCTCTCCTCCATGGTGATGTTGGATGCTGGGGGCTTTGCATTGCTGAGACAGGCCGAAACTTTCGTCCGTAGTTGCTCTGCTTCCACTTCTGCAATACTGTTGTTACGAATTGCTGTTTCTGTGGCTGTGATCAGCTCCACTGAGCAGCAGTTCTCTTGGTTGAAATGCCTTCTTGATGTTGGAGGTCAGAGGAGAATGGCCAGACTGCTTTACGTTTAGAGGAAGGCAAACAACCCACAACAGTAGTGGTCTGATGTCTCCTAGGCCTCTTAGTACTGACTGACGAGCCTACCTGAGAATTGTTTCAGTCCATTAATGACCACAGTGCACACACCTTCTAATGGCCAACACACCATGTCACAAAGCTCAAATAATTTCAAACTGACTTCCTGAACATCAGTTTGAAATATATTCATTGTACACAAATGGCCTCCACAGGCACCAGACCTCAACCCAATTATTATTAAAAATCTTATTATAAACTCAACTAAGTCACAGAAATCATCAGAGTGTTTTCCACTTCTCCAGCCTCACTGTCATTACACTGATGAAAAGCTTGTTTCAGAACCAAAGACCCAACTGTTCATTTCTAAAAGTGCTGCAATGACATTTGTTTGGGTTTTCCCTACCTTGTGTCATGGCGCAAAGGGGGTTAACAAGTGTTTCTAACTACCTGCCATGTACGTTATTGTCACCATCTGAAATGATTTTTCCAATACTCCAATAAATACTCAAAATCAAGAGTAAACAAACACATAAAACACTTTAATTAGGATCCTGTCACGCATCCTTTTTCTGCCACTGGAAGTCACCTCAGTCACTTGAACTGCTCATGTCTTCTTCATTCTTTTATTGACCTAATATTTATAAATAGTAACAACAAGTTGTTACCATTTATACAGTTCTGGTCCTCTTTTTTATTTATGTCCTCATTTATTGCTTTTGTCCTCATTTATATCTTACCCAACATTTATTTAGCTAAAAATAGTTCTGAAATACTTTTCGGCAGCTCAAACTAATTCATCATGCACATGCTTCCATATTTTCTTTTTGTCAGTTAATTTATAAGTCTGCTGCAGGGTGGTACTGATGATCACAGCTTGATAGAAATATTATTTCAGTTGCGTCTTACGTGCCTGTGTGTCTGATTATCTGTGAGTTGTGTCTCGTGCTGCAGCCGAATATTTAGAAATTGATGATAAAATAATGATAGGAGTCAGTCTGATGTCTGATAATCAGGGATGCCGATGCTTAGTCACAGCCAATTTGCATAGCTGTGACCAAATATAGGCGTCTCACTTTAGCTCATTTTACCATTTTGTTTGTTGTTACTGATATGCAGTCTGTCTGAAGGGTAAAAATAATACAAATGCAAATATTCTCCTGCTATGGAATTAAGTCTTGTCTCAATGAACTTGCTAATAACTCGCTCTCTGCTGATGTGGAAACAAGATCCTGTTGAAATAGCATTTTTCAATTAATTGTTGTTAGTTTTACAATTTTGCGGATCGTGAAACACGAGGAATCATGAAGACCTTTAATTATGGAATTAACAAGGAAAAAACAACAACTTCACGCAACACTTGTAATTTTTTAATTGTGTTCAGATGATATCTTTCTCCATCAGTCTAAAATTAAACACGCTTAATTGGAAATGGTGACCTCTAACTTCCAGTCGTTAAACACAATCAGATTTTAGCTCCATAATATTTTGTGGGTTTTGCTAACCAGCTAAAAATGTGAAGTAGAACTTGAGTATCAATATGATTTGTGTAGAGAAAACTGAAACGAGCTTATTTATATTATGACCTGAATAGTTTATTTATTTAAATAAGATTCCGCTTGGTTCCTTTTTGTAGCATTTAGTCTTTTGGTAATGTTAAAAAGTACTGCTGTAATAATACTGTACAAAAAAGAGTCATTGCTGTTTTTGTACTAATGCACAGCCTGCTCATGGAGAGTGTAGGCCAGGTTACTTTTTTTATGTATAATTTCTATAAAACGCATAAAAGAAATTCAATGATCTGAAAAGAGGACAGCTGAAAGGATACACATGTGTGTGATCATGTCTGTTTAAAATGTGGCGATGCAGAACAGATTATGACAGGAACACATTGATGACAAAAATGAAATCTGACAAACTTGTGAAAAAAGTTTTCAACAGACTGTGAAAAGTTAAAAACACTCCATTATTCAGTAGCTTGTAAATCCACCTTTAGCAATAATAACTTTTAGTAATCAATAACTTGAATTTGAAGTAACGCATGCAACTTTTACACTTTCACACCCTGTTTGAGGGTTAAGACCTGGTCAAAGTTAGAATTCTAGGTTAAGTGAAAGTGAATGAATTCATTGACAAATTCAGCACTTGGGTCTGCACCAATACACCCGAGACAGAACTAACGACGCAAAGAACATAAATATAGACAGAGATTTCTTAAATTAGCCTGATTCAGCTAAAAAAACAAGGGAGAAAGTAGAAGAAAAGGTAGAGAACATTGGACAAGAAAGGGAGATATTAAAAAGGTATTAAGCTACACGCTCCATTACTACTTCATCCTTTTTGTCTTGCACGTGTTCTTAAGTTGTGTTAGTAAGTGAAGGTCACATGTGTACGTGTGTGTGCCACTGTGCATGACACAGCCTGTGTAGGTACTGTGCAGAACAGTAAGTGGGCTGACATAAACATACTGTATGTTTGTGAGGAAGTATTTAAGGTGATTGGTCGTGACAGTGTGGTGCCCTCTCAGTTGCCTGTGGAGAAATGACCCTGGGTCCTCAGGACATCATGTGGTGATTGGACCAAAGTTTGCAATTAAATGTCCCTAAAGCGGAACAGCCCCTTGTGTGTGTGTGTGTGTGTGTGTGTGTGTGTGTGTGTGTGTGTGTGTGAAGTGCTTCCTCTGGTTGATGTGAAACCCAGAGGAATTAGCTTGTGGAATGTGACAGCAACTATTTCAAACAAACTCATAGTATGGAGCTGTCCTGTGTATGTTAGTGTTTGTATGAGTGTGCAGTGCAAGTCACACAAAACCTTTAACTTGCAGGATGCAAACATTTTGTCCAGATCTGCCAGTCATCATCATCATCAACTTTATTTATAAAGCACTTTAAAACAACCACAGCTGACACAAAGTGCTGTACATTGGAACTGTAAAATAAAATTACATGAGATATAAATAAAAACCAAATAAAAGAAGAGTGAAATCATTAATTAAATAACTACTTCAATTAAAAGAAGTAGTATGTTACATCAATTTTGTTCTAAATGTTTTCTCTGTGTCACATTAGTCTTGAATGACTGCTATTGGCATTCTTAAGTAAATTGAAGTTGGTTTGAATGCTACACTCCTGTGGTAGGAGTGTGGAAGTCTATTAATTAGTTATTCCTAAAATTAGACCACTCCCAAAACAAAGTAACATCTACCTCACTTAAAATTGATAAATAATGTCGGTGCAACTCTTCACATTATAAACAGCATTTTGGGCTACACAGTTTTTCCTGAATTGCAAAAACACCAGCTTCCATTACCTGAACCAAACTATCGAACCTGTTTTGGAAGGTGGTTGTGGGAAAAGGATCGATCAGGATACAGAGGCAGGAAAAATGAGCTCACAATTGAGGAAAGAAAATCCAAAGAGGTAAAAGTCACCAGCAAATCCACCAGTAGAGCACAAGGGAAACATACAAATAAGCAGACAAAGGGAAACTCAAGATTATGTTTGTGTTGAAATCAGTCAGTTTTCCATTGGAAGGTTCCTAATTAACGGAAAGGACGTGGTAGTATCTGTGTGACGACCATGAGAGATTCTGTAAATAGTAAGGAAAGGTGCTTCAGTGCTTCCTTTATTACCTCCTTTAGTAGAGAATACAGTAGATCATCCTTTATAAAAGGAAATGAGATCATTCCATCCCATAAATCATAACACTCACCATCTGTCCATTCATGAACACAGACCACAAACATGACATTTCCATAACCTACTGATATGCTTTGAACTTTCAGCTCAGAAGTGTTGTGTGAAAAGAAGTACTGTGATAAAATCTGCTTCCTATCGAGTTGTTGCCTTGCATGAAGAACATAGATTTATAGAAACTCTCCATATCAAGCTTAAGATATATATTATTTGATTAAAGTGTGTTTAGGGTAGGCTATAGTTCAGTTTGCATTAATAAGGTTTATTGTTGTATTGCTAGCCTTTAGGAATATCATGAATTAATTTTCCTCTTTGTGCCACCAGGGATAAGTAATGTTCCTAAGGAATTTTACATTGGTCATAAAAATCCTAAACAAAGAGAAGGAAATGAGCTCACAGCTCATTCTCACCTGGCAGGGAAAAATAAAAAAATTGGGATATTCAATTTTAAAGGATAATTTACTTCCAGCTTTAGTTCCAGCTTTTCACATTTATTTTTCTACTGCTGTCCTTCAAATGACTTGCAGAAACAGCACAGTAAGAACGCACTGTGATGATTTTAACTCATCTTGTGGACAGTGTAATGTCAATGCTGCAGACATCTGCCATCACATTAAAGCTTCAAAGCTTCCCGTGACCTCTTAATAAGGGCCAAGTTAAGAGAAAGTGATTAGGAAAAGGGTGTAGCGGGTACATTTTTGGACCATTTGACTGCACCCAACTGCACACACTGTGGGCTGATTGTAAAAGGATACACAGGTGGAGCCCATCAAACATGGGTGAACTGAATGATGGTCGGGCAGCCAATCAGTAACAAGGGAAGTTTTTATTGTTGTTGTATTGAATTTTTGTATGTGTGTCTGTATGAATGTAGGGTAATGTGAAGTGATTTGATTGATTTGTTTATGGCTTGGGGAACCAAATACAATGCTCCACGATATGGATAATACAGTTATTCTATTCTATTCTATTCTATTCTATTCTATTCTATGCTAAATTAATGGAAGAGTAGTTAATCAACAGTGAAACATGAAAACTAACAATACAGGATGCAGAATTCAGACTGTAGAATTCAACAGGTATAGAATGTGAAAACACTAGAAAAGAAACAAAACATTTTATTTAATCATTTAACTTCTTTCATTTCAGTTAGACATGACCAGAGTGAGCCAAAGGCTGAAACAGTACCAACAATTGTGTACAAGAGGTGATGGATGAGAGTTAGAGGTGTACCTCTGATGTACTCATTTCTAATCTTATTTATTTTGGGCTCTCCTAAAGAAACTCTTACTACCTCCAGCTGTGCCTCTTGTCTTTCTGTTCATACAATTGTCTTTAAACCACACATTATAAACAGGTCTCACTACCATCCCTTTCACACTATCCATCTGTCACTAATCACCTCTTACACTCACCACCATCTACTCCACCCTGCCTGCACTCTCTTTTTCATCTGTCTTCCTCTCATTCACACACGTATATCCTCTCACCTCTACTGACTTTCATTCCTCTTCTCTCCGGCACATACCATCACCTGTCCAGCCTTCTCTCACAATTCTGTCTGCGAACATCATCGTCCACTAAACTGCTGCCTGACCTCGTCTGTCAACCTGTCCATCACTACTACAGACAAGAACGCGCTCAGTGCTGTACTTCTGCATCAACACTCTCAAAGCAAACATAGTTCTCTGTAGTCCTCTTTCTTGGCATGAAGCACATTTCTGCTCACCGATTGTCACTTGTAAACTCTTTTTACTGCACGATATTGATTAAACAACATCCCTCAGCAAAAGGTTTCAGCTCCAAGAAGTAAAAAGAGTCTTGCAGATCGGCCTAAAGCATTTCTAGATGGTGCCTCAGAGAGGTTCTGAGCTGTTATCCATGAAGTGACAATGGTTGATGTTGTTGTGGGAAGCCCGTGCAGCGAATATTGTTAGGAGGACATGTCTACATAAGCAGCAGTGACTGTTAATGTAGTTGTTATTGTGGTAAGCATCTGTTGATATTACACTGGGGTCCAGGGTTAAAAATAGTTCACTCAGTTTGGATGGTTGGGGGCCCCAAAATAGTGGAACCTAATCCTTGTTACATAACTGAATGGAGGAAAGGCTTCTGAAGGGGACATGCGTGTCTGCCAGTGCACGTGCTCGTGTGAGTATGCATTTGATTACACTTGGGTTATGCTAAAGACAAACAGACTCATGCTGTTGCGTGACTTGCTGCTGGGAAGTGAGAACAGCCGTCAGAAAACAACAGGTAATTTTGTCAAATTTGAAAGGGAAACTGTATATTCTGCAGTTACATCACGCAGACCGCACATCACCAAGTCCACAGGAGCATTACCACAGAACTTCTCTTCTCCCTCGGAAGTTACCATCCAAGATCAATGTTCAGTACAACTTTAGCTGAAAAATTAAAACCATTATTAACTCATCTCTAATGTCTGCACTTCATTAAAGTTCATTGTTCAGATCTTCTAGTTTCAGAATATTCACATGTTTAGCAAAATCTGACCCCACTCCCAACTGTAGATGGGTTGTCAGTGATGCTAAAGCCGTGACTTTTATATTGATTTGTTCACAAAACTATATATCTTTTGAATTTAATGAACTTGAGAGAACTGAAGCCAGATTATTTCTTTAAGTAGATAAAAATAAATAATATTTTTTAAGATTTCCTGCTGGATGTTGGTTGTGTTCAACTCCAATTCCCTCAAAATTTGGGTTCTGTTTAAATTGTAACTAAAACCATCATGCATTGATTTGCAACTGTTTTAGCTTCCAGATCAGCTCCCACACTCCTGTAATAGATGCAGTGTGTGGTTTAAAATCATATTCCTGAAGTATGCAACGAAGGCCTTTCCTGAAATAAATATTGTCCAGATGGGAACACATGTTGCTCTAAAAAATAGCTTTGGTCCATATGGCCACGTCTTTGCTATGTAATATTGCAACGTGCTTTACGCAGAGTCTGAGTCCATGCAGTGATTTCCATAGAAAATATGACATTTTTGATGATTTTGTGCTGCAGATGATGAGATATTCCAGCTCTTCTCATTTTTACACTGAAGAACATTATTGTGAAATTATCTGACAGCTTGTAGATTTGTTTTTTGCAGACTTCTGAAACTCAGCCTACCTTTACTTCTGAGGAACTGTGCCTCTCTGAGATGTTCTTTTTTTATACCCAATGATGTTACCGACTTGTTGCCAATTAAACTATTTAGTCTTTCCTCCAGCTGTTTCTTTTTAAGTCTGCTTACTTTTCCAGCCTTTTGTTGCCTCCTGTCGCAACTTTTCTGAGACATGCTGCTACAATCAAAATCAGATTTTCCATGAAGTTGTTAAATGTCTCAGTGTAAATATTAGATGTGTTCTCTGTGCTCTATTATAAATAAAATATGGGTTTATAAGATTTGGAAAGCATTGCTTTCACGCGAATTTCTTGGGAATTGAGGTTTTAGTTACCTGATTGTTCTTGTAAAGAGATTACTTTAATAACATTATTTGGACACTGGGCTCCATCACTGACATAACTACAACACTATATAGAGTTTCCAGTTCTAAAGTGCCGCTTGTGTCTTTACTCTTTATACAGTTTTCCTTCTCCTGTCATCACTTTTTCTTTATTCTCCTTACATCTCATTATTAATTTAGATTCACTTTGTGCAAATAACTGAATAAGCAAATACTTTTTGTTTCCTCCCCTCTTCATTCTCAGATGTTATTCAATAAAAAATAAATAAAAATTAGTCAATAAATAAATCTAGCTTTAAATGAAACAAGAGTTGGTTAACTGAGTGTTACAGCTGAAAACTAGAGAATGCAGAAAGAGAAGCTATGAGAGGATATGGGGGCAGGACGGGTGAGGAGAGCGAGAGAAAATGCAGCATTGCCATCTGCTTTTACAGGGATGGCGATCAAAGTACACACAAGAGAAACATTTTGTGTTAAAAATAGAACCGTGTGGTTAAAAGAGCCGCAGTACTCACCTTCATGTGATAACACACGAGGTCATACACAGCCACAGATTTGTTTGGAGGAAAGAGAACAGAGAACGTGTACACTTATATTTACATTTGGACCCACACAGGTGTTTTATTTACTCACCTGTGTGGGAGCACTTCGCTGGGCTGACTTTCCTGTGAGACTCGCGGCAGATAATTCTTCTTAAAGCATAACGACTGGTGGCATTACGTAACAGACTCACAGCACAGTAAAAACAGCACAGGTGTTAAGTGAAGTGACATTGAAGTGGTACAGTGAGTCAGCATCAACAATACCACAACTGTGAAAAGAAAATAAGGTGATTTGATCATCAGTAATTGCGCCAGTTGCACCTGAGCTTTTATTACTGCGACATGTCAGTTTTTTCTCTGAGGGAAAAAAGCAGCATCTCAAATTATGTGAGTGTACACAACCAAATTCAGATTCTTTCATTATGGAGCGTCTTAAAAATAATCTGTGGCCTCTTAAGTTTACCTTGTGTTTTCAGTCAAAATAAGAGGGGGGGGGGGGGGGGGGGGGGGGAATGAAGAGGGGGGTTCAGTTACTGGGGTGGTTTCAGTCTTAAACGCTGCTTTAGGGGCAAATTGTCACAAAAGACGTTTATTCATCTTAATGTCATCTAATGGGTTTAAAAGTCAACTCAGAATGAAAACTAGAAGAAGAAACAAAGTACAGTGAGCATATGACTGAAGCGAAATAAGGACACTCTCAGTCACAGAAACTCATTTTAAGAGAGACTGAATTCAGTATTAACCTTCATCAGGGAATTGTTGATCAGGTGCTGGTTTAGCTCACAGGTTTAGCAGGCAAGGCAAGTTTATTTGTATAAACTTGTATAAACAACAGGGTGATTCAAAGTGCTTTACAGAGACATTAGAAACAAAAACGAATAAAAAGCATGATTTAAAATTGATTAAAACAAGCAAACTAACTAACTAACTAACAAACAAACAAACAAACAAACAAAACAGTATATAAAATCAAAAATCAAAACAGATAAAATCAGAACAGTAGATAAAATCAGTAGTTAAAATGTAAGTTTTGAAATTTAAGCTTAAGTGCGGATTTGGTGCTTTATTCAAATGCAGCTGAGAACAGGTGAGTCTTCAACCTGGATTTAAATAAACTGAGTGTTTCAGCTGATCTGAGGCTTTCTGGGAGTTTGTTCCAGATATAAGGAGCATAAAAGCTGAATGGAGCTTCTCCGTGTCTGGTTCTGACTCTGGGAACTGATAAAAGACCGGATCCAGATGACCTGAGGGATCTGGATGGTTCATACTGGGTCAGGAGGTCATTGATGTATTTTGGTCCTAAACCATTCAGAGCTTTATAGGCCAGCATCAGAACTTTAAAGTCTGTCCTCTGACGGACAGGCAGCCAGTGTAAGGACCTCAGAGCTGGACTGATGTGGTCCACTTTTTTGGTCTTAGTGAGGACTCGAGCAGCAGAGTTCTGAATGAGCTGTAGTTGTCTGACTGATTTTTTAGGTAGACCTGTAAAGATGCTGTTACAGTAATCAAGCCTACTAAAGATGAATGCATGGACTAGTTTTTCCAGGTCCTGTTGAGACATCAGATCTTTTATCCTTGATATATTCTTGAGGTGATAGTAAGCTGATTTTGTTATTGTCTTAATGTGTTTTTCTAAGTTTAGGTCTGCATCCATCACTACACCCAAATTTCTCACCTGGTTTGTGGTTTTTAGGTGTATAGATTGAAGTTCTCTGGTGACCTGTAATCGTTTTTCTTTGGCACCAAAGACTCTGTATCCTGTATACTCAAAGTTATTACCTCCAATAAATTACACCAAAACCTCTCTGTGAAGTGTGAAATATGTAAATATATATATGAAGGGGAAAAATGGCAGCTGATATTGCAAAAAAAAACTTGAAACACAATTTAAAAAGATGAGCAGAGATAGAAATAGATCACACAGATATAGAAATATTGCTTTGTTAGTAAGTAAGTGCCACTGCTGTGAACAGCAAACAGCTTCCCTAAGTCACGACACAGATACACAGCAGCACTGGGCAGTAGGGCTTGTTACTCTTTTACTCATGCATTTTCTATTCAGCCAAAGAATGCACAGAGTGAGAATGGGAGACTCGTGTTAACAATCTCTGTGGTGTAAGAGCAACAACACAGCCTGTCTGCCACATATATAAAACGTGCTTTCTCACTGAATTGCATTACAATTACACACATGCACACAGATACTGTTCAGCAGCTCATGGTAACAATTATACACTAATCTCTCTTCCTGTAAGTGAGTGTCAGAGGGATGTTTGTGTACCAACCAGCTGTGAAATAACGAGCTACTACAGTGCTAAGCCACTCAGTGGGTCACGAGATGTTGGAGCTTATTTATGTGCTTACATGACTATGACTGCTTTAAGTCTGGTTATGTAATGTTATGGCTGGTCTTTTCCACTCACCCTTTCACTGGAATACCAAATACTTACCCTTTTGACCTTTGTTAATATGTGTGTAACTGCATATGATTGAGTGTGTTTTGTTTCTGTTTGAAGATTTGTTTTTTCTCTCCGAGTCTGGAAGCTTGCGAGTTTCTCGTGTCTAAAATCCACTTGAACAAACTTTAGCTGCTTTTATATTTAGGACTCTGTGTGTGTGTGTGTGTGTGTGTGTGTGTGTGTGTGTGTGTGTGTGTGTGTGTGTGTGTGTGTGTGTGTGTGTGTGTGTGTGTGTGTGTGTGTGTGTTGTGATGGAGACTGAAATTTGTATTTTTAAATACGATATAAATACTTCAAGCTATGAAGCATTTCTTACAGAGGCCTTACACAGATGTACAGAAGATAATGTTTTCCTATTATGTGGTCAAAACATGCAGCTTTGCAAACATGACCACTTACATAATTATCTTAGTAATTAATCACATCTATATAGAGTTTGCATTGGCCCTCAAATGCATTCGTCTAAATAAGATGGCCAATATTGCAGATGTTTTGACCCAAAGCCACATTGTAGGCTCCATACATGTGCATAAATAGCTAAAGGGGGTTGATACTGTCCTTCAACCACATAGTCAAAGCCTCAGAAAGATGGATTTCTCCTTAAAGATCAATGAACATCCCGGTGGTGGGGAATGTTTGTTTGTATGAGGGCATTTCCATGTGTAATCATCCCGTCCTTCAGTTGAGTAAGACCACAACCCAATTACATCTGAGCAAACAAGCAGACGGGTACTCCGGCTTCCTCCCACCGTCCAAAGACATGCAGCTTGTGGGGATAGGTTAATTGGAAAATCCAAATTGCCACTAGGTGTGAATGTGTGAATGAATGTGAGTGCGAATGGTTGTCTGTCCCTGTGTGTTGGCCCTGCGACAGACTGGCGACCTGTCCAGGGTGTACCCCGCCTCTCGCCCTATGACAGCTGGGATAGGCTCCAGCGCCCCCCGCGACCCTGAAAAGGATAAGCGGAAGCGAATGGATTATGGAAACAAGCAGACGTGTGTGGCTAACCAGCTGTTGAGACGTTTAAGTGTAACATCTCAAAGGATGATTGACACACAAAATATTAGGGCGATAAATGAATATAATATATGAATCTAATTTTAGCATCTTAACCCACTGGGATTAATTACAGGTTAAAAGTGGGTGATGTAGTTGTGCAGCTCATCAAACCTTCAAAGTGTTTCCACTGTATTTTCAACAAATTATATCAATTATATCCTGCCTGAAATAGAACAGATTTCCACTAATATTGTTTTTTCCAAAGAACACCTATTTCCCCATTTCCAGTTCCATACATTATTCTTGGATGGTACTAGAGTTGCTTTTAATAATTCAATAATAATCCGTAGATCGTACACTGGGCCTTGATGCAGCCCCTCAGATGACGTACTGTCTAGAAAGAAAACTATTTTAGATGTCGCTCTTTGCCAGGATGTCCTAATTTTATGCCAAGTTTCTCCTGATTGAGTATTAACTTCAGAAATAGATGCTTTGAACAGGAGGTGCGTGGGTTCATTGTGCACCTGAGATCACACTAAACAGTGTGATCTTAACTGGTTAGTAATCCATATTGCTCTATTTTGTAATAAAGTAGTTGTTTTAAAGGTCAATAAACACAATAACAAATTTCATTTAAATTTATGTACATAGCACCAAATCACAACAACAGTCATTTTTACATAGTAAAGTAAAGAACCTACAATGATTGAAAATCCTAACAATCGGGCAACCCCTTATGAGCAAGCACTTGGTGACAATAGGAAGGAAAAACTCAGGAAAACTCAGAAGGAAGACAGGGCAATACACACACTGTGAGAGAGAGCCAGAGATGAACAATAACTGATGGTTAAATGCAAAATACATCATTCAAAACATCTGGAAATTCCATTTTAACATTGAAGGCATATGTTTTGGGGAGCACGGTGGTTAGCACTGTTGCTGCACAGCAAGAAGGTCCTGAGTTCAATTCCATCATCAGGCCGGGGTCTTTCTGTGTGGAGTTTGCATGTTCTCCCCGTGTTTGCGTGGGTTCCCTCCGGGTACTCCGGCTTCCTCCCACTGTCCAAAGACATGCAACTTGTGGGGATAGGTTAATTGGATAATCCAAATTGCCACTAGGTTTGAATGTGCGAGTGAATGTGAGTACGAATGGTTGTCTGTCCCTGTGTGTTGGCCCTGCGACAGACTGGCGACCTGTCCAGGGTGTACCCCGCCTCTCGCCCCATGACAGCTGGGATAGGCTCCAGCGCCCCCCGCGACCCTGAAAAGGATAAGCGGAAGCGAATGGATGGATGGATGGATGGCATATGTATTCAATAACACCCCACAGCTAATACAGATTGCTTAACTTACCTTGACCTGTGTGTGTGTGTGCGCGCGCGCGCTTTGGGGTGGGGGTGGGGTTCTGAACAGCTGCTCCTCTTAAGGATGAAGAGATGATCTGTTTCCATCTTCACAGCACCAACCACCTGACCACCTGCACGTTGTCACCACATCCATAAACCTCCACTTTCCTGTTTTCATCTTCAGCATCCTCCCATAATATCAACTCTGAACATGTCTGAATAAAAGCAGGGGTTAAAAAATATATAATGTTTTTATTTTTTACACTACGTTAATACATCTTTTTTTTTATTAATACCTTAATACCTCTCCTTCATCATGATGTTTAATAGCCTATTAATATTATATATCATAAGCATCACATCAGGATCATAAGAATCAATTAAAATAAAATGTTGCAGTGACATCTTGTGGTCAAATACCAGGAGTGCAGTGAATAGTGTGGCTTATACCGTGTCTTGCTTGATGTGTGTAAGGTTTTAAACAGAAATATGCAATAAAGCTGGTTTCCTAATTTTACACAGTATTTGGAGGTGTGTGTTTTGTTGTTGGATAAAGCTGCACTAAGCCTGGAAATAAAACAATTGCCAATACCCAAACACTAAGACATTTAACCACATGTTGACTGGATCAAGTTTATCTATGGATGCTGAAACAACAATTGGCAGTTATTGCAAAAGACGGTATATAAGCCTGTCGCATAGGAGTATAAAATATATTACTTCCTTTTTATGTTTGTTGGGGAAACAAATGCAGCAATGTAAAATAAAGTATTTGCCCTTCATACGATGAAAGCCACACTATCAGACTTCAGACCGTCTTTCAGCTTTAACTTAACGCCCCACACAAACATACTCTTTACTGGGGTCTGGCCAGCCCTTTATGAGGTAATGCGGCTCATTGACACGAAACATGAAATAACCCTGACTATAAACGCCGTGAGTGATTGCTCCACCCCGACGACTGGGATCGCTGAGGACGTGGACAAGGCGTGGCGGAAAAACCGGACGGAGAAGCACAAAGAGATCGACAAAGCTTGCGCAAACTCACTGACACGACAGCGGCTGAGTTCTTCCACGTGGACCCTGTCATTGACCAAAACACACTACTGTACTCCGTGGCAGCCTGGGGGCGCGCACGCAGTCGCCTTTGCGCAGTGCAGACCACACGGAGGCGCGAGCAGGGCGGTGCGGGATAGAGGTGATCTCCAGATATGAACCCGTAAGGTGTCGGAATTAATGCCTTTTGCTGCTCATACATCAACTATGCAGACAGGTAGGCTCGTTGTCACTGTGAGGAGAGATTTGAGCTGTTTTCATCAGCTGCAGCGGTTACGATGCGCTTCTTAGTTAACGATACTATTCTTTCACAGCTTTCTTTATAAATGTGTTTTATTTAATATAAGACTGTGATGTCAACGTGCCTTTAAAGGAGGCTGTGTGATCAGGCAGTAACAATGAGTTGATGGTGTAGTCTTGCGTGCTGTGCCAGACTAGCATCGCTGCTGCTCCACAGGAGGAGGAAGCTGCCGGTTATTAGTCTGCGCATCTCTGGGATCTCTTAAACAGGCCATTCAGCTCACAGCAACGAATTTTAGTTCAAAAATCTAATGTTTGCTGGTCTAAAAGGTCTGGCGAGTCACAGAGAAATGATTCATGGAGACAGCATGAAAGGGCTGCAATGAGCTATAAATAGATAGAAAGATTTCAAATGATTTTTCCATAATGGACCAGGAAGTTTCTCATCTATGTGACGAGTGAAAGCTGTATGACTGCAGCTCTGCAATATTACTGAAGGGACTGGTTTTTGTGAGGTTTGTTTGTGTTTTTTTTTTCTGTAAGGCAGCAATTGCTGCATTGTGTGACCACTGCAATGCCCATAAAAGTTTCCTCTAGTTTCATTAACACAATCAGAATTAGTAATTCTGTGCACTGTAAAAACTCAACCATTCTTATTTATATGAATTAAAATCAGTGATGAAATGGTTTGGGAAGAGCTTGCACAAAGGTAGTAACATAGCTGTTTAATTTTAGGTGTGCTCTTGGAGTGTCACCTGGACCAGCTGGTTCCGCGTGTTCTGTCTCTGACCCTGCTGGTACACCTGTGCCTGGCTGCACCAGGTCTTCCAGGAACACAGAGGTAACGCCCCTTCTCTCATCAAGTTTCACTTTCTCTTCTTTTTAATTCATATAAAGGCATAAATATTCTCAGGCTTTCATAAATATGCTGCTTGATTTGATTTTATTCTATAATTGATTATTCCTTATTCCCATTGGATATAAATGTTATATATGAGGCTAGCAGATACACTCTGTTGCTGTTTAGCAGAACAAAATAAAGAAATTAAACCAAAAACAAAAGCAGTGATGCAGGAAGAAGCTCTTTGAATGATTTGTTTGCTTATTTATTCCACAGGGAGGAATCAGTAGCTGCCCATCCCCCTTCTGCAGCACTACCCAATCCCTTTGGCTCTGGAGAGGAGGAACGCAGGTGAGTGGCACATGTACAGTCTGCTGTTATTGAACATCTGAAATCATTTCACTCAACAGCAGCTTTCTGACTTGGCTGTGGACTTTGGCTCCTCCGTCGCGCTAATGATGTGGCCTGTACTATAAAATGATAAGATTACATGTACCTAAGAGCTCATTTATGCTGCATTAATTTCCTTTGTGGGGCTCTCCTCACCATACTGCAAATATTATCTCACCACACATAGCTGCTACTGTACTGGAATAGTTTGAACTTGCCTGTAATAAATTGTTCAGAGAACAAAAGAAGAAATATAACCACACGACAGATGCAGCTTCTTTCCATTTGTTGGTAAGATTAAGATAATGTGTACACGCTATCATACTTTCATCTTAAGGGTATTGCATGAAAGACCAGATAAATGCTTGTTAGCTGTATGGAATAGCAGTTGGAATTTACACCACCCTTAATAAATAATACATGTTGGCTCAAAGCAGGCCTTTGTGCTGAATCAACATTTGTAAAAGGATTATTCAAGCATTTAGAACCTCTCACTGTTGCAACATTGCTTCATTTATGGTATGTGATGGAGTGCATGAAGTTTAAGATGTTAAAACAAATGATGCCCCGAGAGTAGTCTCAGTTCTTACCACCAGATCTTGCCTTAATACCCTTTTAAGTCTCATGTAAAGCTCATGACTCATAGCTGATGATGATCTGTGACAGATTTTGATTGAAGCAGCTGTGTTGAAGGCACCTCAGTTGTGCTCTAAAGAAAACACCTTTGGCCTGAATTTTGTCATTGTTACCATCTAGTTCATGTAAGATTATGAAAGGTAGAACCACTGCTACGACGTGTTATGTGTTAAGAATGTAAAGAAGTTTCTATTATTATATTAAGCGTGTGTAACCAGTTTAATACACGTTCACTATTTGTCAAGAGTCTATTTACAAATATAGGAAAACATTTACAAGTACACATCTGCCATCTGCTTTACTTAAGATTACATATACAAGTACACAGCACATGTACCTAAAATATGAGTTTAAGGCATGTGCCAATGAACGTTTCTCACTTCACAACCATTTTAAAAGTAATAGAAGCTTAAACCAGTGTAATATAAAGACTCAGAGCCTTGATTTAACAAAACAGTGCTACTGGACTTCTATGGATGAATTTTTCATATTCTTTCCAGCAAGGTGAATATATTTAAAAAATATATATATGTGTCAATAATAACATTGCCGAGCAACACGGTAGCGCAGTGGCTACATCTGTTGTTTCACAGCAAGAAAATCATATGTTTGGCCCCAAATTCCTTCCACAGTCCAGCAACATGAATTTTAGGTTAATTAGTTTATTCTTATTGATTGAAAAAAAAAATCACATTGCAGAATTTTTCATCAGTCATTAACAATAAAAAAGAACCGGAGCTGAATTGAAGTTTAATAAAAGTGTGTACAGTGATGTCAGGAAACTCATTGTTTAATTTCCTTAATTTCCTTTTTCTTATTCTTTTTTTTTGGTGCTCCCCACCTTTTAATGACTTCACGCTCTGTCAGTCCTTTAACTGTGCAAGTTTATGGTTATCTGTCTGTTTATATCCAGGGTGTACCCTGCATCTCACCTTGTGTCACCTGCGATCAGCTGCCATCTAAAGCAGTTAATAGAAGTATTGATTTCTCTTCTAACCTCTTCTCACAACATGAGACACAAGATGTTTTGTACATCACTGAACATGATTGAAGGGGATCTTTAACTTCTTTTAAACATCTTATAAATGATTTAAAGAGCTAAAACAGGCTCTGTGAGCAGAAGTCTGTGTGCATCTGAACTGAAATAGTGAAGTCCAAGTTTTTGGAGACGGGAGCGTGGGGTTTAGGAGCTTGAAGAGTCTGGCACAGGGTGCTTGAGTGTTATACCCTCTACCAGATGGCACAAGGGTGGAAAGAGTCTGTAGCACATGGCAGTTGCACTACCAATCTGCTTTGTAACATTTTTTATAAACTGTGCTTTGTGTTGTGTGTACTACAGTTTGAGACAGAGTTACATTCAATCAAGCCTGAAGAATAGAGGACAAGGAGGACCAGAAATCACCACCTGGGAGCAAGGTAAACAGTGCCTCTTACCAGTAGATATTACACTGATGGGTTCTGACTAGGATCACCATTGCCAAATAATGTAGCCTTTATTAGTCAGAATCTAATAAAGTCTTTTTATTTGATCGTATAATTGTGAATTGTGCTGTGCTATGTTCCAGAGGTATTCTTCCTGTTTGGCCTTTATGATTATGATCGCAGTGGGTTCTTAGATGGCTTGGAGATGATGAAGCTCCTCTCAGATTTTAACTCCCATCATATACCTGGAGCAGAGGCCAGTGAGCAGGTTAGCAGGAGCGACTCTATGTATGTGTGTATTTGAACTGACAAGGTGTTGGCCTTTTTCATTCAGTCGGCGATATTTGTGTATGTTTGCATGTTGCTTTCAGGTGGTTTCTATGGTAGATTTCTTACTACAGACTCAGGATCTAAACCAGGATGGTCTGCTGGCTCTATCTGAACTGCTCTCCCCTTCAATCACCCACACACAGGTACTGCAAATGTATTGGAAATACTGTTAATACTGTTAAAGCTTTATGTCGTTTTATTCACACTTTCATTATATTTGGCTGCAAAAACAACACCTCATCATAACTTTCTACCTTAAAGGACCCAAGCAACAACAATGCACCTCAGCAGGAGCAGGAAGCAGTAGTGGAGGAACAGCTATCAAACGCTATTGCTAACGTGGACAGTGCCGGAGCAGTGGAGCAGAGAAAGGAACAGATTCATGAAGAGATTCAGCTTCAAGAGGACGTACAAGGAAAGGAAGTTGAACCCATAAAGCAAATGGATGAATATGAGAGACATCAAATCCCAGAAGTCACAATAGAAGATCTGGGGCAGGACCACAATATTCCTGTACATCAGGGCCAACCAGAGATATAAAACACACACACATAAACACACTGGAGAAAACACCACTGTCATCTAGGCCTCAGTCTCTTATGTACTGTATGGGAGAGCTTCTTAATCAGCATCCCCAAAAATGGTCCCCTTCTGGATCTGAGTTCTGAGTTTCTGCTAATGCACAATTCACTGGACTGTTAAACATGTAGATGGGTGGTCAAAAGGTCTTTCTGGTCAAAATATTCCTGCCACTGTATTGGGATGCTCAATGATTCCCAGAGCTTTTAAGGGGTTAAAGGCAGAATGTAATATTAGTTGCAACAATAAAACTGAAGCCATGATTAAAAGAGACCTTTTAATGCATTTTTTCTAAGTTGGAAAATGTGTTATTACTTTAATTGAATTTATTTACCATTTATTTACCATTTTCTGCCATGATTATTTTATGCATTTGTTTGCTTTATACCACCAGTTTATGGATGTTTCCTCCTCCCCAGATGTCAGTAGGCACTGTGGATTCACGTACATGTGGATGGTGGACTTGCTGCACTTTTAGCTTGGTTTTTTTTAATGTTTCAGATTCACAGTTAGTTCAGCTGAAATGAAAATTCGCTCTCCTTAATATTATATCAGCAAGAAAAATGAGTACATATTGAATTCACTAGACAAGGAGTATGAAAGAAAATAATCTTTATGGTGGCCCCATTGAAATAAAATGAAAAGTAATGTAAAATGCTATCATTATCTACATACTTGAAATGTTTTTAGTGTGAAAGAGTGTACTATTTGTTAATTTTTTTAAAAAAAAGTGTTTTTTTTTGTTAATTTTTTAAAAACCATTTTATGCATTTATACGGCGGAAGAAAATAAACAAGAAACAAGTATTTCTCTGCTCTCTTTGTTTGTTTTCAGTCTGTCTTATGTTTAAATGTGATACTTATAGATTAATTCGTAGAATAGTAACAAAATCCTTGGGAAAAAACCGTTATAGTATGAAAATACATTTACGTGGCTTCATTATATCAGGAACTTCTGACGGGGTCACGTTGTTGGAAGGCTTTTTTTTAACGACTTCTTCAGCATGACGGAAAAAAATAAATTAACTAATTAATATTGTGTTATTAGTAGCTCTGTGTAATTCGACAATGAAGGGTTTCTGGCGACAAAAAGATGGCAAACGTCAGAGGCGTTGAATAGGTGCCCTGCCATACGGTTGCTGGGCAACAGAAAGGCGACCGGACAAACATGGCGGAGAACAGCAAAAGTGCAGGTTGGTAATAGTAACTTTCATTTTCAGTTTGTTTACAAATTGAAAATATTGAGACCACAGTGAAAGTTTCAGTCTAGCTGAAACTCTGTGGTGACCCGTCATAGTGGCTGATCTTTGATGAAAGTATTGTCATTATTTTCTCCAGAACTAAGCCAGCTAAGCTAATGCTTCTCTATGTTTTCTTAATTTTGTCTGCCAGAGGCCACCGTGCTTAATACCAAGGTCCTCAAGAAGCTCAAAGGCGCTTTTCAAGCGTTTGACACAAAGTCTGACAACACAGTGGATATCAAGTGGGTAAAACAAGACAAGCCATTTACTTTATTACTGTAAAGATACTTAATAGGTACTATGAAGCTGATTACTATGAAAATCCAAAGGACCTTAAACGTTTTAACAAGTGCACAAGATGCAGTTTTGTGAGAAAATCTTGAGCCACCCCTCAATTCTTTGCATTTTGTTGTTGTTTGTTAATTTTTAGCAATAGCTCTTTCATTTTTATTCCAGTGTTGCACTTTTTTTGCCACCCCACGTAACACTTGCCTTTAGCATAAACAAGACAACTCCCTCAAGGGACAAGACCAGTGTTGTGTCAACACCAAAGAACTCAGCAAACTCAAAACAATTCAGCAAAGAACCTGTTTTAAAATTTACTGGTCACCTTTTATTAGCAGACTGTTGCAAAAACACATAATGTTTTTCCCATTTCTTTAGTTGAATCAGCAAAAAAAAACAGGGATCTTAGTTTTATTTTGAAAACAGAAGTGCCATAGATATTTTTGATGTTTTTGAAAGAACTGGGCCAAACATCGGTGGCAATCATAAGCAAGTACAGCTGTATTTCAGTCAGTGGCAAAATTCCTGAAATTATGAATAAAGAAAAGTACTGACAGATTTTGATTCAACATGGAATAACATCTGATTGGTAAGAGGTCCCATTTTTCATCAACGAGTCTAACCCCAAACACAGCCGATGCAGTAACAGCATACCTGGATAGAAAAACACAAAATGAAACACTGTCTGCCTGGAGAACTATTCCTGAAGACTACAGAATTACAAAATTACAAGAATGCTTGCCACAGAGAACTCAGGCTGAAGAATGAAAATGGTCATACTAAACACTGACTTTCAAGAGAGAATTACACAGTGTCTTTATTTCCACTTATGAATGTACATGTTTCAATAAATTGCTGTAAGAAATATCCTTAAAATCTCACCAGAGCCTTGTGCAACCTGAGGAGCTCTAATCAGCCACACAGATGAAAACATCTGGCAAACAAATGTGCATGTCCTTTCTTTTCAGCGACAGTGCAGCGTGTTTTCTAAGCCAAGTGTGTGATTTCTATGTAAAATTAAACTAAATGGTAGAGTAGAATATTTTTAATTAGCATTATTAGAGGTCACAGCAACTTTAATTCCTAGGTATTTTTTTTTACTAACTTACGCAGATGCAGAAAGGTCGAAACACAGCTGTTTATTTAAATCTGCTCTCAGTAGGTTTCCTGTCTGTAAGTTTTTGAATTTCTCACTGGAGGTTTTAAATAGAGTGGAAACTGCACACAATGTGTCCTCCCTGCTAAAGTAACCAGATCCAAGTCGATGTCTGTATATAAACAGTCTGTATATCTTTTATACAGTCTGACAAACTAAACGTGGACTTGGACAGTTTAGGACATTTTGCTAATCTAAAATTGTTGGTCTGTCCAGGGAAAAACGAATTATTTAGGTTAGAGATTTGGCATTTAGTTTGACAAAAACAAGTATTTGCGTTTCTAACTTCATTTCTACATAAATAACATGAACTTGAAAGTCAAGTGGCCCAATCTCTGAGAGCTGACTACTCCTGGAGCCAGGATTCCAGTCTTTATTGTAGCCACACTTCCTTTTCTTTGTTTTATGTCCATCACATTTGCTGAGATCTACATAACTTGTGAGTTTCCCTGTTAGATATAGCATAGGTGTCCATCCTGCAGTGTGGACTTCTGAATATTAGAGGCAATGAAAATGTGGGACTCAGTCTCAAGACATACAAAATGCTGTGCAGTTGAGATTACGCAGCTGTTTCCACTGGTAAATTGTTTGGTTGAAGTGGGTTATTTGGACACTGGCTGTGAGAAATAAAGTTTGTGGTTTGTCTCAAGGCTTTCCACTGGCTGAGTGGGCCGTAGGACATTGCGGTGAGATGGTTCATAGCACACAGGAATTAGTGAAACTAACTGAAACTGTCCTTTTAAATACTTTTAATGCACTTCTTGTCATTGTTTTCTAGGGAGATTGGCACCATCTTCTATTCACTAGGTTTCTTTCCCACTCAGGCAGACCTACAGAAGTTCACATCTGAGGTCAGCACAGCATCCTCCCGTAGTCTGGTTCTATTTTGGAAGATCAGTAATGGGGTGTGCAAACAGGGTTCTGACATTGTGCATTTCAGTAATGTTACAGAATCTCCTGTGCCATTATGTGACTGTTATAAAATCCTGGGTAACATTAGAAGCATTGTTTTTGTTAGAAAATTCAAAGCAAACCCCAACAGCCTATTCCTGTGCAACCAGGTGGAAGATGAGCGCTCAGGATATATCCACTGGGACAGATTCCTCCCAGCCATGACTAAAGTACTACTGGAGGACAAGTAAGACAGTTCAGTTATATCATTGTATAAAGAAATTTCTGATTTCTGTGTATGAGAAGAAGGCTGAGATGCAAATAGGAGTTAAGTTAAATCAAATTATCTATTATACAATGTATTTTTCTCTTATACTGAAGGCACACATGAATGCATTTCATTACTAAGAGTTTTGTGATCAGTCTGGTAAACATTGTGTAAACCTCAGTACTCTATTTTTGATCAGTGGTGTTTCAGGTCGGGTTTGTTCACCACTCAGGAAATACTACATGTCAGCCTTGTTTAAATAATTTATATCTCTTGCTTTTACACGTGAGCTTTTCTGTGCCTGAAGCTGCTGAAGTTTAGATTCAGACCAGTGTTAGCCTTAAACTCTTAAACAAAGAAGCAAAGAACAGCCAGTGCTACATCACTGATGTAATGATTTGGACATTAAACTCACTGTTTGCAGTATTTGGCTTGTCATCATTTCATTACTGCTGTGTTATTGTCTGTTAGGTTCCCTCCCATCTCTGATGAGCTTCTGCTTCAGGCCTTTGAGGTGAAATTTCCTGCTGTTTCCTTGTTCCTCATATTGTCCACTTTTTGCATAGGGACGCTAGTCTGGCAGTATAGGCATGTGATATTTGCTAAAACACAAAGGCACTTACACTCTGTTTGCAGGTTCTAGACAAAGAAAAGAGGGGATACCTTGAGCCTGAGGAGCTGACAAATTACATGACAAAGGAAGGTAAAACTGAGGGTTTTGTTTTTGTGTGCAATTAGAAGTAGATTACAATGACACAGTGACAACAGCAATAGAGATTTCTTACTGAGAAATGATGTGATCTGCAAGCGAAAAATCAGCTTTACAAATGTGATAATTATTGAAGTGATAATGTTAATAGTAGAATGAGAGGCAGAGCCTTCAGACTTCAGGAACATCTTCTGTGGAACCAGCTCCCAGTTTGGATTTGGAAGACAGACACCCTCTCTACTTTTAAGATTAGGCTTAAAACTTTCCTTTTTGCTAAAGCTTATAGTTAGGGCTGGACCAGGTGCCCCTTAATTACGCTGCAATGCTTCACTCACTATGTGCATACAACCACTCTCTATTGACTCATTAGTTATTATTAAACTCTGTCTCTCTTCCGGATGATCTGATATCGTCGTGTTGGTGTTGTTCCTGGAACAGCATAGTAAATGTTGTTCCAGGATCAACATTGCAAGTGACCAATCACATTCTTGTGACGTTATTCTTTGGCGCACCAAGCCATTTGTGCATTTATGAAATTCCAATGTTGCAAGGACAATATCAATGCTGCTTAGTGTTTATTAAAGGGTCAGGGTCAGGGTCCGTTGATCGGCGGACAGAGGCGGTTTCACGCAGCTTAAGTACAGTTTTTTGTTTTATGGCGGTTTTTCTGGAAGTCACAAAAGTATGACGTCACAACATTCTGATTGGTCACTTGCAATGTTGATCCTGGAACAACATTTACTATGTTGATCTGGGAACAACACCAACACGAGGATATCAGATCGTGCCTCTCTTCCACCCCTCTCTTTAATCCTGTCTTTCTCTTTTAACCTCCCACTGGTCGTCCCCTCCTTGAGTCAGGTTCTGCCAGAGCTTTCTTCCTGTTAAAAGGGAGTTTTTCCTTCCCACCGTCAACAAGTCCTTGCTTAAAGGGGGTTATTTGATAATTGGGGTTTTCTGCATATCATTCTGGGGCCTCTGCATTACAATATATAGCACCTTTAGGTGACTGCTGTTGTAATTTGGTGCTATATGAATAAAACTGAATCAATGTAGGCAACAATTTGTGTGTACTTCACAGTAAATACAATAGATTGGTCCATGGCTTCCTATGTTTGCTTAAAAATAATTGGCATTCCATTTAGTTTTACTTACACAATGTTAATTGCGTGTGTACAGATCACTTGATATGCACGGATTGTTTGAATTTGTTAAGTTGAATTATTTATACCAGTTTTGATGTACACAATTGTAAAATAATTTTGTGTTCAGATTGCTTGGTGTTTGTGTGTAGATTGGAACAAACATCTGTTTTTTCTCAGGTAGATCAGCACGTTTGTGACTTGATTTTTCTCCATATCATATCAGGTGAGCCGTTCACTCAGGAGGAGATGGATGAGATGCTGACAGCGTTCACTGACGAAGAGAAGAAACATATCTATTATAAAGATGTTATCCCACATCTGACTCTAGAGCGTAAAATGTAGGCAGCGAAACAAAGGTTGCTTAATCAGCCTGTTGGTGCAGCCAAGTATGAAAGCATAATGTACAAATGCCAAATGAAATGTATGTAGGCAGTCTGTATGTCACCAAAACTGTTATACAATATAATCTTTATGTCTGTTGTGATAAAGAAATTAAATGTGCATACTTCAACTGGATTCAGATAAGAATACCATAAGAGTTTGAATGCTCAAGCCCTCGTTCCTTATTTAAGAAATGTTAAAAGGTTTCTCCAGTTTGACATTAAAGGAAAGTCCAGTACAGTATGAAATTACTGGTGTGATGCACTCCAGTCTCTGTGAATGTTAAAAAAACAATCACTAAAATGGCTTATGTTGGGTTTCTGTGCAGACATAAAAGAAATCATGGTACCACTGGTGCTGTTCAAATGTTTTTCTGAGGTAATCTGGAGTTACAGAAATGAGCTACAGCTGAAGAAGCTGTATTTAAGAAAGCTGAAGGCTTGCTGCTTTCAGAACGTGCGCCCAAAATAGAGGGTGAGGGAACATGCTGGGTTATAAAAATAGCACAGGCTCCTCACCATCTCTGCAGTGGACTGCAAGTATGCAACACTTCTTTTGCATGGACAACATTCATTTTTAATCATTTGTTCATAGACAGAAACCTTGTAGTTATTGGGTTGGACTTTGTTTTGCTTTCAGAACTGCCTTAATTGTTTGTGGCATAGATTCATTAAATCACTAGAAACATTCCTCAGAGATTTGGGCATATTGATATGATAGCATAACACAGTTGCTGCAGATTTGTTGGCAGCACATCCATGATGTGACTCTTCTGTTTCACCACATGCCAAAGGTTCTCTGTCGGACTGAGATCTGGTGACTGGGGAAGCTATTTGAGTACAGTGAACTTGTGGTCATGTTAAAGAAATTAGAGAACTGAAATGATTTGAGCTTTGTGACATACGTTATCCTGCTGAAACAGCCATCAGAAGACAGGTACGCTGTAGTCATAAAGGTTGTCTGTGGAGTTTAAATGGTGCTCAGTTAGGACCAAGAGGCCCAGAGAGTGCCAAGAAAATATCCTCCACGTCATTGCACCACCAGCAAACATTTGGTACCAGGCGGGATCCATGCTAAACTTGCCTGTTGTTTAAATGTGGGCCTGTTGGTGCAGCCAGTGGACAAAATATGAAAGCATAATGTTTAAATACCAAATGAAATGAAATGTGTTAAATGTGAGGAGAGGAAACAACCTTCATCGCAGTGAATTATGTTGTGACAAAGACGCTGTGATGTTACATCCAACAGTATTTGTTAACTAGTGTCTAAAATAACTTCTGAATTCAGCAGACTTTGTTCTTAGAATTGATTTTTTTTTAAAGAAAGAAGTAGATTATCTTCTTGTCTAAAATGTAGTTTGCAGCCAAAATGATTGTGAACATTTTCAATAAATGACCCCTAAAAATAAGAAAAACAACAAACCAATGATTGCTTAATCAGCATTTTATCAGGCGATTCTGCATCAAATAGTCAAACATGCATGAAATAGTTAAACACAACATTGAAACATGGATGACATGACTTATCTAGAGGTTAGATAAGCAATGCGGTGGTGAAAACAACCACTTCACTATGTGAGCATGAACACATGCTATGGTTTCCATTCACAGTAAAAACACAACCCGTTACTCTTTAAGACATAAGGAAAGATCAGCCTATAGTGATAGAAAAAGTCTGTATTAAAGGTTCCCTTTTCGCTAAACCCCAAATGTAAAAACAGAATAAGGCTCATTATCTTTCGGTCAATCAATCAATAACAAAACACCATGAAATCATTACAGCCGTGATACAGAGAAAAGATTTAAAGGGATATCCTGTTCTCTACATTTCCCTTTTTCACACTCTGTAACAAAATAAATGTGTTCCTCTTAAAAAAAAAAAGCATGTTTGGTAAAATTGATAAACGAACAAATAGATTAATCAAGAATGACAAAAAGTCCACTTGCATGTTGAAGTTTACCTGTGAAAGTGAAGGTGGATCTGTGGAAGGAATATGTGTGTGTGCGAGTGAGAGAGAGAAAAATAGCTGGCTATGATCCCAGTTAACTCCAGCTGCATCAGTAAATACAGGTTTGAGTCCAATCCCAGAAGGTAATTAGATGATTGTGGAGAGGCTGGGTCCCCCTTTCACCAAAAGATCATCTCAGTGGGGGTTTAAAGTAACAGGGATTAATATCTTGACTCTAAATCCAATACGTGACGCAAAGACTACATGAAGAAAATATGATTTGAGTGGTCCAGTATTCCAGACATTGGGGGTATTCATGATGCGCAACAGCATGGATTCAAGTAGATTGTTAATGCCCCTTTAAATAACAAGTGTTCCACTATATTCAGTCATATCACGTGACACACATGTCAGGAACTTCACTGTTGCAACAACATTGGCTAGGATAGTCCACACTGGTTATTTGGTCTTTAAAGAGCCATAAAAAACAGAAGAGCAAAAAATAATTAGAAAGAGGATGTAAAACAGGTATGACGAACTAACAGAAGAGCGACAGGAGATGGAAAAAGGAAAGGAAAATCAGAGCATGGAGGTAGAGAGGAAGATGTTTGACATCATGTGCAGCTACCAAAAGTGGTCTCTTAACATTGATTTTGCATTATTGCACTGCAACGGAACCACAGAGGAATGACAATCCACACACAAACACACCCAAACCACTAAGCACACTTTTCACATACACAGGGAGGAACAGGGCCTTTCTTTGCCTTTTTAATGCAATAGTAGGGGGAAGAGGAAGGATAGCCTGTCATTAAAAGAACATTTTGGTGTCTTTAAACCTGCACCTGGGATTACTTTGCAGCTATTTAGCGGTCAATATATATATTTTATCCCTACTACACCAAAGGACCGCAGATTTGGTCCTAGTTTCAAAAAACTTCGTAATTTTTCATTAAAATGCTTCAGATATTTTCAGTCATAGGTAGGTTCAAGTTCATCTGAAAATGTGTGTTGCACAAAGGCAGGTGAAGTCTAAAGCTTGTTCACTGGTCTGAGTTGTAGAGTTCAAGTGGTTGACAAGATCCACCTACTTCTGATTCTTCTGAATCCGTTTTCTGCATAGTGAAGCCCTGCATTTACATGACTTAAGGAGGATTTTATCCTTCAGCAGAAGTTGTGCAAAACAATTAAAAAGGCTACTAAAAATGCTGTACTATTTAAAAAGAAACTTAAAACCCTCCACAACCTACAGTTTGGCATCTGACTTTATCCATACCTCGTTCCTCTTTATCTCATATTGACTGAACATCTTCTTGTAAGGCATTGGATAAATAGAGGGCAGCTGATTTAAAATCAACGGAGTCAGATGATGGATGAGTTGACATGGAAATCCAAGTAAGAAACAGCAGGACTGATTTTGTTTAAAAAAAAAAAGAAAAAGAAAAAAAGAAAAAAGAAATCCAATTGAGGTGATGTGCATGGGTTTCACACGCAGAAAAAGACAAGGAGAGATTAAATCAGTGATGGTTTAACCTAACTGATAAACTACAATAAGTCTAGTTAGCAGATATTTCACTTAATTACTTTAGTATAATTTTTGATTGCCTTTTCTTTGTATCGTTTTCAAAAATCAAACATTTGAAGGCCTAACCTGATAGATAACCACTGTTCTCCATCATCTGACTCCAACTATGAAGGATAACAATTTTCCTTAATGTGCACCTCAGGCTGTGAGACACAAAGGACGACTCATCAGCCTGATACCTGCGTCAGTTTCTGAAGGCTAGTGTGCATCACACCTAGATCAAGTTTCCAGAATCACGCGGTTCACTAACATCTGATCAGCACGACACACACACACAAACATACACACAGACAGACCACTTGGTGTCTGTCCTTCTCTAGATTTGCAGAACCAGGCCAGCAGCTGAGACGTTGTCCCCTCCACCTGCAGTCTGATAAACCTCAGTGCACACCAGCACTGGTGCTACACAGATGTCATAGTCCTCTTCACTCCAACAGCTGACAGGCCTGGTCTCCTGTAAAGGGATACGCTGGCTTCCCTCCTGTCGGCTAACGGAGAAAGAGTCGTCCATTATGAGCCTCGCCTTGCTGGGATCAATGTCATTAGAGCCACAGACGTGGCGGTTAGCTGTGAGCGAAGCCTTGGCAGTGGCTGACATGGTGTTCTTCCACTTGGAGCCACGAGTCACAATCATGGCTTGAAAAGCCAGCGTGTGGACATGGAGTCGGGTCAGTGGTTTGACTGTAGCTCGGGCACCATTTGCCCGACTTTCTGCACTGGCTTCCTTGTGGCGCTGGTTCAAAATGCGATAGACCTCCCTCATCTGGTCAAGAACAGTAGCTACACGAGGGTTTGGGTCTGACAATACGGTGATGTTGGAGCCTTTGAGCGAGCTAAGCAGGTTTGGAAGTTCCTGCTCATTCATCCCCAAAGAGTCCGCCTGGAAAAGCAGAATTAAGGTAACTCGTTAAAACCGATTTTACTATTTACTACTTTTACATTTTCATCAGGTCTGCACATGTGTGTTGGCTGCTTTGTTATGCTGAGTGGAATAAACTACAGCCTTTGTGTTGAGTGCACAAAGAAAACCATGGCTTTGAGGTCTAGCCACAACAATATTCATTATGTGTTTACAGTATTGAAGAGGCTTGATTATGGGGCAAAATTTGCACCTTTGAAAGCAGCAGAACATCGCATTTCTTCAAAATATGATTATGCAAAAGTGGAAAGCAAATACAGCTCCCACTGAGTCAGCCTGCTTTGCTTTGAGTTTAACTAAGCAAATCTTCCTGGCATCCATCTATTTTCACAAAGCTGACTCATTCTGTTTCTGTAAATAAACATTTTACTTCTTCAGTGTTGGTGATATCATTTTGCTCATTGATCAGTCAAACATACATGGGGAATGACGTAGTGGAGCAGGTCTTCCATGATGCTCTCTTCCACAAAACTTGCCATTTCAAAATGAATTCCAATTTGAGGGGATGAGGAGGAAAGCAGGTGTCCCAGACGGGAGAGGAGGGCTTCTCTCTCACCTGAAATGATCCAAAATAGGTGGAAGATTAAAGAAGAGTTGTAGACGCTGTCAGGCAGATCGCAGGGTGTCAAAAACAAAACAGAACAAAACAAACAAACAAACAAACAAACAAAAAAAACAAAAACAAAGAGAAGCGAAAGGGTACAGTGATGTTAAAGGAAGGAGCAACTCAACAGGAAAGACAAAAGGGTAATGAAAGAGTGGAAAAACAGCAGAGACATGGGGGAAAACAGCAGACCAGAAGACAAAGGTACTGTCAGATCAAATAACACACAGCTGATCTGCTGTGCAAACAGCCTGGCTCAGAGGGGGAAGCTGGTTATCAGCCTATGATACTACCTCTGTGTTTTGTTCTTCTTTTGACATCAGTTCTTACATACAGTGGGGCAAAAAAGTATTTAGTCAGCCACCGATTGTGCAAGTTCCCCCACTTAAAATGATGACAGAGGTCAGTAATTTGCACCAGAGGTACACTTCAACTGTGAGAGACAGAATGTGAAAAATAAATCCATGAATTCACATGGTAGGATTTGTAAAGAATTTATTCGGAAATTAGGGTGGAAAATAAGTATTTGGTCACCTCAAACAAGGAAAATCTCTGGCTCTCACAGACCTGTAACGTCTTCTGTAAGAAGCTTTTCTGTCCCCCACTCGTTACCTGTATGAATGGCACCTGTTTGAACTCATCATCTGTATAAAAGACACCTGTCCACAGCCTCAAACAGTCAGACTCCAAACAGCCATGGCCAAGACCAAAGAGCTTTCGAAGGACACCAGGAAAAGTATTGTAGACCTGCACCAGACTGGGAAGAGTGAATCTACAATAGGCAAGCAGCTTGGTGTGAAAAAAATCAACTGTGGGAGCAATCATCAGAAAATGGAAGACATACAAGACCACTGATAATCTCCCTCGATCTGGGGCTCCACGCAAGATCTCATCCCGTGGGGTCAAAATGATCATGAGAACGGTGAGCAAAGATCCCAGAACCACACGGGGGGACCTGGTGAATGACCTGCAGAGAGCTGGGACCAAAGTAACAAAGGTCACCATCAGTAACACACTACAACGGCAGGGAATCAAATCCCGCAGTGCCAGACGTGTTCCGCTGCTGAAGCCAGTGCATGTCCAGGCCCGTCTGAAGTTTGCCAGAGAGCACATGGATGATACAGCAGAGGATTGGGAGAATGTCATGTGGTCAGATGAAACCAAAGTAGAACTTTTTGGTATAAACTCAACTCGTCGTGTTTGGAGGAAGAAGAATACTGAGTTGCATCCCAAGAACACCATACCTACTGTGAAGCATGGGGGTGGAAACATCATGCTATGGGGCTGTTTTTCTGCCAAGGGGACAGGACGACTGATCCGTGTTAAGGACAGAATGAATGGGGCCATGTATCGTGAGATTTTGAGCCAAAACCTCCTTCCATCAGTGAGAACTTTGAAGATGAAACGAGGCTGGGTCTTCCAACATGACAATGATACAAAACACACCGCCCGGGCAACAAAGGAGTGGCTCCGTAAGAAGCATTTGAAAGTCCTGGAGTGGCCTAGCCAGTCTCCAGACCTCAACCCCATAGAAAATCTGTGGCGGGAGTTGAAAGTCCGTGTTGCTCGGGGACAGCCCCAAAACATCACTGCTCTCGAGAAGATCTGCATGGAGGAATGGGCCAAAATACCAGCTACTGTGTGCAAACCTGGTAAAGACCTATAGTAAACGTTTGACCTCTGTTATTGCCAACAAAGGTTATGTTACAAAGTATTGAGTTGTATTTTTGTTATTGACCAAATACTTATTTTCCACCCTGATTTACGAATAAATTCTTTACAAATCCTACCATGTGGATTCATGGATTTTTTTTTTTTTTTTCACATTCTGTCTCTCACAGTTGAAGTGTACCTCTGGTGCAAATTACTGACCTCTGTCATCATTTTAGGTTGGGGAACTTGCACAATCGGTGGCTGACTAAATACTTTTTTGCCCCACTGTACAGCTATCACCAAATGTGGCCAAAATCCAGCCAACTTCAAGTGTCACTGGTCAGTATGCTTAACTATGCTTAAAGCCCTGAGCTTTCATAGACACTACCTGATAAAGGTGCATGGGATCATATATCCACGATCTCCTGATTACAAACCCTCAACAATTTGCGTCACTGTGAGAACAGCTCCAGGTAACAGTGATACACAGCTGGGACATTTCGTGTCCTGCCTCTAGCACGCTCTACTCAGACACCACCCTCGTGTAAACAAATTTGAGCATTTCCAGTAGTGAGAGTTGACAATCTCAACTCCAGACAATGACCCAAATTATCTACCAACTTTGTCCAGAGTTCATATTTAAGGTGAAACCTCTTTCCTTTTGATAACTACAATTAGTAGAATTTTAATCTCCAGGTGATATGAGAGAGTAACGCTAACCTCAAACTGCTTTGGTTAACCCAGGATAATACGTTCAACGTCAGCGAGCCCAACTGTGCATCAGAAAGAAGGGAACACCTTTCTTACCTGACCGGAAAGGGAAGTTGTCCATCATTTGGAGCCCTCCCACCACCAGTAGGTCAGGTTTGAAGTCTATAAGTTTCTGAGCAAACTCCTCCATAGAGGACAGGTAGGGGTTATTGGCATCGCTGTGAATGATGTATCTACAGAACACAAACACACAAACAAAGTGAACAACTATCACCTCAGAGCACCGTGTACACACGCACTCCACGCTTCTGATGCATCTGTATGACACCTACCTATTGGCTCTACGTGAGGTATAGCGCCCCCAGCGGGCACCAGTTGGATACTCCAGAATCAGATGAATGTCTGGCTCATCTATCACTTTACCTGCCACTGAGGAGATAAAAGGAATATCACAAAGTACATAAAAATTACAAAACGGAAATTTCATTCAAAGTAAAATGGATGCATCACTTTGTCTTATTTCGAGTACCTGTAATGTGCTGCGACAGGACATCAGTAAAATCGGTGCTGAAAGTTCCCCCTAGCAACACATCACATCCCTCGGTTGCCATGCGACTAGCCATTACTGGAGCATTGCCGCCAACTGACCATCTGTTTCCAGGTAAGTCACGGGCCCCCTCGACCAGCTCGCTAAAGAGGGTTTCATTTAGCATAAAACGCCTGTGGGAGAAGAAAAAAAACTTTGGTTTAAACTGTGAAAGTGAAAACTGACATTACTGTGATTTATGGTGCTTAAATTACATTAATAACTTTCCACAGAATGAAAAAAACAAAACAACAGCATCTGCCACTAATATGATCGCTTAACTTCTTTCCTGCATATTGATATGTCCTGCACCACCCTGGGTTAAGAGACTGAACCCCAAGTTGCTCTACGATCTAGTGCTCTAGTGTGTGAATGGGTGTGTGAATGGGTGGATGACTGGATGTGTAAAGCGCTTTGGGGTCCTCAGGGACTAGTAAAGTGCTATACAAATACAGGCCATTTACCATTTACGATGATTTCATCGGAGTATGAATGTGTTTATGAGTGTGCTTTGATTGTTCCAGCGCTAGCAAAGCTCTATATAAGAACCAGCCTATTTACCATTTATCCTCACATAAGTCTCTTGGCATCCCAAAAGTCATAGAGAAACCCATTCTGACCTTCTCTATACTTTTCCATCAACACTCTCAAACATCACATCTTCAGTGCTCTCTGTCAATATGAGACGATATTGCTGCTGTCTGATCATCACCATCTTAACCCACTTTCAAGAACTCTTTCTCATAGCTTCATCGTATGGCTCACCAGCTTTATCCCTCTGTAGTTGCTACAGCTTTACAAATCGCCCAAGTTCTTGAAAGTTGGTATCGTTCCACTGCCATCTCTACTCAACATCTCCATACCTCCACAAGTGTTTTATCTGGACCAACTGCCTTTCCTCTCTTCATCCTCTTCAAAGGTTCCCTCACTTCCTCCTTACTAATTCTTTGCAATTCCCCACACACTCTTGCTGTCTTCTCTCTCTGCTCCTTAAAGTACCTCTTTCAGTCTTCAACACACTCTCTTCAGTCATTAGTACATTTCTATCTGTATCCTCCACAATCCTGAAACAGTGCACATCCTTTCCACCTGGATCTTTTCCTTTCCACCTCCTATGCCACCTCTCTCTTCCTAAACACCTAGACTCCCAGTACTCCCACTGCTGCAATGCAGTGGGAGACGAAGGCTGAAATATATTACTTCTATATCCATCCTTTTGAGCATTAAAAGTGGGGTGATCATAAAGAAAAGTGCAGTAGGACCCTCACTAAACATACAATATGATCACCCTCAGGATGCCAGAATGCTGGATATCAGAATGAAACAGCATGAGGACTCGGCTTGGTTGCCAGATAATTGCATCTCATTCTTGCTTATCAGTTAACGCAGCGGTCCCCAACCTTTTTTGCGCCACGGACCGGTTTGTGCCCGACAATATTTTCACGGACCGGCCTTTAAGGTGTCGCGGATAAATACAACAAAATAAAACTAGTACCGATACTGAAAAAAAAGATTGATTCATAACACACGTGAAAAGACCCAGGAAAACCGAGTTAACGAAAAAAACGATAACAAAATAACGCTAAAAACCGATAAAAACCCTGAAAACCATACATTTCACACCCGAGTCTCAACTCTCGCGGCCCGGTACCAGTCCGTGGCCCGGGGGTTGGGGACTGCTGAGTTAACGCTCACACAGCAGCTTTCTTATAGCCTGAAGTCACAAATATAAATACTTGTTAAAACATTTTTTTTTTAAATGCACATCTCCAATGATAGGTAGAACAAACAGCCGTAATAACAAAGCACCCTTTCAAAATAAGCATCTTTATCCAGATAAAAAACAATTTTCTCTTGTTCTTTGAACATATTATTAGACATTTATTCATTTAGATTAGATGCTTCAGAATTACTCTGCATGGTATTTACACAAAGTCTAAATACATTCAGTCATTTGGCTGCCATTAAGAACGTACAATCCCCAAAACGGGCAGTATAAGGACCAGAGAAATAAGTTTAAATGTTAAAAAAGACACAGTTTCTGTCTCTAACAGAAAAGTCTTAATTCATGTTAGCGCGCATTCTTTTTCTATGTGGGTTCCTGCTGATTCTGTAGTCTTGTTGCCCTTAGGGTGTTTTATTCCAGACAATGAACAAGAGCTCACAGGCGCCAGAACACGAGCAGTCAGCAATGACTGAGCAGATCAGGGAGATTAATTCAACTGTATTCTCAAGACTTAAAAAGCCTTTTCAAACATAAACAGCAGCAAAAATGAAAAAAAAAAACAAAACAAAAAAAACTGTATACTTTCAGTACAAACACCTCAAATTCCAGTTTAAGATTAAAAGGAAAATTCAGAAGAAAAAACTCAGAGCACCGATAGGACTGCAAATATTTGAATAGCCACAATTTTATTTATTCAAAGTACATGTGTATCTATGTGTATATACTCAAAATTTGCTTCCAGATCTGGACCTCTACTTTTAAATGGGCTCATCTTCACACAGACATCACTTACTCTGCAGCTGCTCCTGGTGCAAAGAAATATGCAAAGCTCTGAGCCAGCTGCTCCACATTTTCTAGGTAGTCATGATGCAGGGGCTGGTCTGTGGGCTGGATGCCTGTTTTATTAAGCAGTGACACACTGTCTACTATCAGGTCAACACAACCTCCAAAACCTGTGAATGAAAAAGAGAGAAAGAAACTCAAAGAGGCAATATTCATTTGGAAATCAGGACAGGGAGAACACTGGTATGACTAGTCACACTGCTTTTACCTTTGTGCTCCAAAGCCACTAAAATAACCTCACAAATCATGTAAGGTGTGCCCCAACTTCATCAGCATTTAAAAGCAAACTAGACAACATTCCTGCTTAGCCCTTGAGTTTAGTTGCAGGTTGAATTCATTTTTAAATTTTAGGCCTTTTCTATTGTTACTGGACTACACTTGACAGTGTCATTTCTCTTCCTTTTACAGGTTATAACCAGTGTTTTTTGTTTTTTCTATCACTGTTTATAATAACAATAATAATTTTCCTTTTTACTATATCATTGCTGTTTTTTTGTATTGATGAAGTTTTACGTTATAAACATGGTGCCATGCTACGATTTCTGTGATAGCATATGCCGTATGAAGTACGTGTGTTTTTCCGCCTGAAACAAAATGTGCTAAATATATACAATTTTGTTTGAAAATAAAACATACTAAATAGTGAGAAATCCACACAACCTGCAGCTGCTGTGCCCAGTACGGCTGCATTTATCTCCAATCACAGCTGAAATAGTGACACACTGTCAGAGTTTCAGCTGCTGGATCAATCATATGTCCCATCAGCAGATATAGAAGCTCTGAGCTTCACAGATGCCGGTCATGTCTGAACAGGGGCCAACGCTTCAGGCAGGCAGGCAACTTGTTTAAGATTTGAATAAATTTTGCATGACGCTGGCGTAAACTTTACTCATGCTCCTTTGTCTGAATTTGCAACCCTATCTTTTTTTCCTGCTGTAGCTTCATATAAAAAATATAAAATAACCTTTTGGGATACAGTTAGATTTGCTTTCATAAGGTTAATATGAATATGGTGCATTTTATAGTCCTTCAGGACCCTGTCACAGAAAGCAGGTTTAGTGGAAACTCAGAGTTTGTTAACCCTGAGAGGAGATGAGTGAGTTTACTGTTCCTGAAACAGAGCCAACTTAACCTAACCTGTTCCCCTATATATTTTATTGAACAGAGCTTCTCTCTGAATGTTCCCTCATGCTGCACCTGCACCATCTCTATGACACCATTTCATTCCCCCCATTATTACAGTCAATGTCAAAGCTGTTTACATCTTTACAAACAGTTAAATGCTGGTTAATCTTCTTATTAAATCAATCATGAATGTAAGGATAACAGTGGACATCAATGGGCACTGTGGATTAGCTCAGAATAAAATAAAGAAGTTGCCCAATTGTTAGTTAACTTGCACTGCACATTTTGTAATCCCTGTTACAATAAAACTAACTTTTATTGCACTTTAGGCAAAAAAAAAGAAAGAAAAAAAACCAAAAAAGATCAAAGATCAATAATTTCTCATGCTGGAATAAATGATGCTACTGTTGTTGTCTGCGCCACTTAAGATTCTTAAATGGGACTAAATGCAGTTTAAAGTGAGATTTTAAAAACAGGCTAAAGACTGGATGTTGAGCAACATTTTGAAAAGCTGCAATATCCGAAAAGGATTTGCACCACTAAATCAACAAAAATCTGTCTTCCTTGTGCTGTGGAAATCCAAAAGTCAGTTTACAGCTGAATAATTATATTTAAGAAATGTAAAATGTCATATTTGGTCACATTTTTAACCATTTATCTGTCTATGAAAAATCAAGAGTGGGTAACTGATGACTGAGTGGACTGGTTGAAGTTTCATCTATTTCTGGAGCTGAAAACTCAAAGAGTTAATTAAGACAGAATTTAGAGTTAGCATTTGTCAAACCTGTTTCTGGGTCAGGGCTCAGGTTAAGTGTCAGTAAGCCATTATTTATGTTGTACTGTTCAATCCTGCAACTAATAGCAATAAACGTTAATCCGTCCCTCATGGCCAACTCTGCTCTGATACGAGTGCTCAAAATAACAGACTCCAGCACTTTATTTAGCGTTAGCACAATTGAGCAGCAGCATCAATAACAGCCTGGTAGCACACCCGGATAGTGTCTTTATTGCGGCTGGGGATTTTAACCACGCGGACCTGAAATCTGTACTTCACAATTTCCACCGTAATGTGAAGTGTGCTACCAGAGGAGATAGAACGTTGGACCAGGTGTACACCAACATGGCGAATGCGTACAGAGCCCAGGCTTATCCCCACCTGGGTCTGTCAGACCATCTCTCCCTTCTGCTACACCCAATATACACACAAAAGATCAAGAGCACTGGGATTACAACCAAAACCGTGAGAACATGGCCGCAGGATGCTATTCCGATGCTTCAGGACTGTTTCCACTGCACAGACTGGGATGTATTCAAGGTGCAGGACACTGACAATCGTGTCGCATTGGACAGTTACACCTCCACTGTCTTGGACTACATCTGTTTCTGTGTGGACAATGTAACAACTTGGAAACGATTCCGTGTGTTCCCTAATAATCCACCCTGGATGACACACGGAGTTCAACAACTTATTCGAACAAGGAACAACGCTTTCAAATCCGGGGACCAGGAGGCATACAGTGCTGCCAGGGCCAACCTGAGAAGAGGCATCAAGACTGCCAAGCAGCAGCACAGGAGGCGTATCGAGGCCAGGTTTGAGAACAACACAAACCCAAGGCAGGTCTGGGAGGGCATCAGGGCTATCACGGACTACAAAAGAAGAACACCATCACCCTCAGCCGACAGTTCTACTCTGGCTGAGGATCTAAATCTCTTTTATGCCCGTTTTGACAGGGAGAACACCGACCCTGTCCTGTCCCCTCTCCCCTCAACCGACCCTGCTCCGGTCCTGAGCACTCATGAGCTGAGGCGTGTGTTCCGGAGCATTAACACCAGGAAGGCGGCCGGGCCGGATGGAGTGCTGGGCCGGGTGCTAAAAGACTGTGCTGCGGACCTGGCGGACGTCTTCACCTCTATATATAACACCTCGTTGTCCTGTTCACTGGTACCATCCTGTTTCAAAGCAGCAACCATCGTTCCCATCCCAAAACAGTCAAATGTCACATGTCTGAACGATTTCAGACCTGTGGCACTCACCCCCATTCCCGCCAAATGCCTGGAGAGACTGGTCATTAAACACATCAGAGCTGCTTTTCCACCATCCCTGGACTCGCACCAGTTTGCATACAGGGAGAACCGGTCAACCGAGGATGCGATCGCCACAGTGCTGCACACATTACTGAAGCACTTGGAACACAGGAACACCTATGCACGGCTCCTCTTTGTAGACTACAGCTCGGCTTTTAATACCATCCGGCCATACAAACTCCGTCCCAAACTCCACCAACTGGGACTTAACTCCTCTCTGTGCAACTGGATTGTGGACTTCCTCACTAACCGTAGACAGAGTGTCAGAGTGGGTAAGAACACCTCTTCCACCCTTGTGGTCAACACCGGTGCCCCTCAGGGGTGTGTTCTGAGCCCTCTGCTATACACTCTCTTCACCCATGACTGTATTTCCTCCTGCGCGTCCAATCTCATTGTTAAGTTTGCAGATGACACTACAGTGCTCGGACTTATATCCAACAATGATGAGACAAACTATAGGACAGAGGTGCAACAACTAGAGTCATGGTGCCACGACAATAACTTGGTCTTAAACACCAAAAAGACCAAGGAGATCATTGTAGATTTCCGGAAGAGGGGTCATAACAACCATCTGCCTCTCTTCATTGGCAGTGAGGCGGTGGAGAGGGTGAGCAGTTTTAAATTCTTGGGGGTAACTGTGACCGAGGACCTGTCCTGGGGCAACCATATCACCTCAGTTGTACGGAAGGCCCAACAGCGCCTCTACTACCTGAGGAGACTGCGGAGCGCACACATTCCCAGATCTCTGATGTTGAACTTCTACAACTGTGCCATCAGCAGCGTTCTGACGTATGGATTTCTAGTGTGGTTCCCCAGCTGCACCAAGGCCGATCAGCAAGCACTCCAGCGGGTGGTGAAAGAAGCTGGCAGAATTATTGGAACAAGTCTGCCAGAGATCAGTAATATCTTCCCCACTCGCTGTCTGAGGAGGGTGCACAGTATCCTGCGGGACCAACATCACCCTGCGCGCCACCTTTTCCATCTGCTGCCCTCAGGGAGAAGGTACAGGTCTATACAGGCCAGAACATCCAGACTGGCCAACAGCCTGTATCCACAGGCTGTGAGGCTCCTGAACTCTCTGCCCCCCTCTCACGGACAATAACCATATCCAACTTCTTAATAGCAATGAACTGGTCTGCATTGGTGCATCATATCTTTATTCTCTTCCCCCTCCTGCCCTCCCCCTCTTTCTTAAATAGATAACTACCATATCTGATATCATATCTCACAGTACAATAATATTGAATGGGTTGCATTGTTGTATTTTGTCATGTTTCTCAGGTCTTTGTCTGAATTTCTACGAACATTATTGCTAAGGATTGTCTTATTGCATTGGAGTCACACTGGGTTAAATATGTACACTTGGGTTTTAAGGGGTATTTATTATTTTCTTCTTTTTTTTGGGTTGTATGGAAGCCCCAAACGCAATTTCATTGTTCTTGACAATGACAATAAATAAATAAATACTAAAATACTAAATACTAAATACAGCACATGTTGCCAGTATGTTGTTGTTTATTTTTCTGGTTATTTATGAACCCTTTTGGCACCATGAAAACAAGCTTTTACTTATAGTTTGTTCTAATTTGATGTGACACACAAACACATGCAACTAGTCAACAACAGCAACAAAAACAACAACAAGGCAACAACAAGGCTGATTCTGATCTTTTGGCAGAAATTTCTTATAATCGCATTTACATCAGGTTGTACTGTTGCTGAGCTTATTGGTAACCTATTGGGTAAAGGCTGGACAGACAAGTTGATTCTTATTGAGTGTCTGTGCGATGGTCCAAAGCACAAGGTTTTAGGACTTGCTCACGAGACAAAACACTGGATTACTATAAGAATACCAGAGCTTACATCACATGAGCCTGCACAGTTGTTTTTAAGAAGTTCAAAGTACAACCAAGGGTTTTGCTGCTTATAAACTTCTGGCAGGTAAACTCACAAGACTGTTCAAAACATCTTAACTATTTATTTCTAAGTGGGGTTTGTTTACTCAAGCATAAATAAATACTCTAATATATCTTTATTATAAAAAGGCCAAAAATAAGAGGAAAGTGGACAGACATCTGTTATTTAAGATAACACAAACACTCTTCCTTAATGTCATGCAGAGAAGTTGTCATTATATTCATAATCTCCCCAAACCATCTGTTTTCATCCAGAAAAAAACCCCCAAGCTCCAAAAAATATTAAGCTTCCTTTGCTAGTTAAGTAGTGTATATATTACTGATAACTGCAGATACTGCCCCACCTTACACATTACTGAAGTGAATGTCATAATTGGCTCAAGTCATTGTTGAAATCATTGGATGCATCCTTACTGGAAGATAATTACCAAACAGGAAAACAGCTAAAACACACACAAAAAAACTGATCTTCTGTTTAAAAGAAAGTGGAAAAGTTGTATTTTAATTAAATATATTTTCCTTTATATGCCAAACGCCAAACCTGTAACCCGGAGCACACTCATTGAGACTTTATTTCTAAGCTGGAACTAATCATCTTATCTGGTGACCACCTTTCATGGTTATTGCCCCCTCCGCACCATCTATTCAGGCTTCAACACACAACCTTATTTATTTCCATAAGAAACCCCTAAATGTACTTTTCTCAGTTTACTAAAGTTTGACATTAAATATGAGGCAAATATTATCCACTGCGTTAACAACTTATTTTCTGTTAGTGAATGCGGGCAGTGACTAATGTTACTGTTATTCTGGCGCCGTTTACCTGATCGATCATTAATCCACAAACCCCTGAAATTAGGTTGCACTCATACAGTCTATGGTTAGGCTAGCCACCGTTAGCTAGCTCGTAACGCTTACCAATCGCTACTCTGGGTCTGGCGACGTTATTCATCCCCACTTTCTGCTCAGCCCGGAGCAGGGAGGAAAGGACTGTGTCCAGTCGGTCGTCCAGCACTGCATTCTGGGGTGACCGGAACCAGAGGGCCAACACAACCACAAATAAGGACACGACAGACCCATATTTCACCCACGGTACCCTGCCTCCCGCCTCCATCGCTCGCTCTCTTGCTCTGTGTACAAGCGCTCTCTCCCCCTGCGCTGCAGCTGAAAAGCTGTGCTCTAGGTTGTCTGTTTTGGTCGCCCGAGTGTCCCGGATGTACCTTAATGGGGCGGATACCGAACAGTGGATTTTCTGCGATACTAAGAAAAATCACTTCAACTGCATTCTTGTCTCTTTTACAAATACCCCCCCCCCCCCAAAAAAAAAAAAAATCGTCGCTTCAAATTCTGTTTTAAGAGGTGCTGTTTAGTTGGGGAACGGGAAACGCTTACGTGGAAAACTAATGAGGGGAGGGACGTGGACGGGTTTGTTTTTGCTGACAAGGCGGAAGTGGCTCGTTTGTCTTTTTTTCAGTTTAACAGTTTAGCCTTTGATTAAAAGTTCACTACACAATTATTGCGGCGAAAACGATCCTAAATATGTTTTTTCCAAATCTATTAAAAAGCTTCATGAATTGGATAATGGATCCGTTATTTTATAATTTTCTGTTATGGAGACAAGAAAATTAATAAGTAATCAAAATTATACTTTTCTAACTATTTTATAAAAAGTTATATGGTGCCATTGTTAAAATTTGAATAGCAGAGTTGCATATGATATCAGAGTAGAATAGATAAATATATCATTTGTGTTTGTAGATTATTACAAATAAATATTCAGGTCCACAAATGTTAATACTGTTTACTTATATATGCAATATTTGTTTCATATGGATGTCCACAGGATTGCAAATTGGTACTAGTGTTGTTGTTTTTTCCTCAGAAAATGATCCAAGTTGGGGAAAGTAATGGACTGAAAATGAAGGCTAAATGTAGTTTTATGTATACACATAAGGAAACATTGAAATGAATCCATATTCTTTTGGTAAAGTTGGTTAGTGACACTGTGCTGTTAGCGACACTGAATCCAGTCAGTCAGTCAGTCAGTCAGTCAGTCAGACACACACACACACACACACACACACACACACACACACACACACACACACACACACACACACACACACACACACACACACACACAAAAAGCAAACAAACAAAACAAAAAAAACCCCACACTTTTGCCATGCCACCCTTTTTGAAAATAAGTTTTGGTAAGAGCATTTCATGTATGCTGAGACAAATTGCAGTGCAGTGATCTTATATGTAAATGTTAAAAGAAGTTAATTAACAATTAAAAGAGATGTGTAAACAGAGCAAATATGAAAGAAGCACCTTTATTACCAACTTTAATTGATATGCTTGTAAGGCAGTTTTGTATTTTAAATGGTTTGGAATAACTTTAACAACTAGGTTTACATTTTGTCCCAGAAGTGTGTATTTTACACAAATAATTTTGCATTTTGCTTCAAATTCATTGGTGGGACAGAAAATGTGATTGTCAAATTTTGTATTTTTAATCAATTGGATGTTGCTTTTTCTGGTATATAAATTACAACCAAAACCGAGATGCAGGGAGTCATAATTGCATTAAAAATAATAAATCATTTAAGAGTTACTGGCGGAAAGTTATGAATCATATTGTCATGTGTAATCACTTGAGAATTAACAACATCAAAACTTTACATTTGTGATAGCTCAAGTTTCTCTATTATCTGCTTAATCCAGGAAAAAGATTTTGTAATAGCACGCACACACGCGCGCACACACGCGCGCACACGCGCGCGCACACACACACACCAAGATTTTTTTTTTTTTTTTTAAATTTCAAAACATAACAGTTATGCGCCAATATTATAGTTATAACAGGCAGCCAACACTGCATTTAATTTCCAACCAAGTTTAAAAACACTAACTGGCACCTGTGACAGTCCATCCTGACATTATGGAGTAGCACTGAGAAATTATAAATTCAATATAAAAGCTGTGATCATTACAAATTAGACACATTCGTCAAAATGACATTGCGCTGTTCTAAAACAATCCATGCTGTCAAAATAAATTTAATCACTTCTACAACAGTAATAGCCTGTTTTGAAGCAACCAAATGCTAATGCCTGTCTAAAATAAAATTTCTCCTGTCTGTCTAAGAGGTGAAAACATCAACTCCAGCACTTTCTCCTCAGGTTCATCACATTTCTGTCACATCCCATCTGCAAATTCACCTCGCTTTAGTTTTTAAAGCCGGTGTGCAAAGTGATCAGCGCGCTTTAGGTAAAAAGGACTAAAAGCAGTTAATTTTGTCAGCTGTGTCTTCTGGTCAGTGGAGTGCATCGCCCTCTAGGGATAGTGTAATGATGCTACAGCTGAAAACCTGCAGGTACAAAAGGAGAAAAATGGGAAATTAAAGCAAGGATGACTCTTAAAGTTGGCACACCAGCCTGCTGGACTTGCATCAAGTTAATGTGGGTCTACATGTAACTGACAGCAGAAGAAAATCTGAATCCATTTCTGAATTATGCATGTAAGAAAAGTCAGAAGTACATTATGAATAATCTTTTAAATCCATACTTAAAAATAATAATAATAAAAAAAAATAAAAAAAATAAAATAAAAATCTCACACATAAAATCCATCTGTTTACCATCTTACCTTAGTTTTTATTTGGGAATCCCTGCCACAATCTCAGATTCAATACCACAGTGATCTGAACCACGCAGGAATTTAAAGTATCCTAAAAAACAAAAAAACAAAAAACAAAAACAGAATTTACTTCAATTTCCTAAACTGAAGAAAACACGTGAACATCTATAAACAGCACCATTTGCCCATTTTGAGTGAGGGAGTATTACTATAATTTACTGTAAGAGAAGAATTTCTCATTTACTGGTAGAGTTGTGTAAACGAGCTAGAACAATGTCAAGAAAACATTTGTAAAAGTTAAAGACGTAAAGACCCCCTTTCAGAGCATTTAATGATTATTGTTTAAAAAAATAAATAAATGAATAAAAAAAAAATAGAGCGAACAGGGTTTCAGCTTTGGTGTCATGAAGTCAGTCTGTTTTACATGTAAAATAAAGTCAAATATAGAAGTGTGTGCTCCTGATATAAATAATGTATAATTAAAAATAATACATCTGTCTTAATGAAGATCAAGTCCTTGCGATTCTGAACAAAATACTGATTCAGCTATAAGACTCCCCATTCCATTTTACAGGATTATACTGTAGTATTTTCAGTAGTGACTCCCCTTGCATAGCATGATGACTACGTGTGTTAACAGTATTAAACTGCCTCTGCTCACCATTATCACCCCAATCAGTGTTCCAGGAGTTGGCACAGAGCCAGTAGGGAGTGCCATTTTCCTCTCCCCAGCCCAGGATCTTGATGGCGTGACCACCGACAGCAGAACCAGACACATGTTGATAAACACCTGGATAAGACAGAACAAATCCATTAGAGCTCACCTAAAGTTGTTTTTTTTTTTTAGTACAATATAGTGAAGAGACTGGGTGTGTATTCTAATAGTGTCTATTTCATACTAAGTCACATTCAAGGCACCTTAAATACTAGAATATCAAACTGCATCTAGCTGCAGTTGGAGATTTCCAGCATGAAAGCCTGTTAACTTTTCACACACAAACCTCTGCAAAAGCTAAACAAAGAGGAGCTTCAGTTCAAATCAATGTTAAGAGGACACAATCCCACACTATATGCTTATGCTTCAGCCACAAAGTAAAAGTGAATTTGTGAAATGGCAGGCAGGGTGACCATTACATGTGTGATGAGTTCATGTGTTCTTACCAGTCTTGTACAGAACAAAGTCGTCATAGACTGTAAACGCTCCCTCTACAGGGCCGTTCTTGTAGATCTCATACTGAATCTGCTGTTCGTCTGATGGCACGCTGTAAGATGTTTTACCTGCAACACACAGAGTCAAGATATGTGTGCATACAGCCTTGTTCACCAACATAAAAAAAATAATAATAAAATATTGCATGTAGAAGTTTATAATATGTGTAATTAAAAAAAAAAAAAAAAAAAAAACAACAACCAGAAAATCAAAGTTCATCTGCACAATAGCTATTTGAATATCAGGATAAGGAGTTCCCTCAGATTTCATATAATATCCATTTGTTATAATTCAATAACAATTTGTTTTGTTACGTTGCAATTATTACTCATAATTATGCAGACTGAGACAATATTACAAACCTTATTTATGATAAATATACATTTCTTTCTGCTGCTCTTACCATAGTGCTTGTCCTGTGTATAGCTTGGTGTGTATCCAGACTCACACTGGCGGACACACTCTGGTGTGTCACCACCCTCCCCAGTGCAGGGAGGTCTGCTGCCATTCACATGGTGCTCACAGGGGGCGATGGTGTAGGGCCTGCAGCCTGCAGACACAAGGATATAGTGTCTCTACTGTAATCACACCCAACATGCGCATAACTGCATCAATCTATCAGAAACACACTCACCAATGTGGGAATCATAGAGACCCCCAGAGACCAGCCCTTCATTTGCCCAGAAGTCCCAGGCAGCTGAAGGGTAGCCACCATTACATCTAAAAAACACACACACAGAAAAACAAAACATTACTTACTAAAAATGAACTTATTTAAGGAAAGCACCAAACTTTCTTTCCCTCTCTTAGTACCAATTGTATCATCTATATCTGCTGCTCTTTTCCCCAGATTAAGGTTTTTATGTCATAGTTTGGTTCATTATATTTAATTATCAAAGTTCAGTGATCCTGGTAAATAATTATAATCTTAATAGCTTGATCTTTAATATTTTAGTGATTTCAGTTATCTGATGGGTAAGAACTGCTCACCCCATGCCACAGCTGTCACAGCAGGTCAGCAGATCCTCTGAGGAGATCTCCACATTGACCTTCCCATTGCTGTGAATGCATACACGATCAGAGATGGCCTCTGCAGCACCAAACGCCTGGACCCACAACAACAAAGACATGAAGCAGGGAAACAGATCATCGCAAAATTTGAAAAGCAAAGGTTTCATTCTTGTCCTAAGAGCTGAGCTCCATTCTCTTCCTTAATGAGGGTTTGTTTTTGTTTTTTTTAAGTTTCTTAGGCAATTTCAGATTACAGAGCTCTTGAAGAGTCTAGCTACATGTGGTGACATTGAGCAGCTTCTCACCCAGCAGGATCCACAGGAGCCCTGGTCTCTGATCTCTTTCAGAGTGGGACAGTTAGGCCACTGCTGTCTAGCATCAAATTCTTTTGGCAGCTTCAAATCTCCAGCATATTGAACCCTGCAGAGGAAACCAGAAGTTTTACTTACTATTGTTTTAGTAAAGTAGGGCTGCACAATTAATGATTGTGCAAAACTGAATATGCATGCTCCATCAATCCAACCAAAAGCAAATTAAACATACCCTAAACCACCGCTTAAATACGTGCCTACATGAGCCAATCACAGCTGTTCCCTGCACTGCAGAGGTTAAAGTTGACTGTACTACTCTGGACGAGCAACACCACAATAAAATATAAATGCAAGAAAAGTCAGATGCCTTCCAGAACTCAGCCCTGAAAGCAGATCATACACTCTTTGGAAACATTTTGGATTTGGCACGGGTGATCCTAACTAGGGATGGGTATCGAAAACCGGTTCTTGTTGAGAACCGGTTCCCACCGGTTCAATTCCTTGGAATTGTTTGCCATTTTTGCCAGTCGCCCTGAATGACATCACCACGTTGCGGAGCGTCATTTACCTGGCAGGAAACATGGCGGCTCAAACACGCTTGATTATACTTTACGAGAACGGATGACGACAGAGCAACTTGCAATACTTGCAAAGTAGATCTTTCATTTAAGGGAGGAAACACTACGAATATGCAAAAGCATTTGCTCACAAAACACACGATGACCTTAAATGAATGTCATGTTTTTAATTCCGCTCTGGACTAGTGAATCTCAACCCAGCAGCAGCGGTAACGTTTGCACATCCTCTCCCGTTAATGCGGCAGATAAATATTCAACTAACAGTGCATATTATGTTAGCGCGATCTGCCTTATTACAAAACCTGCCATTACTGTGCATTTAGGTGACCATGATGAGAGAGACAGACAGAGTCTGGCTGGCTCAGATGCTGGCAGTTCTCGCTGCAGTCTACCGGTAGCGTCTCCTTTCAGGCCAGGATAGACGAATGTCACCGAGCAGTGACTAAGTTTGTGGTCAAAGGCTTGCACCCATTTGCCACAGCAGATGCCCCGATTTACGGTAAGTGAATGTGTTTAATTGTAGGCAGGGACATTACTGGATATTCTTGTGTAATTGCTACAGAATAATTTATGTTATACTTTGTTATTACTACAGAAGAATATTGATTTTATTATTTTACATTTACAATTTTTTTTTCCGGGGACCCTGTGACACCCCATTGAAGAGCCGTAGGCTGGATCTCTTAAGATCTCACTGTTGGGTTTGTAAGGCCATGTTACTCCTAAATTTCTATCTTGTTCAAAGAGAAGATATAAAACAAAGTTCTAAGCTAATCGACCTTAGTGTTCTCCTTTTTTAAAAAGAATTGATAAGAGAATCGAATCGTTAAACAGAATCGAAAATGGAATCGGAATCGTGAAAATCTTATCAATACCCATCCCTAATCCTAACTAGAAGAACTCATATGCAGCGAGTGCCATAGAGTTGTATCTGCATCACAACTCAACTTATTCAACTCCCTGAAAACCCATCAGAAAATGCAGCATAATGACTGCAGGAAGACTTGTATGTGATGCAAGAGCTGCTAATGTGAATCGACCTGCATCCTGCAGACATCCATAACAACAAGCCTATTCCTCCGGCTCACAAAGGCATACTGAAATCACCACAGACTTGTCCAATAAACAGAGAGTACTGAAGGCTTCAAGAAAACAGTTACCTTACTAAACAAAAGATTACTGCCTTAAGCAGTGGAAATACCCACGCTGTATGAAAAACACTCCAGGGGAAAGGGACCCACAGCTGTCGAGTACTATGATTTATATTCACTTTAATTATGCAGCTACAATGAATGAAGTGAAAGACTTTAAATTCAGCTTCCAAGAGATGCTCTCAGGTGAATAAGCACATTATTTAATTTTATTAAAGAAGTTTTATTTAACAAGAATGTGGCACAATGTAAAAATTAAAACAAATAATTTTGATTTCATTACTCAAAATAAGTGATTAGCATTTTAGCCATAATCATGTAGCCCTATTGGTAAGTTTCCAGTGACACTGAGAATAATGTGAAAGTACAGTCAACTATCCTGTGGTCAGCGTAGGTTGAAATATTCTGATGTCAGGGATCGTTAGAGGACTTGTTTCGCAACCACAGAACATATGACTAAAACTCACATGACTGGCAGTTTGGGTCCCTTCAGCATTGTACCACACAGCTTGCGCACATAACTATAATCGACGTTATGGAAGTTGTGGCCAGCCTGCAAGACAGGGAGGAGATTTAGTCAAACACTTTTACTCTCAGAGGTCTGTCATAAATTAAATTAAAAAACAATTCACTCACCTTCCAGGTAGTATTCAGTTTATTGATGTGATTGACCATCTCACTAGACAGTGGATGGAGGTGGGGTCTGGCCAGGCTCACTGACAAGCTGGCAGCCAACAGGAGGAAGGCTGCATGCCACATCTTGCCTGAAAGACAAGTTAATAAGTTTGGTTTAGCTGTGGTAATTTATTCTGTTACTGCATCATGTCATAAACAAAGACTTCATTTCAGTAACCGGCTAAATGAGCCTTTTGATTTTCTTGAACATTCACAAGTCTAGCTAGAGTTCAAAAACAGGAAGTAGAGGTTTATTTGTATTTTAAAATCCTCAGCTGTTCTCCAGCTCTGCTGGATTTTCACATTTGTAGTCAATACACTGCTGCAGCTACACACAGTATGATATTCACCCTTTAAGATAGACTCCTGAAACTACATCACCACTTAAAAGGTCACAGCTGATTGAACACCATCACACTGCTTGAAGCTACGAGTGGAAAAAAAAAATGATGCAGAGAGAGCGGAGAAAGACCTCTTAGAGTCAGTCATGCGTCAAAGTCCCCTTCAGTGGTTAAAGATGCTGCCTCAGCAAATGCTCCAATGATTTCAACTATTTTAGTCGATTTTGATAAGCAGCCACGCGGTAAAGGAAGAAAAAAAAAAAATTCCTTTGCACTCCCCCCACTGTTAAAGATTCTGGGTTTCAGTTCATATGGCACAGACGACAGGACCAACGATACAGGAAACTGGCTCCAGTGTGTGAATAATACAGGCCACATTATAGAAAGTAAAATGCAATGGGGTGAGCCGAAATTAGTTCCATTACAGACAGATAACGTAGCCTACTAAAAAGAGGAGTGGAGAGTGCTCGGTAATAGCAGGAAGTCCAGAGAAATCAATACCAGTGCAGACACTCTGCTTCTTCTGGGATCAGATGATCTAACTACAAACTATTTAATCTGATGAGACTGTGCCCCAAAATTATTTTACAAGCAAAAGTAAAGAACAAAGGCTTGTACATGAATGCATCCAGCCAAAAATGTTTACTCTGGCTTACTGTGCCAGTAAGCCAGAGTAAACATTCCATTGAAAACAGAAGTCAGTTATGTTGTTGAATACGTGAAATCCCCACACCTGCTCAGACAGGTCCTGTTTTAAAAACAAAACCACAAGCCTGCTTGAGAAACAGAACATGTGAATTTCTGTGAAGCTGGTTTCTATCACATGATGGATTATGAAAAAAAAAAAAAAAAAAAAAAAAAAAAAAAAAAGCATATCAAAAGGAAGTAAGAACAGGCAGTTTCCCGTAGCAGAATGACACATTCGCTCTGAGATCACACCAAAGCACTGCCTTGCTGCTCAATAAAAGACAGCATGTTTACAGGTCATGTGCAGAGAGATTTCTGAGTGTCCTCCAGTTTTTGGATTATTTTGAATTCTTGTGCATGTGCTATAAAAACAATAACTGTTATGCTAAAGAAACCATTCCATGTGTGCAAACTAAGTACAGTGTAATATTACACACACACACACACACACACACACACACACACACACACACACACACACACACACACACACACACACACACACACACACACACCTTATTAAGGACAAGACAAATTTGAATGGTAGAACATGTTTGAAAGACACCAAATGGTTTTTTGGTTAATTCTCTAGAGAAGTGGTTTCTTTCTATCAAAAGATTTTTTTTTTTTTTTTGTGGAAGTGGATGAGAAACCCGCTGAGCTGTCTTTTCCAAGTACTAAGTCAGTACCTTTGAATGCACTCATGCCACAGTTGAGTTAAGCTGCTGAGTCATACTGAGACCTTTGTTTAGGCACAGTTCTGTTCATGTAAAGAAAACCCTCCACATTAAGTTTGATGACAGTTTAGCGTTGATATTAACACATTGTTAAAGGCCAAGAGGCCATAAATGTTCCCCTGTGTGGTTTAAGCGAAAGACAAAAAAAACTGATGAGTCAAAGCCAAAGCCATCGAAAGACATACAGGAGAAAGGAAAACTTTAGTTTCTAAATCTTTTCTTCAGTTTCTTATCTTTCTTTTAGATAAGAACCAACCTCTGAAGGCAATTCAATCATTTGAAACTATTTATGCTCCCTCTTGTCTACTTAAACTTAAAAAAAACAAACAAAAAAAAACTTATGGCCTTCTTAAGGTCCTTTTACCAAGCTGCTGGAATAGTTAGTGTACCTCGACACCCTTTCAAAAGATAGTATTTCATTTCCTACTGTTTAAAGTGTGCAGGTCCAAAACTTGCCACGGCTGTTGACATAGCGAGATTTTACTGGAGGTCAAAGCATACGACTCATGTTTTTCATATTCAAACAATCTGACAGGGGCATTGCTTTCCTGGAAGGAAATTATAGGATAACATTTCATCATAGTATAAAGGTGTTCAGTTACAACTAGTTTGTGTAGTTTTTCCCCTGTCGATAACTGAGCCACCAGATCTACACACTAGTGGGGGAGCAAACGTTGTGGGTTTTTCCTTTAAATTGTCACACAGTTTTATGCCCACAAGGTGTGGTAACAAACATATCGGACTACATACTTTACTCTTGATCACTTCCTTATTCCTTCCTATAACGCTGAGGTGTTTGAGGTACGTGACAGTAGAAGTAAACCTTTCTTTGTTCTGAACAATACACCGCTATAGTCCTTAGAATAATTTCACTTCTCTCTGGTTAACCCCTCCACCTGGGAGCCTCTGTATGCAGCTCACATGTTCACAACTAACTAAACAAAGCTTCAGTATATAATTTGTTTCCAGTTTTTTTCCTCTTCTTTTTGAAAGAAAAAGGATGGCTCAGAGGACGCTCTTATGAAACACAGTTTCACTTTCCATTTCCCCGACTGAATTCAGGATTATATTACACAATATTCTAACCCCCCCCAAAATCCCTTTTTATGTTATCGAAATACTGCCTGCCTATACCAAAACGCACAGAATAATCAATAACGAATGATAAGAATAAGTCATGTGTGTTTCTTTGGGGGGGAAATGGCTTCACCCGTTTCAAAACATCTGACCGTGAAGCTAAAACGGGTCACCCAGTCATAAACAACATTCAATCCATGCAATCAAATAAGCTAACTGGCACCCAGAAGCTCAAAATCGGTTTTAGCATGTTATTGGTGACGACTAGTGATGAAAATATGAGCTATACTTGGCCTTTTTTTAACCTGGTTTCTATGAGTTTATGTGACCGATTTAGCTAGCGGTCAGCTCTCCGTGTAAACGATGTAGCGGCTAAAATCGGAAGAAAACAATAAATAACAACAAATATTTACCGGCAGTATGTTTTTCAACCGATGAGTTTGATCAGCTCTACAGCTCCAGGTCCCCAACCTCAGCCGGCTAACGTAAGTACAAAAGAGTATTCGGGCGTTAAAAACGGCCCCTTTCAGCTTTTATTTACTCCTGATAGCACGTGAACTGATCACATGAACTCAAAGCATGTGATCTAACCGTCATCCACGCGGTCATCGAGCTCTTCCGTTAGTTTAAACCAGTCCTGACTTCTTACAGATAAAGTCAACCATCTGAATTAGAATCCATGAAAAACGATATATAAATATAAATATTTTTATTTTAATGTTAATATATGCATTTATTTATTTATTTTATTTTATTAATGAAAATGTGGAAGAACCGCTGGGTTGTGCTGTGTTAGTTGTTTGTTTGTTTTTGGAACTTAATCAGAATGAAAACCCTGCAGTTTAAAAATTTATTTGGACGCATTTTTTTTTTTTACTTAGATGATATTCTATTTATTGTAACTGAAACTGACTTCGATATTAGATTTTGATTTTGATATACCTTTATTATATCATGGTATTACAATGTGACATAAAAGTGATTTGTGAGTTTTGAGGTATTTGTCTTTGTCTTTGCGTTGTGTAGTATAGTAAAACACCCAAATTATCATCCTTATATATAAAGGTAGTACTGCCAAGGTGTTACAGGAATAAAAAGTAGAACAGCTGCAATCTAAATGAAAATGAAATGTAATATAACTGTAATGCATTTGTAAGCAAGCTGCGCAAAACTTTTAATGGAGATGTGCATGGTGGTCAAATAAAAACTGAACTGAAAACTGTGATATAATTTCCAGAGAAAGAGTACTGGGCCCAGGAAACCTTGGTGCTGTGCTGGTATCAGGAAAAGATGATTACATTTGGTCAAAACACAGTTAACTGGGACCAGTGAGATTTTTTCAAGCTCAAATAACCATTTGTTATTTATCTGTTTAAGAAAGTCTGCAATAAATACACAGACTGTGTAAATTATCTTTTTTCCCCTATATTATCTCTGTACTGCATGTGGATGTGTTTTTGAGCCAACATTGGTTTTCATGTGATTTTTACATCTAGTTTTATTCATCTGAGTAGTGTCCTGTGATTTGACCCTGATTGTGCTTTTGATCACTGACCACAGAGAAAGAGATGATTGTCCAGCTGCTTTCTCTTCCTTTTATGACTGTCATCTGACTTTGAAAGTGATGAGTTGAGAAAAAAAACGCAAGCACACCACATCAAATGTAATTATTTTTTTTACCAAGTGGCGTAAGAGCACATCCTAATTCTAACAAAAAAGTGCTTTCACCAGAGCAGGTGACTCAGTTTCACATAGGAATATTAGACTGTATTAAGGAACAGTCTAGGGTCACGTTACAGTTTGTCAAAGGACTATCTAGTTTTGAAAATAATTATGTTTTTGTGCATTAATAATTCAGAGCAATCATATTTTTATGATATTATGATGAAACCGTCTATTATGGAACTGCTTGTTGACATAGATCTCACTTCTCAGCTCCTTTGGCTAAATTCTTGAATGACAGCCAAAGTTTTTAGAACTTTATGTAAAATATTTTACAACAATTTGAAGTTTAAAAAGAAAAGTTTAGAAAATGACTAAGTAAAATTGGCCACAATTTGAACAAATAATATTTACAAATGTCTTTGAGTGCAAAATAGAGACCACTCCAAAATGTGCCAGCATTGCTTTATTTTATAAGTCTGCACATGAAGAACAATTCATGTAGTTAAAAAAAAACCTGCTCATTGAAGGGGTGTATGTCAGGACTATGAGTATTGTAAAGCATAGTTATCCTTCTTGTGTTACAACAGGGTTACAACAATTTGGGTGCATTGAGGAGCGACTCAAACATCCATTTTATTGAGCAATAGCGTGCATGCTAGGCTACAAGGTACAAAACTGTGTGAGGACTTGGTCAGTGTCCAGAGAGATAACAGAAACAGGCTGTCCAGTAATCTGTTTTATAACTGGACTACACACCGTAGGCCCTTCCATTATGAAAAACTGTAAGCGCTCTATTTCTTTAAAAAGTAGAGAGTAAAACCTTTTACTTTTCAAAAGTATTCACTGTAAAGCTCAACAGCAGTGGGTTAGCCTGAGATAAATAACAGTCTGATACAGTAGGTATGCACTCTCAGAGAAAATACGCACTCAAGGGTTGCACTTCTTGAGTCTGCTGTCATTCTGATGAATTATTTAAACATCTTGAGCATCTTTGTTTACACAGTGTCAAAGAAATGTTTCATTTTGCAGCAGTGATTTATATTTTGGCACCAAAACTTGATTTTGACACATGAAATTAAAGGTTTGAACAAGCTATAGCCTTTTGCACGTTATTTATAATGCTTTGATGAGTGTATGAGATGTTTTGATCTTTATATTTGATGACCTTTGAGAAAGTTTCCAGAGATGTGCTAGGATAAAGCTCGTGCTGCTGCACTTCCACTGATATGTGTCTATTTCTCAGAATCATAGTGATGATAAATTAATCACTGGTAAGCAATAAAACCCAGCACACTGGACTTTGATCATGGCAAATGGCTTTATTTTTGTCATATCAACAGCACACTTAATGACACGACTACCATCCACAGCTCTTTTGTGGAAATCCTCTCAGAGATGAGGTGATTTGTACTAATGAAAGGAGGTCGTCCAGTGACAAGGTGACGAGGTTATAATGAATCAGCAAACTAACTCAAGTCTGTCAGTGATAACTATCTGCTCTCTAAACATCCTCAAACTTTAACACAAAACCTTGTCCAGATCATTTCATGAACAGTAAATGTGATCAAATATAAAAGAACCTTTTAAAAGTACAAAATGAATCAAATTACAAACACAAGTAGATATTATCGTATACATCGCGTACACAAAGCAAAGCATGTTATTTCTATTTCAAAGCGATATGCATACATGAGGCAAGCGTGGCAGCTAAAGCTGTCTTCGTACAAGGCAAAGCGATGACGCATTTAAAGCATGAGTGTGGATATTTTTTCATAAGTGCACTAAATACGTTAGCTAGCTTATTGCTGTTGCGTACACATACATTCTAGCATGTGTTAAAAAAACGGTAATGTGCAGTTACATTAAGTAACGTGTAGGTAATGTGAGTGCTTCTTTCTCTATGGGAGTAGATATAACTCTCAGTCTGCCTGTATGAATGAGCATCATGCAGTGACTTAACTATCAGAAAGCTGCAGTAAATGGACACCAGTTTGAAAAAGCAGTTTCTACCAAAATCAAGTTTCTAGTTTTAAAATCACTACTTTGCTCAATGAACTCAGTTTCTCAGTATCCTAAAGTGCTGCTTGTGTTTCCTCTCCTTCCTGCACATTAAAGAAAAACATTAACAGACCTCATAGTTACTACTGCACAGTTATTGTTTTGTTTTGACACAAAGCAATAAAAGTAATCCAGCACAGTAAAAAAAAAAAAAAAAAAAATAGATAAAGTCACATGGAAGACTGACATAGTCACAAACATTATTCTGCGATTACAGTTTAACTTCGCACACAGGTTTCGTGACGTTAATACAGGTACTGACCACTTCAGACTAATAGCAGCGCATAATTTCGAATTACTTTTGACTGTGCCACAGCTAATTTTTCTTCTTCTGTTAGCTACATTCATCATCATCATCATCAACTTTATTTATAAAGCACTTTAAAACAACCACAGCTGACACAAAGTGCTGTACATTGGAACTGTAAAATAAAATTACATGAGATATAAATAAAAAACAAATAAAAGAAGAGTGAAATCATTAATTAAATAACTACTGCATTAAAAAAGAAACTAAGTCTCACTGAGGTTAAAAGCCAAGGAATAAAAGTGGGTTTTAAGACGTGATTTAAAAGTGGACAGTGAAGGGGCCTCTCTAACATGCATGGGCAAATTATTCCATAATTTTGGAGCCACAATAGAGAAGGCCCTGTCCCCTCTGAGCTTCCTCCTGGATCTCGGTACCTCCAGGAGCAGCTGGTCAGCTGACCTGAGAGACCGACAGGGTATGTGGGGATGAAGAAGCTCAGAGAGGTAAGGCGGGGCAAGACTGTGTAGGCATTTAAAAACAAACATAAGAATTTTAAAATTAACTCTAAAAGACACAGGCAGCCAGTGCAGAGAGGCCAGCACGGGGGTTATATGCTCTCTTTTTCGAGTTCCTGTTAGGAGTCGTGCAGCCGCATTTTGAACCAGCTGCAGACGTGAGAGCAATGACTGACTGACCCCCACATAAAGTGAGTTACAGTAGTCCAGGCGGGAAGAAATAAAAGCATGGATCACTGTTTCAAGGTGCTGCCTCGAAAGAAAAGATTTTAGTCTTGCCAGTCGCCTTAAATGATAAAAACTGGACTTCACCACTGCTCTGATTTGGTTGTCCATTATTTAATGTTTTAAGATAAAATTGCAACGCGGAAGTTCAACTGTATTGAGGTAGGTGGTTTAACTGATGGACAGACTGAGGAGTGACACAGATTACTAGATATAGTTAATCCTTTGTAGCACAAGTAGAGGTGCAGCTATTCAGGTAGGACAGGTATGAAAAATTAGTTTCAGTGCTGTGTATAATTTCATAACAAAGCGGGTCTTTGCTAACAAGGACTGTGTACCCTTTTATGAAGCGCATAATCTGTCTTGCATTTTGAATACACTCCACAGGACAGCACACAGTACATTTTGATATTACACCAGTTAATAAGTAGGCAGTGAAGCGAGATTTAAGATTTGAAATTAAAATGTAAAACTTGAAAGTACTTGTATTAATCTGAAGTGTTAGCTCGAACTGTGCAAGTTTAACTCCCACACAGAAAATATATCTTCTTCATCATTGATCTTAACAGTGCACAGAAATGGTAAAGTTTCCTCTAGTTCCTTATCCTGCGTCACACATATTTTATCGCACTTCCCTTCTTTCGTCTGCAAAGGTTCAGAGCTCAAAAAGTGTTGTTATAATCAGTGCACAAAGATATTTGATTAGTAAAACCCAAAAGCAAGTTATATAAAAAATTAAATGCATCTAATAAATGAAACATAATCCCTTCATAATCACTATTTTACTCATTCAATATTCTATCTAATTACTCTCCCTTCCTGAATTGGCCTGTTTCAGTGTGTATGTGATGTAGGTAAATACTAATATGTACTTCACTGCAAGTATAAGTAGTTTCTTAAAAAGTGGATAAGACATCCAACATCAATCGCCTTGTGATTAAGAAAAGGAAAGACAGAAAAGAAACGTCAAGAAACGTAAATGTTTGCCTGAAGCTGAGTTGATTTACAGTGGGGCAAAAAAGTATTTAGTCAGCCACTGATTGTGCAAGTACCCCCACTTAAAATGATGACAGAGGTCAGTAATTTGCACCAGAGGTACACTTCAACTGTGAGAGACAGAATGTGAAAAAAAAATCCATGAATCCACATGGTAGGATTTGTAAAGAATTTATTCGTAAATCAGGGTGGAAAATAAGTATTTGGTCACCTCAAACAAGGAAAATCTCTGGCTCTCACAGACCTGTAACGTCTTCTGTAAGAAGCTTTTCTGTCCCCCACTCGTTACCTGTATGAATGGCACCTGTTTGAACTCATCATCTGTATAAAAGACACCTGTCCACAGCCTCAAACAGTCAGACTCCAAACTCCGCCATGGCCGAGACCAAAGAGCTTTCGAAGGACACCAGGAAAAGTATTGTAGACCTGCACCAGACTGGGAAGAGTGAATCTACAATAGGCAAGCAGCTTGGTGTGAAAAAATCAACTGTGGGAGCAATCATCAGAAAATGGAAGACATACAAGACCACTGATAATCTCCCTCGATCTGGGGCTCCACGCAAGATCTCATCCCGTGGGGTCAAAATGATCATGAGAACGGTGAGCAAAGATCCCAGAACCACACGGGGGGACCTGGTGAATGACCTGCAGAGAGCTGGGACCAAAGTAACAAAGGTCACCATCAGTAACACACTACAACGGCAGGGAATCAAATCCCGCAGTGCCAGACGTGTTCCGCTGCTGAAGCCAGTGCATGTCCAGGCCCGTCTGAAGTTTGCCAGAGAGCACATGGATGATACAGCAGAGGATTGGGAGAATGTCATGTGGTCAGATGAAACCAAAGTAGAACTTTTTGGTATAAACTCAACTCGTCGTGTTTGGAGGAAGAAGAATACTGAGTTGCATCCCAAGAACACCATACCTACTGTGAAGCATGGGGGTGGAAACATCATGCTATGGGGCTGTTTTTCTGCCAAGGGGACAGGACGACTGATCCGTGTTAAGGACAGAATGAATGGGGCCATGTATGGTGAAATTTTGAGCCAAAACCTCCTTCCATCAGTGAGAACTTTGAAGATGAAACGAGGCTGGGTCTTCCAACATGACAATGATCCAAAACACACCGCCCGGGCAACAAGGAGTGGCTCCGTAAGAAGCATTTGAAAGTCCTGGAGTGGCCTAGCCAGTCTCCAGACCTCAACCCCATAGAAAATCTGTGGCGGGAGTTGAAAGTCCGTGTTGCTCGGCGACAGCCCCAAAACATCACTGCTCTCGAGAAGATCTGCATGGAGGAATGGGCCAAAATACCAGCTACTGTGTGTGCAAACCTGGTAAAGACCTATAGTAAACGTTTGACCTCTGTTATTGCCAACAAAGGTTATGTTACAAAGTATTGAGTTGTATTTTTGTTATTGACCAAATACTTATTTTCCACCCTGATTTACGAATAAATTCTTTACAAATCCTACCATGTGGATTCATGGATTTTTTTTTTTTCACATTCTGTCTCTCACAGTTGAAGTGTACCTCTGGTGCAAATTACTGACCTCTGTCATCATTTTAGGTGGGGGAACTTGCACAATCAGTGGCTGACTAAATACTTTTTTGCCCCACTGTACATTAAGATTTTTGCATTGGTGTGTCATGTTATAAGAAATTCTGCACAGCAGCCTGGCAGACAGCATGTTGAGTTATTGTAAACTGGTGATTTTGTATTTTCTTTTGGTATAAAGGATCCAACAGCTCAATAACTGCTCATGCTTTAAATTTTAATTACAAGCCATAGCTACTTTATAGTCATTTTGATTTCTCTTACATCCTATCCAAGGTTACCTCAGTTGACACTTAGGTGTAGGTTTTTTATTTTTATAGAGTAATAGTTAAAAATGTAGTTTGAAGGATTATTATTTTATTTTGACAAGTAGTCCAGATTTTAACTTCTGTAATCTACAAAATTTCAACTCACCCTCTCACATATCAGATGTTTCCTCAAATTGCTCTCATGGCTTGCATAGGAATATACTTTAATACAAATCCTTCAAAGTCCTGCTATTAAAACTGAAGATTTGTCTCTTTTGATTGATATTTTGGTCAATGTGACACACTTTCAGCAATTATTTCCTGTCTAGCAGCACACAAGGGGAAAACATGAGCAATATTATACCAATCTCTTTCTATGACAGTTATAAGTTAACTTAAAAGATTCTAATGCTGAGAACAGCAAAACTGGAAAATACACCATCCTCCACCCAGGCTTTTCTTTTCCTTGTACCCCAATCCTACTTACACTGCCCTCTCTCTGCTGTCCACATACTGGACCATCTGTTTGCGAGCGTGGGAGATAACTGGAGTGAGAGGAACAATGGGTGTACCAGGTGTAATTGCACCAGGAGTTGAAGCACCGGGAGTTGAAGCGGCAGGAGTCGAAGCGGCAGGAGTCGAAGCCGCAGGAGTTGAACCTACAGGAGTTGATGCTGCAGTAGTTGAACTTACAGGAGTTGAAGCACTAGGGGTCCCATCTGGGGTAGCACCCGGTGTTGTACCAGGAGTGGCAGGGATGACGATGACAGGGGTGGGGCCCAGGCTTTCTTGTTCTACACGGGGCTCCAATCTGGGTGTGGATGTGACAAATCGGGCCTCCCTGATCCGGTAGGGACTTCGGTAGGTGGAAATGGGTGACAGCTCTGAGCCCCAGCCAAGATAGCTCCCACTGGAGGGAGACTGCACATCTGCACTAAAATACAATGTAGTGCTTGACTCTCCAGGGACCCCTGATTTTTTATCTGGGGAACTAATCAGGAGGGGGGAACGCCGCTCAGGTGACCAGCCGGGAGTCTTGATGTCTAAAGAACCCACCGAAGAGGCCTCAGTCAGAGACGCCTCTTTGCTGTCGATGTGGCGGAGGCTTCCTGGTTGTTGAGGAGACGAGAGCGACGGTGAGCCATAAGCAGCGCTTTGGAACTCCTCATCACCTTAAAAAAATAAAACATTGGAAAGAAAAGTCAGTTTAAAACAATACACACGTATACTGCAGGGGAGTCAGTGCTAGAGGTAAGAAACATAGTGCAGTCTATATATTTGCTGTCTCTGTGATAAATAATAAATGCACTGTACTAAAGGTCATAGCTTATAATGCCTGTAATATCCTAATTTTTCTTTTAGCTAAGAATGAACAACGTAACTCTGGTATGTTCAGGGTATAGACATAATGTAGAGAAATCTGACTCTACAAAGACACAGAGTGCTGCACTGCTCTCCTGCTTTACACACTACTGCACACTTTCTGCTCAGCTCCAAACAGCAGACAGACACTGTTACTAACTTTCTGGCAAGATTCTTATAGTTACGTAAAACTAAACTAAAAACTAAACAAATATGTGCATTTGGGATCTTAGAAAACTAAAATAAAAAGAAAACATTGAGGAGGTGTTCTTAATTTTAGTCGTTGTCAGGTCAGTTTGGTGAAATTTTCAAAGAATAAAAACTAAACAGAAATGAGAAAACCCACTGTGGAAACTAACACAAACTAAACTGAAATAAAAACAAAAATAAAAAAAACTATAATAGCTCCGCTTGCCAGTGAACACAGCAGAGCATTGAGCTGCTAAAGAGATCGATATTTGTCATTAGAGTTGATCTAACCCTCCGACAAAAGAAAACAGAAGCACTCTAGAGCAAAATTCCCCAACGCGCAAAGACTACACTAAAACATCGATGTTTTATTATGTTTTTGTTACAACATGCTGACGTCAGTCTGTCTGTATTGCAACATGCTGACGTTAGCCTGCTTTTAGATTAACAAGCTGATGTCTGACCTTTGACCTTGATGCATTACATACTAAAATGGTGCATTTTATCATCTTTACCCACGTGATTGGAGCAGAATTGGCTGAAATCTTTAACTTCTATAAGCTGTTACTTAAAATTTTAAAATACAGTCATTTATGGCATAATTATCACTTTTGTGTCGTAGGGCAAAAGAAAAAGGAAAGTTTGTTGTACAGCTCTGTCCATGCTTTTTCATATGAAATATTACTTGATATGGCTTTTTGTACTTTTTTTCAAGGTCAACTTCGACCTTGGGCACTAACAATGAAGGTCAAGTCAAATGCTTAGCCAACCTAGGTTCCCATGTCCCCGAAGAAAGTGTTTATTGTTTTGATTTTTGAAGACAAACCATAGAAAACTGTGTATAATATAAAGTAATTTAACCTTTTCCCTCTGATAGTGCCACGCTAGAGTCTTCTTCTGCAGTTTCTTCAAAGATGACCTCCTGGACTGGGATGATCTCTGGAAACCTTCTCATATCCTGAATAGTTGTGGGAGGAGCTTTTCTCACTGGTCGGGCCACTATAGTGCAGTGAGCTGGCTTTGGTGGCTGGACCACCTCTCTCACCTGGATACATTACAGACACGTGAGCCTCAGACTACAACAAGCAAACATAATGTATCCTTTACAGAAAAACAAGCCTTTTAGTAGTTATCCTGATGTCTACTGATACTCCTGATATTTATTCTCATGACCACACTAAATGCCTACTGTCCTACTGAACTAACCCACCAGGTTTCAGCTCATAAGTGGCTTAAATAAGCAATGTACTGTATTCTTAGTTTAGAATAGACACAGTCCCCCTTTGTGGTGGTCTAGATAAGATGTTAAACAAAACTCTTGCCTCTGAAACCTGTGAAGGAGCTGGTGGAGGAGGAGGTTGAGCAGCAGCAGCAGCAGCAGGTTGAGAAGCTGGTTGTGCGTGGTAAGAAAGCTGTGGCTGAATTGGTGGAATCTGACAAATCACATCAAAAGTATGAAAATAAACTCCTTTTTATATAATCACATTTTCTTAGCATTGGGTCCAGGTTTGGAAAAACAAAATTTTATCATACTGATCAAAGTCACACCTTAAAACAAAGCAAAACAAAACAGTAAGTTTTAGGAAGTCCAGCTACTAAGATGTAAAACTCAAAAAGACAACTAACCTGATGGACACGTAGGTCATCAGGGGAGTGAACTTCTTCAGACAGACCCATCAGTCCAGCCAGTCCCCCCTCACCATATGCAGACCAGATCCTTGAAACATCCCCTGTCTTCAGAGCTAAGCGAATCAGCAGCCAGTGGTGATGCTTCCAGCCCTCCCATTGGATAGGAAGGTCCATGAGAGTCCCACCTCCTTAACAGAAGATGCACAGTCATTCTTCAGATAGATAGATAGATAGATAGATAGATAGATAGATAGATAGATAGATAGATAGATAGATAGCAACAGACCAGACAGTGTTGCATGTCGATGAAAAGTGGGCGTGACTTTCTCCTCTAATGAGAGTGTAGAGCCACGCTCCATGCAGGCCCCGGCTATTCCCCTGTGACGAATACTCTGGAAGATTTCAAAAGACTTTGGATGGAGGAAACGATAGTACAGCACCAATGCTATCACTCCTAAAGACAAAAAAACCAAGTGTCAGGAAGAGGAACATTGAGGCCTTGAAAAAGTTGTTGTGTTCCCTTTTTATAACTTGAATTTGCACATGTTCTGCGTCTCACCAATGAGGAAGCTGCAGAACACTGCAGCTGGGATTCCCACAGTATCCCAGGAAACCATGGCAAACATCCAGGAGGATGCCAGAAGAAGAAAAGCGTTCTCTAAGAACATAACCTGAGGAAGAATAAACAGACATCCAATCCCAAATCAAGATTACACTGATTTGACATTTGAATCGTTTATAGCTAATGCATGGCATCTGCTGGATGTTTTTCCCCTCAAATAATATGAAAAACACTCTATGATCCCAATAATGCGAGTAACTATCTTTGTTAGCACGGTAAAAAGCCGTCTGTGAAAAAAGTACTAATGTGAAATTTTCAGCATTTTATGTATTCCACCTAAACGCTAAAGTAAAAAGCAAAGCTCTGCACAGCTGAAATGCAATCATTTTCAAAGTCATTTTCAAATATTATGTATGCTTTCAGGTTTCTGATGATGTACTAAACTTACAGCTTTTCTTTTTCAAATGTAATTTGTTACAGTGTCTCTGTTTTGTCAGAGCCCCCGGCATATTAAACCCACAATATCATGAGCAGACAAGCTTGAAGTGAACACAAACACACATACCAGATAAAACCCAGCCATGCGGTATCTAGATTGACCGTACTTCACGTTGAGGAAGAGGAAGATGTGAATAGCTCCCAGAACAAGATTGAAGAGCCTCCATCGGCTTGTTGACCTTATGATATCTGTCTGCTGGGACACCATCCAAAAAGTTGCTCCCAGCCAGTGGACACCTGAAACAGACACAGTCCTCTTATGCTTTTTCTTTTTTTTTTGTACACTGTTACAGTGATGGATGCTCATATTAAACAGGGTCAAAGTTTCAAACAGTTTTTCTACTGTTCATTCTGTGTGATGTCAAAGACAGAGGCTATCCCTAGCTGCCCACAACTGGCTGTGAAGACTCACCGATGACCCCGAGGATCCACTGTTTGAAGATACGTGTGAAGAGCATGAGAATGGCAAACCTGGATCCCAACATACTGACCTGCAGAAAGAGAAACCATACGTGTACCAAAAACACAAGCAAAACAACAAAACACATGCTTATGACATGCCAAACACAGATGCAGTAGCATTACTGATACTGTTAGATACTATGTTGTAAACACTGCTTGTTGCGAAAGCTGTTAAACATGCCCACCCTCCACAGCAGTCGACAGAGCATGGCAGCTGGTGTCATTTGCAAGTGTCCTGGTCTGATGAGTGAACAGGCTCTGGCATAGAGCACTAAGGCCCAGCCAAGAGAAACCAAACACACTGCAAAACACACTGAGGCTGGCGAGAGAGAGAAACAGTGTGTGTCAGAATGAGACAGAGAGAGAGAGAGAGAGAGAGAAAGAGAACAAGGACAAGAAATATGAGTACACTGAAATACTGAATCACACAAGACTTCAAGATACAAAACTGTCACAGGCATAATGCTGGAATCAGATTTACAGCAGCAATACCAGTTAAAAGGGTATATTCTGAATTAGTTCTCTGTTAACATTTACTTTAACATTATTATTTTAAATAAATCACAAAACAAGTATGTTATGAACTACCTGGTCAGCTGAGGGTACTGTCAAAAACTAAATGACACTGTTTATTTAAAGATTTATTTCAGCTCTTCCCTTATACACAAGCCATAGTAGATCATAGTAGATGACTTTTAGAGCACATGCTCTTTGTGATCTAACCCCTAACGAATCTGTCTCCTCCAGTTCAGGAACTGGGGATATTTTCTGATGTGATAGGCTGAAGTGTAAATGACTACACCATGAAGCAACACTTAAACTGTACATTTTCTAAATTTAACCTTAGATCACTTAACTTGAGAATAAAAGTGGTCCTAAAAAGAGCCCTGTTGCACACCTTTCTTTATTCTCAAAGCTAACAATTTGAATATTTTTTATTAAAAAAAAACTACATTAATCTCAAAACTCTCTGAATAAGAGAGACCTTACAGCCAGCTAAGGTCTCTCTTATTCATCTTAATTTAAGTCCCTACCATCTTCTCAAAACTATCTGAGAGTAAATTTGTTTATCCGCTGCTTAGCAGTGAGTAGTTAGCACACACTGGATTTATTTCACTAATAGCTCAATGTTCCATCTGGAAATAATACAAAAAAATGAACAGGCAGACTAAGCTAGAAAAGACTACAACAATTATCCAACACTGAGATTTTTTTATAGCTGAAGGTTGTTAGTCCTGTTGCAGCACTTTCACATTAAACTTTTATTTCATCTTGATTGCATAGCCAAAGGCCATAAGAGAGGCATTATGAACCTATCCACTGCTGTAAGATAGGCATAGGTACACTCCGACAGTAAGTGGTGATGTTACTGGTAGCCAGTAACATCACCACCAACAAATACTATCCAAATTTACAACAACTGATTACCTCCTTTTATTTTTTCATTATATATTTTTATCTATCCATATTTTGTGTATTTTATTCTGCACATATTACACATTCTATTCTGTAAATATGTTATTTATTGTGATTATTACTTGCTTTTCTTTTACCGCCAATCTGAGACAGTACTCCTACTCCATGTACTATTGTAGAAAGTATGACTGTGCAATGACAATAAAGAGTTAAAGTTTAATTAAATGTCCTTTTTCTGATCTTATTATCAAACTTGAACACACGCTTTCTGGTTTCTGACTACCTGGAGATTTGACTCCTATATCAGTACAAATTAGCACATAAGCGTGGAGTAGCGTCTCGGGGAGGGTGACGACCAAGGCTTCGAACAGACGTATGGCAGATGCATCAGCCTGCTGCATGATCTCACTGTACGTATCCTCATCTGGCAGGCGCATGCACTCCCACAGCCTGTGAAAACCAAAGATGAAAATAAATTAAGAGTTATACAAAGAGAGAGAGAGAGACCTTTCTCATTTATGATCATACAAATCTGGAACTTAAACCTGATTATTGGACACTGACTGATTAAATTAATTAATTATTACCTTTTGAAAAGTCCCAGATGCAGTATGTGTGTCCAGGTGAGAGACTTCCTGCGAATTCGTCCATCTGACAGGTACCAAAGGTAACTCAGCCACTGGGGACCCCAACCTGATCATAAAGAATTATAAAAATGAATAACAATTTGTTTTTCTAGAGTTATTTATTGATCTGTTTGTTGTAGATGTTGTCACCTGGCAGCAGGAACAGGGCAGTGAAGCCAGCAAGATAGCCATAGTTGTAGTTGTGACCGATCCACAGATAGTACACGAAGCAGTAGATCACTGAGGAGAAAGGGAAAGATGTTACCTATAGCATGTCACGCTTACAGGCTGCAAACACTCAGACAAAAAAAACTTGCCATACATCCTGAAATACACATGCAGGCACTACATGCATTTATTTAAGTAGTGAGTGAAGTATATTTAAGAGTGTTACTTAAATAAACTGTTTTGTAAAATAGGCTACATCTCACAGTGGCCTTACATAACATGACATAAAGTGCTCTTAGGTTTAACAATGAACTGTGAAACTGTGAAACTCAGGGATGTTAGATGTTAAAAATAATAATTTATCCCACAAACCTAACAGTAAAATAAAAATACCAATATTTTTCCCTTTTTGCTTATTTTGTTTTCACAGCATTCATCTCTTCTTCTCCTTTCTTTGAATATTTGGCCAGAGCAAAATTAATGTGAAAGAACAGATAAATACTGGTAAAAGAATTCCAGTTGGCCATTATATCAACATCAGCCAATCAATCATCACTGGTCAGTATACTGATCCATTTCTACCTAAATTCTTTTCTGACATGAACATGCACTCAGCTGATTATGACTTTGCACACAACACGCTTGACATTTTTTTTATAAAATATAACAACTAACTCACAAATCAAACAGTACAGAAAGTTGTTAAAATAAGATCAACTTTGCCAAATTCAAATGGTCATTGAAACAAAACACAGTGCACAGTAACATGGTTCTGCTCTCCGGCGTAATAAGTACATGTAAGAAACATATTAATTAAGTAGAATTCCCCATGTCCTTGTCCTTTCAAATCTCATATCTTTACTTTCACATGAGTGAGTGATACTGCCTAAACCAGATGTTATTTGGATGAGCCTCACCAGCACATGCAATTATATGATTAGCATGATTGTTGCATTCACTGACTGTCTGATCTCAGACACCTGAACACCATCTGCTCAGCAGTGGAGATGCATCTAAATCCTGAGATCAAGTGTTCCTCCTCATTGTGCCGCTGAGCTTTCTGTTTGTTCTGCTTTACTACAGTTATGTGTCCTGCAGGTAACCTGTTGCAGCTCTGTGAAGCTCAGTTTTTCAAACTGTTTCCAGTTTTTGCAAGTGTTATTATTATTATTTTTTAATAAAGCTAAGGAAGCTCTGTAATGATTCTCTCCCATTTATTTTAATTACTTTCTTAAATGTTTTGTGGAGATAACTGAACTTCTAATACTAAGAAAATTCCTATTTTTATTTTTTACATGGCATTTACTTTCTTCTTGCATCTGTAACATTGCTGGATCCTCTTTGTTGGTACTTGGTTAATAAATTTTAATCTTTGCCACACAGAATAATGGTTCAGTGTTGTTGTTTTTTTCTTGTGTTCTTTGCTGGGATTCATATTTTGGGGGCAGCTTTGTTGCTTGCTGTACCACCCTAGTCTTGAATAGAAGGGCAGAGTGATTATACCAACCTCATAAACTACAACATTACTGCAGCGCATACACCCACATACACCCATTCTAAGAACAGCTGATCTCTTGGCATTACACTGACTCTGATTTTAGATATATTGTGTGCATGTGTTAATGCAAACGTTGCACTCTCTTCTATAGGATTGTTTATGTCAGGACTAACCTAAAGCATGTGATCAGTGGATCATTGCCAAAACATGCACATTTCAGTCTGCAGTGTGTCTCCACACTTTCTCATTGACCTCTGTTGTGCACTTCATCCCATCCAAGTTTCATTGACAACAGGCCGGCTGATGCCTCTCCTCTCCACATCACACTCTCTGAGGCTCTGCAGCTCTGCCTCCCTCCATCCCTGCATACATGTAATCTGAATCGTTTCAGCTCCGAAACAGGCGGGCTGTCCGGACAGACTAGGCCCCGTCCTGGGGTACGCCCATCCCCTCCGTCCATTCATGTACCTCCAAAAAAGAGCGCTGAAATATGACAACATGGCTCCCCTTTGTTTTTATGCAGAAAACATCACCCAGACCAAGAAAAGGCACAGTTCAAATTATAGGAAAAGTCTGACATGAGTCAGCAGTCCTGCCGCATACAGGATTTCATAACGAGCGGTGTACAAAAATAGGAAAGAGACGCTGTGACTGCGGACTTCTGCTGAGGCTCTATTATTCATGACAGCACAACGGAGACGCTGAAGTAAAAACAAATGCACAACTTTGTATTTTAACGTAGAACAAGATGTCACCCTAACCCCCCCCCCCTGTCTCATCCAGGCATCCCTCTGCATCCACTGTAGTCCTCACACTGCACATCCACACGCCGTGGCCAGAAAAGCACGCACAAACGCGCACGCACACACAATAAAGTAAAAAAAAAGGGGCAGCGTTTTGCACAGGTAGGTGATCACAATCGGCCAAAACAGCGACTGAGGCATAATGCTCAGTTATGTGTGTGTGTGTGCATATGTTTTGCATGTATGGATGTAGGTGTATGTGTCCCAGGTAGGACTCACGCGCCGTCCTCTCTGCAACCAGGAGAAATGCGGTAAAGAAGAAGACGCAAACTTGGCAGCACGGCATGCAGGCCCCTCCATTACTGGGGGTGGCCGAATAGTCTCGCATCGTGGAATTAAACCCTGAAAAGGGAGGTTTTCGGGAATAACAGCAGCGTGCTAGTCTTCAGGCCGGTCCGTGCTGTTCTGGTCTCGGTCGGGAGTGTAGCTGCAGCAACCCGCTCTCCCAGCCCCGTGTCCCCGTCCCGGCGTCAGCGCTCGTCCCGTTAAAGCGATAGCACCGATGTTTCAGGACTTAGTAAGATGCATTGGTATTGCCTAGATTTTTATACAGTCAAATCAGATAAATATGAAGTTGTTCTCTAAGCTAAGATTTTGGACTGAAATTGTAAAAGCGAAATGATTTTTCCCTGCAATCTTCTGCTCAGTCATTTTTGTTTTGACATTTTGTCATTCAAGACATACAACTTCATAGGTCAAGAATTGTGTCTTGTGTCTGTATCGTTCTGTCTGGTGTTGCACTGTCTTTGCACTTTGTGTAGTCCTGTGTTGATCGTCTGTTATATATTATAGGTTTCACCATGGTCTTGAAGGAACGTTGTCTTGCTTCACTGTGTACTCTACCACTGTACATGGTTGAAATGACAATAAAGCCACTTGACCTGAATTAATGCATTAGGTAGGGTGATCTTATGATGGTGAAATGATAGCTTTGCGCATTTATGTTAGACATATATTTTTCAGCTTACTGTACAGTTATCCTGTTTTGGGTTAATTTAATTTTGCCTTTCACTTTATTTATTTATTTATTTATTTATTTATTTATTTATTTATTTATTACATTTGTACAGCTGTACATAAATAATGGGGTGAATGGTTATGGCTGAGTTTTCCAGGATGAGCTGCAGAGGCATATTTTGGACACCAGATGGCAGTAGAGACAGCGTCACAGTAAATAATAGAGTACACTGCTTGCACTGGTTTTTGTCCATTAAATGATCACGTTTTTGTGCAACTAAGTGTGTGGGTACCTGCAGTGGCGATATCAAGGTCAAAACCTTTCTATAGGTGATTCTGTCATGCTTTATGCCCTACATTCAGAGCTTTTCTTCTTTGTCAAACCACTTCCCTGTCCACCACAACCCTTGGCTTACACTCAAAGCCGAGGGTTGTGGTGTTTGGGCTTTGGTGTTCATTCAAATAATTACTTGAATGAACATAAAAAAAATCATGGAAAGGATTTCCACATGATTAAATTGCTTTATTTTACCATCATGCAATGCTGTTATTCCAACTTAATGTACTTGAGTTGGACCAACTTAATCGATTAATGTTGAATAAACTTATTTGCTGCAGTCAAGTCCAGAATAGAAAGCCATTTATTAAAGTGTAACTCTGTTCCATGATTATTTTAGGTTCATTTAAAGAGTTATTTTTTGGAGTGTTCAACAAAATATAGTCTGGTCAACATAAAACTTGTCATGGACATCTTTTGCCCTCCAATTTAATGGATTTATAAAATTCATATGGTTTTATAACTAGTAGTATAATAGTAGGTGGGCTGGAGCCTATCCCAGCTGTCAGAGGGCGAGAGCCAGGATACACCCTGGACAAGTCTATCACAAGTAACACCGTATGGCCTCTTGCACTCACATATGGGTAATTTAGAATCACCAACCACCCTTGCTAGATCGTATCATCTCAACAATAATAAATTTAACTAAAATTAATTTCATGCACTGTAGGAACATAAAAAATTTTTGTTCAAATTATTTTGTTCAAATTACAATTAGACTCTTTCCAGTCGTTAAAGGTGACTGTACACACCATTTCCCCGGACCACATGCCCTCGTTATGTTATTCTTATTGGCACGATTCAACAGTGTACATTCAAACTGTAACCCTCACCATCATGGATTCTGCCAACAAACTTAGTAGAGGTGTGTACCACGGACCCAAAACAGACCAAAAAAACCACTGAAATTAAAGTTTATTCACTTTTTCAACTCTTCAACACAGATTTAAATGGAGCATGAGCTGCTAATACATTGTGTGATATGCAGAAAGACCTGCAGCTGATTAGCTGCCATCCTAAGCCATTTCTGTCATAATTATTAGTACACAGTCATTAGGAGATTCAGAATTCTAGCAATATAAGCACCAGTATATCTCCATCTGTGCATCGAGTTATTATGCTGCTCTGTAGAGTGGAAGTTTTACATCTATCTCACCACATTTACACTTTTTCCCTTCTGTTGCCTTTAATTTTACAGTTTCCAGAACTCACAGTGGGATTATAGCAGGTTCACAAACAAATAAGAGTAGATGAGAAAAGTGCAAAAACTCTAAAATGTGGACCATATCTTGATACCAGTGTTTAAGACAGTAGTTCTCAGACTGTGGGTAGATGCCACTTGTGGGGCATTGAGTTACTGCATTAAAACGAAAAAAGGTATCATGGGGACCCTATAAAAAGGCTCTAAAGCAATACAATGAAAATCATGTGACTATAGTTACATGGATGACAATCACCCAATGTTAGTGGAGTAGGATTAAGTGGGGCGTGCCAGAAAAGGTTTGAGAACCACTGATTGAAAATTAATCCAAATGTTATGCAAATGTTTTTGCTTTTATTTGGCCTTAAAACAAAGTACTAAAGAGAATAGTATTGACAATAATTAAACAATAAGTTATTGTTTAAAATCTTTCATTAGATTCTGTTTAAATTCAGTCATCATTAAATTAAGTTGACAGAATAAATAAAAAACATTCCCATTAGTAAATTGGTAATCTAATGCACCGATAGAAAAGTGGCTGTTAAAAAGCTGATACTTTCCAGTACAGATGGTTGGATTGTGATCAGTTTAACAAGCCAAGATCCTTGCTTTGGTGACCCCGTGTGAATAAGAAAGCAGCTAAAAGCTTGCTTAATCTCATCATTTCATTTCAGACTGTACACTCACACACAGCTGTAGCCTCTGTTATGCCCCCTGTTTGCTATACTTCTCAAAGCACTTGTTAATAATAGAAAAGTTAGAAAATCCCAGCGACTTTATGGCAGCAGCTACATATCGCAGATTCTCTGAAATATCTGCTACGGCTGGCAGCAGTGGTGGTCATCTGTGCTCTTTGTGTCTCTACCAGTTGATGTTTCGGGGCATTCTTCTTCCAAAAATGTCATTGCTGTCTCTTGTTGGATGACTGAACTATCGCAGCTCATATGTTTTCATTAATTTACACAGTAGAGGGACTTCTCCAGGCATTTCTGTCAGTGACAGTTTCACAAGAGTCACATTGGCACAATACATCAGTCCAGTAAGCTGATGGCTATTCATGTCATATAGTATTTATTCACCTATATAGCTATTAGATCCGTTTCCATCCATCAGCTGTATGTTTGTTTCCTTCTTTTTTCAGTCTGTATCTCAGTCTGCGCATCTCTCTGTTTACTGTTGTTTCAATAATATCTGTTAAGACTTTGAGTGACTGTACTGATGTCTGGTTGTCCGTTCATCCAGATCTCTCGGAGGATCCTCTCCCGCTCTTCTAGCCTCTGGGCCCGGTCCAGCTCTGATGACACACACACACAGAATAAGTTTTATGGACACTGTCCATTCATGTTACTGTCAGATTTATTATTTATTTATTATTCTATTTGAAGATAGGAGCATGTGTGTGTGATTATGTCTGGCTGCCGTGCTCATAGAGACATAACCAGAGCGTCACACCAACACAGTGTGAGATTTCAGCAGTCTTATTCTAATTAATTCATTGCTGTGGACACTGTGCAACATGGGTGAACAAACAGTATATAAAAGATGGCTTCCAGGTCTGAAAGGGGAAACCAGACGTGCTTTAAACTTGCATTCTAATCCAGCAGGGGTGACCTTTGGTTGCAAAAGAAGGCTGTTGGTATTGAAGTCTATGAGAAAATGAGTCTTTTGTAGACTTTGGTAAACACTTTCCAGATGAGTGTTATGTCTGGGTTTCTGTTAGCTAGTTTGTGGACTATGTTATTGGGCTTCTAATCCACCAATAAGTTATAAACACCGAGTCTGCCTTTATGTGTCTACGTCCTATAGAAGCTTGTTTTCACCAATAAAATGAATAAATAAATCAAATTGCCATGCAGCTAGCTGAGAAAAATTTAGGAGTGCATGCCTGTCTGATGTTTGTGTTGCAGTAAAATGATGCATAATGAATCATAAATACAGAGGAGCATGTGTTAAAAGAAGCACAACACAATAACTTTATGTTAAGTCTGCTATTTGAGTAAATGTACTTTCAAAACTGCTTTTTATTAAAACATTTCACTGGACTACGATTCATATCTAAAGGATCGGATCATCTGAATCACAGCAATACTATGATGTCATATGATGTGTGGGGTATCAAATTAGGAGACCTTATTTTAAAGGAAACAGCTTGCTGGATGTGTGAATGATGTCTTAGTGTGTGGATGGTGACATTGGTGTGCGTCAGTGTCTGCCACAGATACCCTCAGCCGATGTGAACATGGTGGCGTGCATTAGGGATCTCTCAAAGCGTCTGCGTCTCCGGGCTGATGGATCAGTTGTGTCATCCCAGTCCTCAGACTCACTTTCCCCAGTGGGCCCAGTCTCTCCAGAGGGGACGACGGCAGTATTGTCTGGGTTACTGTCTGCGGGCTGATGGTGGTGACAGCTGTGATGCCGACGATGTTGGAGTCTGTTCCTTGGGCGATGGGGAAGATTGTTAGTGTTGCCATAGTGGCAGTCTGCTCGACAGTGTATTTGGAAGACGATGGCGCACAGTGTGACAAGAAGGCCAACGCACACGCCGCCAAGAAACACAAGCGCTGTCCTCTCGGGCTGGTCTGTAAGAGAGGCAGGATAAATTAACAAATAAATTAACTGCTGTTTCATCCTTCTCTCAGTCCCTCCCTGCACAGTCTTTAGTCTTTATGTACTACGTTTTCAGACATCCCTCACCTGTCTGTTGTCTTTACACTGTTTCCACCTTCTGACCTCCACACATCTGTCTTTGAGCCAGTGGGCCAACGTCGCCGATCCCTTTTCAGCTTTCAATGCCAGAAAAATGTTTGACATGTTTGTATCTGCTTTGTGTTTTCTAGATCAAATTAATTTTAGTGCATGGGCCCTAAAGCCCCTAGTTTGGTCTCTAGAAGATCAGACCAGTGAAACCTTTTCCTTCTTTTATATAGTGTAAAAATGCATGTATGTTCCCATGTAAAAAGAAAAAAGAAATCAATAATAGGTCTTGCTTTTTTCAAAATGAGTCAGTCTACTGTTATTACAAAGAAATATTACTGCCGTAAATCAAAGAACCATCTTGGTTCAGTGTAATGTAACAGAGCAGCAGTAATATTTTTGTCAGTTAGAAAGCTGTGAAACATGTGGCTCAGATTAAACTAACAATGCAGACAAACACTCTCATGAACTAATCCTTTCTTCATGATTTGATACACAATCCATCCTATGTGGGAAAATACAGTCAAAGTGTGATAAATGATTCCTTTTTTTCTGCAGTTTTCACATGTTCTGAAGGCAGATGTCAAACTTTTAACAGACCTGTTCTTGCTCTTTGTTTCATACCCCTAGTAGGTTTATGTGCTAATATTATGTGCTAAGTTAAAGAAATTAGCACATAATATTTGCTCATCACATCAATCCCACATAAAAGCTTCTTTTTTCTTTCTTTCAATTGGACCTACTGTACCTGCAATGAAGGTGTAAGCAGCCAGTATGTTGCTAAGCAATGCCATCTCCTGGGACACCACCTTCACTTCCATATTTGGGCTTCCTGTTGTTGGAGCGCTCATGTTGTGGTTACTATTTTTCCTGCAGAAGTCAGTTCAGCACCTCATGATAAGGAGGATTTTCCCTGAATTCTTAAACCTGTAAATACCCTAAAACATAAGAATGAGAAACAAATTAGAAAATGAATAGCGTAAGTAACTTCAATAAGTCATGTACTAAAGCTAAACTACATTCATGTGAAAAAGTTTGTTTTCTCAGGACTGCATGCAATCCTCAGAAGAAGAAAAAACAAGTATACCCTCACTACAGGAATTAAGAGGGAAAGTAGCAAATAGGTGTTGCTAATCAAATGCACATGATTGATCGTCAGAAAATGTGAGCACCGCTATAGTTTTGCCAGTTTGCTGGTTGAGAGCATTTAAATGAGTGCTAACACAATGCAACGATCTTCCCAAGTGTGGAGGTCCCAGCAAATTCACCGAAGGCCATGCAATGCTCAGTGAAACTGCAAAAAAAAGAGTTACAGCTCATACTTTGCTGGCCTCAGTTAACATGATATTACATTTTGTGACAATACAGTTAGAAAATGACTAAGCAAGGCAGCAGGGCTTAGGTTTGCCCCACCTGAACAAACCTCAAAACAAACAATGTTGTTTGGACAGAAGAGACCAAAGTTGGAGATGATGTACAATAGCATGCTTGGTGAAAACCAAACATGCATGTCAGGGCAAACAACGCATGTGTCAAGCACGGTGGTGGAGGAGTGATAATTAGCCCTAAATCCTGGCCACAAATGGATCATGAAATAGAACAATGGTACCAAGCAGAGCAGCAAATCTACCACGTTTCACACGTTCATGTGAGCCAGTTGTCCACATTAAAGTGAGTACAGGGGAAGGGTGGAAAATAAAGGTACCCCTGGTAACCCCTTTTCAGTTTATCAACAATCAAAACTGTGGCTTTATGGAGACAAGTCAAAGTGGTTAAACTGTCATTTAACAAATTAAAGTTAATCACAGAGGACTTTGAAAACACTGATGCCTTACCCATCAATCTGTACCTCCCTCCCAGTTTTCACCATCATTATCAACATGCCTGAGCTGTTTTCCTGCAGCATTTAAAAGGGGAAAAAAAAACAATAATTAGGCATCCATACCTCAGATAATATTTTGTTTTTGGCACAAAAAACACGCATGTATTCACACATTCTTTTGTGCACTTAAGTCAGTTTTGCAATATCTGTGCAGCACACAGACATGAACACACACGATTTAGTGCAGAGCTCATTCACTTGAGAGAGGGTGTTTGGAAGTAAAGGAAAGCCAGCGTGGAGATTTTCAAAACCAAGTATTTTTACACAAAACAGTTCATAGACGTGGACATTGTTTTAAACGTGAAGATTGAACATCAAGGATTTGATTCAGAATAATTTCTTACTTTGTCGACCACTAGGTGGCAACAAACAGCTGCGAGTGTTGCTGAAAGCTCAGGAGTTCAAGGCTTCCCATTAAGACTTTGCGAACCTGGCAACAGACTCAAGCACACATGCTGCCGTGCACCAGCTTATAACTGACAAAGCAACTTTAGTGCTGAAAAGCGCTCATTTCAAATGTGCTAAAGTTGCAATGCAGATGTGTGGAAAGAAAATAAAAGCATAAGAAGGTTGCAGTAATGTCTCAGGACTTAAACAGCTTGGCTGTAGCTCTGCATAGATGGATGTTTGGCTTTGAGCACACTGAATTGTAACTTAAATCACGTTAACTTTCAGCTTTAATGCTGTGCCTTTTAAAGCCTAAAAGAAGCACAGCCTAGAATCAAGCTCATGTTTTTGGCTTGCAGACAGTGCTATTCGTGCTTTTAGATTGTTTTAGTGTATCAGCCTGAACTACATCCTCCAGCTAAAATCTTTGCTGCTACCTAATATTGCAGCTCAGCCGAAGGGGACATTGTTAATGTTTAGTTCCTGTCATGCTGTCATGAGCATGAGTCTCTTCGCACAGACAGATGCGCTTCTTTTTACAGAGAAAATGATTTCTACATGAAAGGGCTTACAACAACGTTTGTTTTTGAGTAACCGATTTCTGGGAAGTTTATTTTCCCCCACATGTATTTTTTGTTTGCTTTGAAGAACAGTTCAGCCGGATGCATAGAATTACAGGCCAGAGCAAAAATAAATGTAGTGGTGGTGAATTGTTCCTTTAAATTGTCTACATTTACTCTACGGTTTATTACCGTCTCTTGTCAGTGAGCTGAAAACATGAAAGTGGTTTTTAACATGCGCACATTTGGCGCTGACCTGGAAATGTGCTTGTTTCAGAGAGACAGTCCATCAAGTCCGGGCTTCAGAGAATGTCATAAATTACCCACACTAACAAGAAGTGTAAGGGGGGTTTTATTTTTATTTTTATCTAGGCCACAGAATAGAGTGTATTATATACGGCCTTTGGTCTGGACATAAAGATCCAAACTTAGACTATCCGGGGCATTTCTTTAAGCTCAAGCATAAAGAGTATGACATGATGGTTGGTGTCATATACAGTAAGTGATGATTATTAAACACTGAAATGAGTAGCTAAATCTCAGGGGGAGAAATTATTAAGTTACAATAAAGCAATATTAATAGTAATTAATAGTAAGAAGAAATACAACAATAACTCTTTAGAATAACCAGCTTAAATTACAAATCATTGTGTTTGAACTAGTTTAGTTCTGTATTTAAATTTCATAGCCCCTGTGTTATCAGTGTTACTGAACTCAAAGCTCGAGTGGCTTTTGGTGTCATTTGGACAAAATAAAAAATTTGAATAAGCTTTCAGAATATTGTAATTCAAGTCTGAAATGGTCTGGACGTTTCTAAAATACTTTGCACAGTCTCGCCTGTTACAAAAGACTCACAGGTCTTTTCATATCAGAACAGATCATTTATGATTCAGTGTTGGAAATAAGATGCAGTGGGTTAAACAGAAGACCTTCAGAGCACAGTTTATATCTTGCGTGAAGCCAAAAATCAGCTCTGACATGTTCCTAGCACATATGGAGGACACATATGGAGGACGTGCATTGCTTAAAGCGTAGAAGTATGACTGCACGAGTGGGCTGTCTATTCCAGCAGTGTTTTTCTTTTCTTTTTTTTTCTGTATTTCTGCAGACTGCAGTTTTAATGGTTCACATGATTCTTATAATGTGTATGATGGAGTTTGAATGACTTTACTTGTACAGCACCAAGAATAAACCTGTCCCCATCAGCTAGGCCATCTAATAAAAGCTCCCTCTTCCTAAAGATAATCCTAGAGTGTAAGAAAACTGAATTTATACATTAACACCCGCAGCCCTGCAGACATTTACAGTCTTGTTAGAGATAAATGAAAACTTGTGTCCTAAGATATTCTTATTCTCTGTAGCTGCAAAAAATGATGACGATAATGATTAAGCAAAATTTCCAGAAATGACATATCAAATCTGAACAATGCTTAATGCTTACACAGAAAATGTGCAAAGCACCTCAGAAAGACTTTTCTTTTCTAGCATCTTCTTCAAATAAAATCTCGCTGTAAATAAACTTTATTTAATTTCATAAATGTGATTTCCCCACAGATTTAATACACGTTGTGTGTTCTCCATCAGATTACTTCACGAAGACTCTTTTCTTAATGCCAAACAACAGTAAAGATATCAGCCTATGAAAAGGCAGCGTTTATAAAAATGAACAATGACACTTTTAAACATGTAAATCTGAACTGTGTAGAAATACAAAGATGCCAAATACAGAATGTTGTGCTCTTGAGCTGCACAGCTGTAAAGACACGGCACTGAAATTTAAACTTGAACAGATGAAAAATGGATGAAGCTCTGAGAGAAGATCAAACTGGCCTAATTTCTCTGGATGTTTTCAGCTGTAAAAACGCTGAAGCGCAGTGCTCTTGACCTGTCGGGAGAAACTAAGAGGACACTAGAGAACAAATCTGCATTTTATCTGTCACGTTTCTGGAAATATGGGCCAAGCGAGAGTCATTTTTGTCCCCTCCTTACTTACTGTTAGGCATAAAAAACACACACCTCGCGCTTTTAATTATGTTAGAAAACAAACTGAAGAGTCGAAAAGCAACTTGTCATCACGGGACATACAGAAGCAAAGAATAAAAAAAACAAAAAAGGCAAATCGCATTTCATTAAAGTGCAACATAACACGAGCAAACACAACCTCCAAGCCCTTCTAAAGTCACTGACTGTCAGGGTCATTTTGTGATGTTGTGTGTAAATGCTGCAGGACGTGACTGCCCTTCTCTCGCCCACTCCCCTGCTTACTCTTTCTTTCTGTCTTTAAATATGACAGTATAGCTTCCTGTATGTTACAAAAAAAAATAGCATTATACCATCATTAATAATTTATAGTTATGGGTATTAATCACACCTTTTAAAAAAATGTAACACCTATCTACCTTCACAAACAAGCCGCGGGACAAAAAGCAGATGTTCATCAGTATTAGAGTTGAGTGGTGAATGAAAAGTCATGCAATAAATTCCTATCAGCCAGCTGATCGCCACAGTTATGTAATGACATTAGTATGAGACGGTTGGCCTGCTGCCAGCTCATTACAGTCAGTCACACTCTGTTCAGCAGTCTAGAAATAATAAGCTGTTTACTCTGATGACTCAACTACATGCGAAAGGCTTTTTCTCACTCTGTACTTCACAGTCGGTCGATCGCACTGCAAAACTAAGATTTGCGATGCTCTTCTTTGCTTTCTTCCTTAAAAGCACTTTTTTTCTGATTGTTTGTCCAATAAATATGAAGCCCGTAGGGAACCCGAAGTCCTGCAGAACCATTGGATCAGTGCTCTTGTGTGCATGTGAATGTGAAGTCGTAAAAAGGCGTGGCAGTCCTTTGGGCACTGTTCACAGATTTAGGCAGTGGCCGGTCTTTCAGTCAGGCTTTTTGCACTTGTGCGTGCCATCTTTCGTCTTTTCATCCCACTGAAGCAGATGTTTTTCTTTGAAGCTCTCCTGACCCAACTACATTTCAAGCATTTCAAGTGACCATGTCAATATTGGCGGCTTTATGAGCATGTTTGTAGCTAATATGTCTTTGTGGTGATGGTGTGGCCGCCCTGGTGAGTGTTTCTTCAAGGTTCACAGAGGAGGTATTTGGGGATTCAGCCATCTTCTGTATGGTGCACATGATCAGAGAAAGCCTAGTTTCTGGAGGAGTGTTGCTTAGGGCAAAACATCTCTGGTGGGAACTTTTTCTTTCCAAGAAATGCAGAATACTCAATGAACGCAGTGCACGTACAAGGCATGAAATTCCTTCTGCTGATGTGGAAGTGTTCATGTGAGGTTCATGTGCTCACCACACTTTTTGTTTACCTTGCAAGGTCTTTTTTCATACTTATTGAATTGTATGCTGATATGTTAGAGACATTCAACATTTCAGCCCTGGATATTTATCTTTTTGATGCTGATCGTTAGAATAAAGTGCCTACATGACCCCCACAGCATGCAGTGCAAGAGATAGGACACCAGTCCATCAGTTATTGGAGGCAGTTTTTGGCAATCGTGCGTGGAAACAGCAGTGTCATCAGCAAAGAGGCCTTTTTTGACCTTTTAACCTTTGTAGGTCAAACAGCTTCTTGTGGGCTTCACTGTGGAGGTAGGTGACCGCAGTAAAGTGGCCAAATGACCAGAAAAGAACATTCAAAATAGCTGAAATTTCAAAATAAAGATGTGGTTTGTATAGTCTTGCATACTCTGATGGGCATGTCGCAGTCACAGATCTTCTTCATGTTGTCACTGAAGGAGTTCGCTGGCTTTTCTCAAGGATCATGAAATATTGTATCTGCTCTCTATGTTGAATGCTCTGTGAAGCCGATGACGGTAATAGTAGAGTCCCTGTTTTTTGCTACTTCTCCTATGATTGCCAACCGTTTCCAAGCTTGTTCAGATTTAAATGCACACTGACCCTAAATATGAGACGTGGAGCTTCTTCAGCACCAGGTGAGCAAAGATTTACTCACCATACAGAGTATGAATATGCTATGACAGTTTTTGCAGTTCCCTCTGTCCTCCTTGTTCTTCCAGATTGTGATGATATTGGCATATTTCATGTCCTGGGACACAGCTCCCTCCTCCCAGACAGAGGAGTTAGTGGAGTTAGCCAAGGACTGGTCATCTGGCACACAAGAGCAATGGTTGGCCATCACTGCTTTTTAAACAGTACATGCCTGAGTTCTTGATCTCCTTTTAGATTACTGGATGTCCATGATGCTTTCACTGCTTTGACTGGGTTTCAGCTTTATCCCCTCAAATAGGTCGACTTTAACCTATTTGATGCCCACATCTGCTCCCACTGTATTCAGGAGCAGAACTCAGGCATTACCTACAAGGGCGGCTCTAATCGCTGTGTTTTGCCAACAAGAAATTTAAAACACATATTTAAACTTTAACTGAACTCATGAATTTGCTTGGAGGGGTTTTCACGAATGCTAAAAGTTTATATCTCATATGTTAGATTGGCTGGATTTGTTTTAAATTGGGTCTGCATAATCTAGGGTTATGGCTCAGAGAACGTGAAATTTTGCAATGATATGATTAAAGTTTGTGTGGTTTGTTATACTGTATGTATAAATGTACATTTTTAGCAAGAACCCCGGTTCGATCCCCGGTGGACACAGAACTCCCTCTGAGGTTGCGTCGGGAAAGGCATCTGGTGTAAGACTATCTAAACACGCAGAACTACTCGCTGAGGTGACCCCGTATGAATAAGGGAGCAGCTGAAAGTGGCTTTAATGCTAATTTTAAAATACAGAAAATTAAGAAATCAAAAGTCCATCGCTCTCTTTTCAAAACATGCAAAATCAATTACACATAAGTCTTTATTGAAATGCTTTGAAATTCCCATAGCTACAGTTTAGATCATCTCACATATTAAGTCACTTCTATTATTTTACTAATATTTTATTACTAGTCGTACTTTATGTGAACCATTTTTTATTTTCCTAAACATTTGAACATTTTTGCCCAAAGTATTGGATAACAGAGGTGAAGCCGGCAGAATAAAGTGTGCTTTTCTTCAGGTATTTTGTTGGGCAGTTATTCCCAGCTTTGTTCGGTGATGATGCTTCAGTTTGTAAGAATAGGTGTGGCAATCAATGGCTACCTATGGCTCAGTCATTTACTCTATGGGGATGCAAAGTTTCAGTGATCACATCTCTGTGTGTCACTGCAGTCCATACATGTGATACCTTTCCCAGATATTATCCAGAGTCAACAGGGTTATATTTTAAATCTTTTTAGTCCCATCACTGCAATGAAAGCAATAAAGGCATATATCAAGCTCCTTATATATTAATTTTTTTCGAGTGAAGTCTCCTAGACTCCAGCCCGAGGTGTAAAACATGTTGCGCCTTTGTTTTCATACACACTGATGCTCTTCTCTCTTTTCTTTTTTTGCATGTCTGGCCAAATTCTTATGTGGCACAATAGCTCTTTGTTTTCCTCCATGTGGTTGAGAAAACTATATAGTTCCTCCGACCCGTGGTGTAGTCCACCACGACACTAACAGAACATACAAAAGCTCTTCCTGCACAGGCTCAATCCTCCACATCATGCTCATCACACTTTAAGCATATTTCTTCCCCCGTGTGTGTGACTGCTGATACTAATCTAACGTGACACTGGCCTTTCCCTCTGCTGCTGCACCGGAGCGAGAGTGTGCACGCAGATTTAGAAAAAAAAACAAAAACGGAAACAAGACAGAAAATTAAAGAAAGGAAAAAAATTACTTGGCGGCACAAAGAGTAATTATATGGAGGGAAAAGTAATCGAGCAGTGAGAAAGACAGATTTGAGACTTCCTACAAAATCATAATAATTATAAGCAGATATAAAAACCAGCAGTGGTGTCACCATGAGCAGTTATCAGCACATGTAAATAAAATGTTTGTACTTACATGTTAATAATGTGAAGAGCCCATCTGCTCTCCTGTCCTCTCATTCCTCCTTTCCTCTTTACTCTGGTCTTCTCTTTTCTCCTCCTCTCGGTACTCCTCTACTCTGTGCTCGACTCTCTCCTCCCCTTTTTTCTCCTCTCCTATTATCTCCACTCTTCTCTTTGCCTTTCTCTCAAAGAATACCAAAAGAAGACTAACAGTACAATTATAAGTATAAATCTCCTCTGCCCTCCCACAGTTGTCAGACAGGCCCAAAAGCCTCCGTCTCCTCTTCTCTTTCTTATGTAGATACAAATTAAAAATGTCAGTCATTCTCCTTTCATGCCCTCAGTTCTTCTTTCTTTAATGCCGTAGCAGCAGGAGGAGAAGGTACACTGCTCCGACTGTTTTCCAGAGTGCAGCTTTCCTTTATTCCGTTTTAGTTTTCTTTTTAGAGCGAGACATAGGTCAGCTCCTCGGGGCAGAAATGTGACATGAGAGACCCCGACAGGTCTGCCGAATCTCTCTCCTCTCTCTCCCTTTCCCAAACGTCTGCATGCCCTCCTCTCTGACTCTGCTGCTTTTTCCTCTTTCGCTCAACAACGCACACACAGCAGGACACATGTGCAGTTGTAAATGAAGACTCGCTGCCTCTCCTCATTTGCGCTTGGTCTGTTTTTCATGTGGAGCGCTCAGCAGGAGGGAGGAGAGAGAAACACTGAGGAGAGGAGAAGAAGAGGGACAGTGGGGCAGGAAACCAAGCAGAATACAATATTTCATGTGCAGTGTTGAAAAAAAGTGCTATAATTTAGACGCATCACATGAAATTTCAGAAAATCACATCACGCCTGCACCCTGTAAAGCTAAGCTTTTTTTAAATGTGTAAATATATATATATATATATATTTGTATATATAGTCACTAATCAGTAAAAGAGGCATGAGATAAAATTCAAAACTGAGCAGCACAGTGTTTCACATGCGCAGAGATGACAGTGAGTGGCTGTGACAGATGAGGATTTCAGTCACCTGTGAAGTCACCTTCTCACTGCATGGGCACACTTTGGATATTATTATTATTATTATTATTATTATTATTATTATTATTATTATTATTATTATTATTATTATTATTATTATTATTATTATTTATTTATACTGCAGTCGGACCATGTGCCCTTACAGTAATACTTATAGCTGATATTTTAGCACCAAATCAACACTTTTCTAAAAGATCAAAAACAACTTTATATCAGATTAACACTGATGAAAATTTCATTAGCTACCCCATCAGCTTGGCAGGTTATTTTTGTGCTGATGTTACGCAAGGGGAAAAGTTTGAAAAACCCTCGAGGGCTGTGGTTGGGGAGGGTGACTGAGTTAAACAAGGTACTAAGCACTCAACAGGTATGTAGGGAAATAAAAACATGCAGTGGTATCGTTGGTAAACCTTTGCTCTTAGTTAAAGTTACTGTTACTGCTATTAGTCATGTTAACTCTGGACAAAGATGCTGGCTTTTCACTTCTTCAGAAAGGTGCCAGACTTCCTAACGTGCAGCAAAACAATTCTGAGTGTAAACAATAAAACTCAAACTTGTTCAGGCAGCCAGCTGTAGTGCGCTGCTGCACACTCATATGACACTCATCTCACTGCAACACTAGTCTTACACACCCATTAAATCACTGAGGTATATTTAAGCTGTCAGTATTTTGCTCATTCTTTTGCTGCGTGTCTGTGCAGACATGGTTTAAGCCTTTCACCCAGACAGGCTCTCCAAGATGTGTACTTTAACCTGAACCATGACCTCCTCATCCTAAACCTCATGCTACATAGTTTTATTGCCTAAAATCGACCAGAGAAACCTGAAAAGGTCCAGAAGTCAAACTTCTACCACTGCCTGCAAAAGGTCAGAAGGTCATGACTATATCATTGATAAATAACAGGCAGTTGATGCTTACAGATAATGACATCATCACTAAAAGCCAATCCAGTGGTCCACCTAATGCTGACCATATACCGTATATAAAAGATATGTGAGTGGAGCTACACCTTGGTTCTTTTTAAAAGCCAGCAGGGGGCGAATTGAAAGTCTACTCTTTGTAAATTATGGTCTCAGCTGGAGACCAAAAGCAGGATGTGACAGGTCAGATATGCAGACATGAAAAAGAGCCCAGAAGTTTTAGAGTATTTCTCACAACTAGTTTAATTAATACACATGTGTCTGTGGGAAAACAGGTGCTTCCACAGGGAAGTCTTAAAGTACTGTCATGTTGTTGTTTGGATCCTTGTTTTCTGTTTTATTTCTGTTCTTCTTTTAATATTATTTAGAAGTATTCTCCCCAGTGTTTCTGTCATCCATCCCCTCGCACTATTAAATACATGTTTTCTTTTGTTTATGAGGTGTTGATAACAACCAATTAACAGTTTGCTTTTCATTCAAATTATCTGCATGTGCTGCATTTAGGAATTCTGTGTTTTTCGGTTTTCGTTAGGTGAACCACACCCTTGTGACATTTGGTTTCAAAAAACTAAAGCGGATACCACAAAAAAGTTTAAGTCTTCACAAACAGGACTTTGCGAAACACTGGGTGATCCTTTTTATACTTTTATATGCAGTCTGTGATGCTGTTAATAAGCTAATATTTCATGGTGGAAATATCAGAATTGCTCCTGTTGTATTTTGATCCCTGGGCCTGAATATTGGTCAAAATAAGATAAAAACGGAAGAAATGTTAATGCATCAGCAAAACCTGTTACAAATCTGAAGATCAACCCAGTGCTGCAATATACAATCCAACAGTCCAAAATGCTGTTGATCCCCTGGAATCCACAAAAGTTTGACGTGAAAAAGTTTCATGGCATTTCGGTCTGAAGCGAAGATATGGAACGCCTGGTAGCACCTACATGGCTACAAGTAACTGACAACTAAAATTCATTTTATTTGGTCTGTTTGTCTCTTCATGTTTGTTTTACATCATCAGGAGCTGCATGAATAAATGATGTGCATGCACAGAATGCATGCCTACAGCTTTTCTCCATACATAAGCTGGTTTTCATAAAGAAAGAGTGTGCACTGAGGGTGAGTGTGTCTACCTCAGGCCTACTACTGACCATGCATAACCCTTTTTTTTTAGATACAACACAACATCCCGTTTCATAGAGCTTGAGCTTATATTTGTAGTCTATTGCATGTATGTTTTGCATTCATGCGCACACTCACCTGTATTATTAGGTGTGATTTACCATTTACGAACTTATTTCTCAGTGATACAAACAGATGTTACAGTGGATTATGCTTTTTTTTGTCTTTTAGTCCAAGTGCTGACTGTTACAGGCCTTAGCTCTGCACTTACACATGTGATAGGCTCAGTTTCACTTCTGTGGTTTCACATCTAAAACAAAAAAAAATCTAATTTCTATTTCTCCACTTCTGTCAGGAATATCTGTTTCAGATTTGACACAACCGTGTTGTCGAAAATTTGCTGGATCTTTCCGTTGCTCTTTGTAAAACTGCGATCACGTTTTCCGTTCTACGCCCACACGTGCACAAGTTATTAAATCAGCATCTTCACATTTCTGTAATTCTTTAATGGCTTGTTTAACACTTAATATCACACAAAAGCCTTGTGTTACTGGTTGTGTTCAGGTCTGCACAATCTGAAATCTCAGCACATTTACATGCAAACTCCCCTCTCTTGCACAATTACTGGAGAGAAATAAATAAAATGAATCCACGCATCTTTTTTTCCTTGCCACATGTGAAGGTTATTTATAGCGCTGATATAGCAGAATTAAGGTTAATAGATATTAAATAAACCAAGCATCGCCTTATGTTTGCAATTTTAATGTCTAAACATTGTTCTTTTTGCAGAATACACAACACACAGACCACTTTAAATCCATAATGCATGTATTTCTGCACTTCCTGCTCAGGGTGCTGAAATATTAACTCTCTTAAAGCCGTGGAGTGTTTTCTGTCAGGAATTATTGTCAACCCTCTTTGAAATAGCGAGGGACGGGAGCTGTGAGTTTCAGGTGCTGAGGGGGGATGTTGGGTCTGCGCCACACTGGGGTTTTTGCTCCACTGGTGCTTCACTTCATTATTTAAGAAGCTTCAGGGGTGAAATTTCAGGTCAGTGTAGGCAATCTCATCTCAGCACATCAGCAAAATGAAACACCATCAACTTCATCATAGATGGGAGTAATTCATATTTACTGATCAATATAAACACAAGTTGGCCAAGCTAAAGATGTCCCAAGATTCGCGTGTGCTGGCTTTGGTTAACCTGGACATATTCAGCGGTCTTTTGGCTCTTAACCTTAAACCCCAAATGGGCCACAAATCTGTACTTTCAGCTTTACAAATGACTAAACAATTTCATAAAACAGCTGGGTACCTTAGCTTTAGTGGGAACTATTTTCAGATGTGCACTAACACACATTTGAGCAGTTTGTAAGTTATTGGAACAGATTAACATCTCACCGAGTGCTGCACTGATGTGTTTAAAGGCATTTGTGGAAACAGTTTCATCGTTTCCCACTACAGAAAAAATAACCTGCCGTGAAGTAAAGTTTGCTTATCGTTTTTTATGCGTTTCTGTGGGTGTGCCACTGATTTTGGGCCCACTGTGATGGAAAAATGACAACTTTTGCGAGGCTTGTTGTTCCAATTTTGGTAATGATTGAAAAAAATAATAATAACAATCACGACCTTAATTCAGTTCAACATCAGTTCATCGACAGCGTTTAGGTGAGTCCTCAATTTATTTATTTATTTTATTTTTAGCTAGGCGTCATGTTCTGATGAACATGATCAGAAATCAACACAATAGCAAAAAGCTGATTTGTGCTCGTTTTGGTGGAGAGTTTCAGTGTTTTAATGTCTAGGAAAAGACCTGTATGACGTGGACGTGGTCTTTCTCTTTCACCCTCTTGTCTGTCTGCTGCTTCAGGGCACCTTTACTCAGTGTAGGTTTTTGGTCAGGACACAAATCCCTCATTATTTCTGTGTTTTCTTTGTGAGGGTATTTGTGTGTATGTGTGTGTTACATAAGACAACTGTTCATGTGGTGATAATCAAATCATTCCCATGACTAACTCAAGTGGAACTGAGGGCCTCTCAGACTCATCCTGTATGCAGATGTCACTCTCTCCCTCCACGCTCTCTTTCTGTCTCCATGTGTGTTTATTCTCCTCTGTCTCTGTTTTTCTCCTCCCACCTCTAAACTGTTCTTTTCTTCTGCTTTGCTGCACTTTTCTTTTTCACTTTGTCTCATGCACACTCTCTCCCTCTGGCTCTTCATTTGCCATTTCTATTTCTGTCTGCCTCTGAACCTTTACTATACCTTTTTCTATAAGGAAAAAATCCTTTAAGAGTATCTTGAAGTCAAACCAGCCTCATGACTGACCTTTTTCTCATAGCTGACATACACTCACTACTCACTTGTGCCCCATTTTTCCTTTTAAATTGCCTTCCTTCTTCATGCAGTAGTTTCAGCAAGGTTCTGAAAACATTCCTCTGAGATTTTGGTCCATATTGACATGGCTGCATCTCACAGTTGTTGCACATTTGTCAGCTGCACACCCATAATGACAAACTCCTGTTCCACCATGTCCCTGTGGTCATAGAGATGGAAATGGTCAGCATAAAAAGCAGCCTGAACGTTTAATACAAGGCAGGAGCCATGCTTGTGTGTTTTTTCGCCAAATTCTGACCTGACCATGCAAATGTCACAGCAGAAATTGAGACTCCTCAGATCAGGAAGCGGCCTCCTAATTTTCCATTGTTCAGTTTTGGTGATCCTGCATGAACTTACAGGTGTGGTTGTCTGCTGCTGTAGCCGATCTGCTTCAAGGTTTAAAGTGTTGTGTGTTCAGAGGTGCGATATTTGAGTTACTGTTGCCTTTCTATCAGCTTCATGCAGGCTGTGACCTCTGGCACCAAAACAAAATGCTGCTCACTGGATATTTTCTTGTTTCTAGAGATGGTTTTGTGGAAAAATTCCAGTAGATCATCTGAAGTACTCAGAACAGCTTGTTTGGCACCAACAAACATCCAATATTCAAATTCACTTAACTTGCTGCCATGTGATTTATATGTTAACAAGCAGCTGATGAGGTGTAACTAATGAAGTGACCTGTGAGTGCATATATTTAGAAATTTAAGTAAACATTAAAAAAAATTGTTTATTGTAAACGTCTTCTTTTGGCCAACCTGCAGTACCTACACAGGACTGGAGATACCCACGACAGCAAGAACCACCACAAACGTCAGTGTATGCATTTTGGCAAGCTATTACAGCTTCTTTTATTTTACTGAATATGTGAATTTTAAATTGGGTCACCTTCACTAAACACATTCCGTCTATTGTCTTCTGCTTATCTGAGGTTGGACCGTGCTGGAAGCATGCTAAGGCAAGGAATTCCAGACATCCTTAACCCCAGCCACACTCTCCAGTTGGGAGAAGTACACAGGGCAGTCAATGTACGTGTCCATTGAGTTCTGGGTCTCCTCTGGGATTTCCACCGTTAGGTGTTCCAAGGTTTTTAAGATGTGGAACGCCACTGTCACAAAATGCAAACATTTGACTGATTTTTCAAGTGAATCGTATTTGTATTTAAAAATAAATAAATAAAAATCTTCAGGCAATGCTATGACACTCAAATAAGTATAAATTACATTTAATCCCTTTAGTTATATCATCACATATCCCGCTGCATTAAATGCATTAGTAGGTAGAGTTCAGCTGACTTTCTCGACCCAGTCACGCAGCCGTGTGTGTTGCTGTCATCTCTTCACAGACCCACTCAGCGTGGTTACATAATGGCTGCTGCTCCTGTGGCCCCAGAGCCAGTGGAGGGTGAAGGAGTACTTAATGAGAGCTATTGGTGCGCACTGACAACTCTGCACTGAACTCTACGGACTCTGTGGCCGGACACTACGAGAAACCAGGCAAACCAAGAGTTAACTACCACCCAAAAATATATATTTCACTTGTTCAAACATGAGAATTTATCTTCAAATCACATCCGGCTTTATGAAAACTGTAAAATCTGTTGTAGTTTAGTAAAAAATGCTGCACATAACACTGTAGTTGGAAAAAGCACAACAGCAGGATGGTGTGCTCAACTGCATAGTCTGCAGGAGGATGTTCGCTCACAGTTTAGTTATTTTAATTGGTCCTTTTTGTTTGACCGGACAATTAAATTGACAGTTTGATCACTTTTAATATCTTTAATTTGCTTTAAGAAACCCTGATACAGCGAGTGCCATATAAAGGCCAAGGTGAGTACAAACAGCAGGTTACAGAATCCGGTCAGCTGTGAACAGGCAAGTCAGGGTTAGAGAGGTCATAAACTCAGCAGTCAGTGCAGGAGGCTGAAAATGAAAGAGGAAAACAAGCTTTCACAGCCCTACGCAGACGAGGAAGTCTCACACCTTCCACAAATTAAAAAAGAAAAAGAAAAAAAAAGAACAGGAGTTAACAACAAGACTTAAAAACAACCTCGTTGATTAAAAAAAAAAGGGCAACTCAGTGGAGTACAAGAGCACAAAATATCAGACCTAAGAAAACAATGAACAACTTCGTCTCCTTACAGTAAAACTCAATCAAGGGGGAAAAAAAATGTATATGAATCCATTTCCACACATGCACTTCAGCGCTGGACGTCTAGACATCACCCAGCAGAGGTGAATGAACAACACAAATATCTGATGCAGTCGGATCAGACGTTAGCTCGTCTTTACTTTTCTTGTGTGCTCCCAAGTAAAAAGTCTATGTGACGCTGGACTGAAGTTTGCACCTCTGACCCAAAAGGAACATTTCCACATTTCCAGTAGTGCGAATGAATCTGAAGCAGACCATTTCCTGCTGTGTGCTACATGTGAGAAAGGAAGTCTGTGGAAAATATTCTGACTGGACTCAGAGGTTCATGTGTGGAAAGTCTTAAGATACTGAGCCGGCTTTCTCACAAAACAAACTCAGCGATTACCGACCGATTCTCCACGATGAAACAGAAAGGCGCTCTAAACTTTGGATAGTCACACGCATAAATTAAGAAATAAATACAACACATTTCGTTTAAATGCAGAGTTAGAAAATAATCTGAGCACACTGAGTAAGAGTAAAAACAACAACAACACAAATACGCAGCTTTTACACCCTTTATCTTTGTAGCGTCTTCATGGCTGACGTTCGTACGCGCCAACTTTAACTTTTTGAGGTCACAATATTACTGTAAGCAGGCAGGGACGAGAGGGGTGAGCCTTAAAATGTGTCGGCAGTTTGAAAAAGCATAAAAAAATACAAGTGGGAAAATACTGTTTGTTATTGCTCTCGATCTGAGTTACTTCAAAAAGTTAACGCCATCAAAACTGTTTGCATAAAAACACAAAACTCTCACCTTAATCATCTTAAACTCACTTGAAATTACTCGGCCGTAGCTGATTTCACACGTTAAAGAAAAAGCAAAAATAGTCTACAGTCAAGCCCAGCATCATCCCAATGAAGAGTAAATTATTTTAATCATATATTTAAAAAAAAAAAAAAGGTCAAAAATGACTTTTATTAAGGCAAGAAGTTGTATCCTCCCAAAGTTGCAGGATCTGTTCGCTTCTCTATCGTTATACTTCTATTCTCCAAAGATATGTACTCACGAATCCCAACATACACACAAAACAACAAAACGAGTGTTCAGTGTTGCTACAGTGACACAGACTCAACCCAGAACAACGTATCCTGAGATCTACAGTAGTAAACTGACTTCAGACCAGCTCTACAGACTTATTCTCCAAGCTGTCACTGTCCATCATTTGCCATCTACTGTCTCTGATGTCACTGTGAGAAGTGAGCCCAGACAGTTTATGATTGGCGACAGCCACAAAGCAGGCCAGCAAAGTCTCTAAAAAGCAGTCAGTCATGATCTCCTCAGAAAAAAAGAAGAAGAAAATAATATAAAGAGTCAACTTGTATCTCTTGACAGTTAAGATAAAACACTAGTTAGTTCAGTGTCTCGTTTAATGGCCTCGGCTGAGCAGACTTGGCAAAGTGAATACTTAATAAAAACCGACTGAGATACAGAGCTCTGAGAGTCTAAAGGAGAGCACATGTAGTTTTATTGCTTTGAATTATCTGCTTCTCAGCAGCTTTTGTCTGGTCCTAACTCCATCTGAAGGTTGTAAATTTTACCTAGGACTCGCATTCAACTGTGGGACACACCAAGTCTCCATACTGAGCAGGTGAACAAGTTTCCCTTTCCATCTAAAGTCATCCCGAGGAACAAAAGATGAGCTCCAATTCCTATTTCATGGCTTGAATTGTTGAAAGGCCATCTCTACTGCAGGACTTGGATGACATCAGAAGAGGTATTATTACTGCTGGTTAATATTAAATTAATTAAGGCTTGATGAATGAGACCGTCTCTCCTTACAGCTTAGAGGAGAAAGCATCTTAGTTTGTTAATGTGAAAACAAGCAGCCTTTTAAAATTTGGTTAACTGTTCTTATTTGAAAGTCTCTACAGAGGATGTAGTTTCTTGTTTCAGTTCTTCCTTTGCGGCTACTTGTGTCCATAGAGCTGTAGGTCGAGCAGGACCCACACTTCCCCTGTTGGGACCTCGTGCAGCAGAAGCCGACGCGTCGCTGGTCCCTTGTTCTCGAACTCTTTCTTTATGGTCGCCACTGGAACCTCGGTCCGGCCCAGGAACTCTGACACGAGAAAACAGAACAGCACATGAGTTCGGAGGAAGTTATATTTATTTATTTTTCTGTTTTTAAAGAAGAAAACCATGTTTAACTTTTTATACTTTTTGTAATTATCCTGTGTACAGTTTAACTAAAATATTCACCAACAACAGCCAACGTTTAACCAGTGGGGGTGTTGAGACAGTTTCAGTGACACATGGGATGCTCTTTTAATATTTCTTTTAAACCCCACAGCAGTGTGTTCAACTAATTTCACACAGTCCCCCCGATTGATCCATGTGCTGGTGTGGACCTCTGACCTCGTGTTTGACACTCCCACCCTACACCCATGTCTTAAGAGGATTTGTCATTCTGCCACTGAATAAAATAACCATTTATCTATTTTCTACAGCTTATTCGTGTCATGGGGGCAGGAGGCACACCTAGCCCCCCCTGTCTCTAGCTACCTCCTCAAGCTTATGTGAGGCATTCCCAAGCCAGAGCAGAGAAATAATCTGTCAGCTGTGTCCTTGGTTTGTCCTGGGGCTACGTCCTGGTAGTTCACTGTGGTGGGGTGTGGTTTGTGGCTTAGCTGCAGGGAGGGGTGGAGCAGTGGGCTCAGAGAGTGTCAGGGGAGGCTGGGAACAGCCAGTAATCGTCATCTAATCATGCCTCCTCTATTTCAGGAGGATGCCGTGACCCGGAGAAGAGGGCAGTCCAGACAGGAAGCTAATGCTAACAAGCGTGCCGACCCAGCTCAGAGGGGAGAGTTGCTGGAAAGTGACTCAGTTGTAGATGAATTTATAGAGAAAATTGCCGTAAATAAATACTTAGCTTGCTCCATGACATGTGTTGGGTTCTCAATTTCATAGATTGTGTTCGGGAGGCAACTTAATCAGACGACTTAACCAGCTCCAGCTATCCACAACCTTAAACTTTCAGTCGTGACTCAGAGATAGTGACCGTAGGTGAAGGTGGGAATGTAGACTGAAGTGTAAAACAGCAGCATTACTTTCACGGCCAGTTCTCTCTTCACCACAACAGACCGGTACAGCATCCACACTAATCTCCAACTCCACCCTCTCCTCACTCAAAGACAAGACCCCCAAGATACTTTTCTGCACTTGGAGCAGCAGCTCATTCCCAACCTGGAGTGGGAACTCCACTGTTTTCTTACAAACAAGTGTTAATAATAATTTAATTTGTATACATTTACACCATAATCTAACTATTTTATGGGCTTTTAAGGAAAGAGTTCTGAACAAACTTTAGCAATATTAATAAAATGAAATAATGTAATTAGCCAGTAGCTAACCGTCTGGTGAAAACTGGTCTTTTTCGTTGATGGCAATGCAGAGGACGTCCTGGTAGATGTCTTTGATGTGAAACTGACAGTTGAAGTTCCATTTGGGGTTCAGGGTGTCGTTGATTACTCTGGATGTGAAGATCTGAGCTCCCATGGTCACTTCACAGTAAGGGTTACTTTTACCTGCAGGAGGGAAAGACAGCAGACAGGCATGAGGAGGATGTAAGAGCAGGTAAAGAGAAAGCAAGTTGAGGATTGATTCAGATAATCAAAAAAAAAAAAAAAAAAAAAAGGAAAAAGGAGAGTCAAGGAAAAAAAGGAAGTAAAAATAAAAGTGTAAAAGTATAAAACAAAGAAACAAAAAGAAAAGAAAAAAAAGCTGATGATTTGTTTTTAGTGCATTCATGCTCACCGTTGGGTTTTGCTGCCTTGAGTTCAGTGGCTTCTAGGATGGTGACGAGCAGTCTGCCGATTCCACTGCCTTTCATAGAGCGTGCTGTAAACACGTGCACAGAAAGCTTAAATGATTGTTTGAGATTATCGCGTTTAGGTGACACGAATGTGGCTCTTGGAGTGTAGACACAAACCTTGATAAACCTTGTCCCTTTTTTTCTTTTCAGTCTCAATAAATTCCTCAGACGCCACCTTAATCTTCTGAACCCACGCCGTCCTGAAAAAACACAAACACGCAGGAATTCGTACAAGCCACTGATTCACTGGCACATTTCTCTGTGCGTACGCCGACGTGTGCACATACCGTTCATTAATGTTGTCTGTTCTGAGCATGTAGACTTTGTCAATGTGTGAGATGTGGAAGATGGGCTCATCGCTGGAAGGATCTGGAAGCTTGACCAGAGCTTCGTTCAGGAGGACGGGCTACAGGAAACACAAGATGAAACACGGTCGGGCACAAACACAAAGTCTAACGTTGCCTCAAAGGAGATTTCCACTCGTGTGCATCTCTTACTGGTTTGTAGATCTTTAGCTGTACGTTATTCTTGTTGCTGAACAGTTTATCAGGTCCAGATGAGGTGAACTGTTTAGCCGCGTACGTTAAAAGCAGGAAGTCGTTGAAGAGGAAAGCCCAGAGTTCCTTGCTGCTCTTTGCCTTGTACAACTGTGACGATAGAGTGATACACCCGCACATGTATGATTAAACACTTAAAAAACTAACAACATTAACTGATTTACTTTCGCAAATCTTCAGCAAAACACGACTTTAAATTATTTAAAGCTTACTGGTGTCTGAAGATTTTACTTTGTGGTATGAGGCTTGTAACCAGTAACACTACTTCCTGGGATTTGAACCATTAAGTTTCAAATTTCATCATCCGTTATGCCCCATCCTGCCAGCCAATATGAGAACCTGCAGTGAAACTCACCTTGCCGCTGTGGAGCAGTTTTCTGGGGCCCAAACAGTTGGTAAGGGAATTAAAGACCAAATGCTGTAAAAAGCGAGAAAGTTTAAAACAACGTTTCAATGTTTTCACACAAAGATCCATGAAGGAAAAACCGTAAATCTCAATACCTCGACAGGACCGTCACAATTAACGTGGCTCTGAATCCACTCCAGTCTGTCGGAGTTCTCCTTCTCTCTTACACCCTCGTTCACCTGCACAAGGTAATCGCCCAGAAACATCACATCAGATTCTTTCAACCACAACACAGAGACTTTCTAATTAAGCGACTCACTGGGTTCATTAATAAAGGAAATGATGATCATAAAAACCTGTTTACAGAGCTCCTCCGCCCTCTCCAGCGCCTCTTTCAAAGGACCTCGGTCAGCATGACCCTCTGCAGTGCACTCCAGGATCTGCACAAGTAAATACACTAATAAGCTAATCGTGCTCACATTTGACGTTAATTTTATTAACAACTATTTTCCGTCACTGAAGAGTGTCTTTCATTGGATACTCTGTCGATGAACATGCACTGCAAAGATATTGGAGCGTAATTTTGACTACTTCTGGCAGTGGAAGCTGATACCTGGTGCAGAATGAGAGCTTACCGTGATAACTTCTGATCACGTCCCTGAATGTAAAGCTCTGGCTGAAAATACTCTCCAGGGAGAACATTCATACTTAAAGTAAAAGTATCGTAGAACTGGAAAAAAGCGCTTGCATAGTCCGTCACTCTCCACACCCTTATAAATTCTGTTTTTGTATATTAATGTGAGTCTAAATATTTAAAACAGCTAACAATAAAATAATAGATACAATTATGACAGAATTTATAAAACAACCAGAAAGTCAAATGCAGCCAGTTAAGGCCACACTTGAAAACGATGGCCTACGTTTTTGATGTGCAGTGGGTAGCGAGTGATCCTCTGCATTGGTTTCAGCAGGAAGCTGGACAGCGGCATTCCTTTACACCTGTAGTCTGTGGCGATTTTCTAAGAGAAAAAAGACAACATTAAAAGATTAACAGATACATTCTTGTCTTTCAACAAAACCGGAACCCCTAAAATTCCCAAACTCTAAATGGAAAACATGAAGCTCTCATTGGAAGCGGACAGGATGTGGGAATCCCTCCTACCCTCATGAAGTCCTTAAAGTCTGAATCATTGTCAGTGCGAGTCTGCAGCAGTGTGGCGCCGTTGAACTGGGATGAGCAGAAACGGATGTAGGGCTGCATGTGGGACAGCTCGGCAGCCAGGATATCTCCAATCATCCCCACTGGATTGTTCTCTCCACCCGTCTTCTTACGAACGCGGAGCGCCCTGCACACATACACAAGACAAACCCCCAACATGCTTTTTTACACTGAAAAAAAATCTGCACAAACACTCTTCACAGCATTTCCTCACGCTATCAGAAACACTGTCGCCTCTTCTCTGCCCACAAGGTATTTACTTGACAAATTTTGAGTTGCAGGCCAGCAGTTCCTTCCAGTTGACAAAAATCATGTTCATCTCTGACTCATTCAGCCGGCCCGACGCAGACATGGGCTTGCAGAAAACCTACACAAGCAGAGGAAAAAGCCACAAATATTACAAAACACACCAAGTCCCAACTCACACACACAACACCGTAAGAACTGCAGCGTGTAACTTTTCTTGGTGTGATTTTTGAGAACGCTACTTTTTGCTTTTACATGTATTATTCAGCAGATTTGTGTGAAATTACCTCCAGCACTATCTGCAAATCTTCCACATATTTTTCCTCAGTTTCTATCAGCTCGTGGATGTAACCTTGCCTCTTCTTCTCTTGAGGGCTCAGTGAATCCAGGCTGTTCAAGTCCGCACACCCTGCAAAACAGGAGCAACACCCAGAGGAGAGGTTTGCATGAAAAAGAAAACCAACCAACCAACCAGTCCATCCACTTCAACAAAACCCACAAATGACTGCTTGTACCGATAGCCCAGGTTTGAGTTTACTGCCTCCTGCTGGAAGTGTCTGCACAGGAAAACAAAAATGATTCCTCCTCTGTACCCTCTCATACATTACTTTCAGAAAGGTTTAAAAAAAAGCAGGTGGCAGACGACAACCGTCTAACACACACTTACCTGATACAGGGCGCCCATTCATCCACTGTGAGGATCCCATGCAAACTGACTGCTCATCCCCTATAAACTCCTTTCTTTCCTCTCCCTCTCTTGTTTCACTCTCATCTGCTGTGTCATCCCAAAGGTTTAGAAAGTGAAATCTGTTCTGTGAATCCATTGCTACGACTGATTGTAGCTGTCTGGCTGTTCGCTCAGTGTGATTGTACTCTGTCTCTCCTGTCAAGTTTGGCTCTTTCTGTGCCGTTATCTTCTTGCTGGGATAAATCCGTTTGTACCAAAACAGGAAAGGGAGTCCTTTTTTTTTTTTTCTTTCCCAACCTTGAATTTGGGGGGGGGGGGGGGGGGGGGGGGGGGAAGAAGGTGGATAAACCTGACCTTCTCCTATTTTTCTGCACCTTCATCCATTAATAAGTCTATAAAACTGTGGATATTCACATGTTTTTAGATAAGGTAGCCCAGTACAGGTTGGCCAAAGTCACATAGATAACATTAAACAAAAGCAGAGAAACAAATTCCAACTATTCAAGAAGCAATTCTTTGGGACTAAATTACAAATCAGATCCATGCATGTAAACAGAGAAAAGAGAAAAAATAAAAAATAAAATAAAAAAAAATCACAAAAAAAAAAAAAAAAAATCACAAAAAAAAAAAAAAAAAAAAAAAAAAAAATCACAAAAACAAGGTGAGATGGTTTTCATCTATTCGGTCATCTTAATCGTGTGGATTTTATTGAACATGTAAACACTGAGCACAACTCACACAATCTTTATTTTATTTATTTTATTTCAGATTCAGAAAATATACCACACAGATCTTCCATCACCTTTGTAGCACAAATGTTTGGTATATCTTTAAAGTCAGTTGTGCAAACACTGTTAGTGTTGTTCTCTATGGCAGCCTTTCACCTGAAATCCCAGCAAATAAACTGTGATAAAACAAATACAGGCTCTCCCCACTCCCAAAAACGTAAAAAACCCTTTAACAATGATTAGCTCTTCTTGCATTACAGGTCATCAAACTCTTTTGTACCATTTCTAATTTCTCCCTGGAGTCAGTGCACCAAGAGAGCATCCACAGGATATAAAGTCTTTCACCCATTGATCTGAATTTATCCCCAATCCCAACATTAACCAGTACCTCTTTATTTATTTTAATATGTAACCTGTGGTTAACACTATCAGCAGACATGCATTCACTCCCTTCCACAATAAAATCACCCTGAGCAGCAGCAGAAAAGCAGCATTCATTAATATAAAGTGCAGCACTCATCTTTAAATATCACCTCTAAAAACAAGGCTTACTGTAACACCCTTTTTACACATGCACCGCAGTCCTGAACCTTTCTAGACCTTAACTATGTGAAAATGCAAAATCCAAATGCAGCTGGATTGAACATAAACTGGTCTTTAACCAGATGGTTGTACCATCAACTGAAACAAAACACCTGTAACACCTTAAATGCAAATGAATCATCAGGTTGTTATGACACTGAAACTTTGAATCAATAAAGTGGAAAAAGTATTGACAAAAAACATCTAAAGATGAAGTTGTGGCCATTGAAAGGATTAAACTGACACTAGTTAACTCTGAGAAAACAAAAGAAAACATGAAATTATTGCTTTTAGATATATGGACTTATTAGTTTCACACTTTGGTTAAGTTTAGGATAAACAAACCGGTTTAGCATTGTAAAACCAAAAACAAACAAACAAATGAAACCCATAAAAAACAAACAAACAAACAAAAAACTTTTTCCCCAGTTACAAGACCGAGACATCACAAAAATGTGATTGGACACTTGATGTTTGTAGGAATAACACCAGCAGAGAGATAACAGACAGTGCAAACACATCTGAAGGAAACATTTTCTGTTGTGTGCTACAAGAAAGAAAGAAAACTTCAAGGGACAACATTTCAATCTGGAGTTCATGCGTGACAACAGGCCATGTCTTTAATGGTTTACTCACTCTAAAGCCGTTTTCCCACATGAACTTTGGGAAATTTAGCAAGAATTAAGTCAGAATATTTTCCTTTCTCACATATGGCACACTCCAGGAAATATTTTTCTTCAGATGAGTCCATATTTGGTGTGATTTAAGTGAGTGAACTGCCTGTAAAAAGCATGCAGGAGGTAGAAACATGACACCCACCATCAGCTTTGCAGTTTGCACCATCTAATGCACCTCGGTGAGGCAAGTCCTAGAAACGTTTGCTGCTGTAGTCTAAGTTTGATGCAGATATGCTCATACTGGATTCTTTGTTCCCTTTTTGAATCACTTTCATTAAGACAGCAGGTCAGACTTTATAACATTTCACTGGAAGGACAGCAGTCGGACCTTTTCAATCCTCCTCAAAATTATTCACATTTTTGAGGTTTATCATGATCTCAATCTTTAGTATGAAACAAGAGTTAAGGCAGCTGCAGTAACACTTTACCATCATGTCTGATTAAAGACACATCTCTGAGGAACAGTTAGGTTTGTGTGAGCAGAACTCCAGAAACTGGAGAGCCAATAACGGAAAAGAGAAACATATGACAAAGACAGGTTTGGGCTGAATGAGGGAGGAAATGTGTCTACCGAAGGAAGAAGAAGCCACAGAGAAACCCACTATCACTCAGCGTCAACTTTTACAATAAAAAAAAAAAAAAAAAACCCGAAGGAATCAAAAAGTCACAGAATCACCACAAAGAGTCATGAAAAACTAGCTTCACTCCCAAGTTAATTTACTCAAGCCCTCCTCATTTTTAATTTTTCACCTGCTGCTTGAGGTTGTCTTAAATATAGTGAACAAAATGAAATTTGCTTAATGGGAGAAGTTAGAAGATAAGTGTCCAATCACTTCAGCCCGTCAGAGCAGAGTGTGATAGTGGGTCTCTCTGAAGTCGGGAGGTGAAGAGGGAGAAGAGGTGGAGGAGGAAGAGTCTTTCTACCACCCTAAAAAGAGAAACAAACGAAGAACAAGAGAGAGGGAGAAATACAGATTGGGAGGGGGGGAAGACGGTCAGTGTGAAGAAAAGTGTGACAGACGAGCTGATAATAAACTATCAAGGGTCGCAGATAGGCAGGTACGGGTAAATGAACAAACACTTAAGAATAGTTAGTCATACAGGTTTGAAGCAACATGGAAGAGAGATTTACATACACTGCTGACTGGGGTCAACGTCCGCCGTGGTCATCTGAACATAATTGGTGGGGAACAATCCAGTAACCCCGTTGGATTCTCCTTTCCACCAGTCAGGGTTACTCTTGTCTAAAACGTTGATCAGTTGCCCTTTAGAGAAGCTCATCTCTTCCCCATTGGCGGCTGTGTAATCATATATGGCGATCACCTGGCAGACTGAATATGAAGAGGACAGTGAGGTTATTATTTTTGCCTAGTCCACGCTGGTATTTTATTAATGCTGTAAAATGCATGCTGCTTTGACTTTTGCCCTCCCCCAGTGACTTAAAGTGGTGTCTGTGTGTGTCTGCATTACCTGGTTGAGGTGCTGGTGTGGACTTGCCACTGCTGGATTCCAGTACTTTAACATGAGTAGCAGGGAACCAGCCCTTCTGACGCTTTTTACCACGAGCCTGGAGTCAGAAAATACAAACAGTCACTGGCTTTCAGTGAGGTTTTAATCAGACTCACAATTTTTTTTCCCAAAGTTCATGATTGCTTGAGTGTTATGCCAAAACAAAAGGAATGTTTATGTCCGAGCAAATAATCATTTCATTTTTCTCCCAAAGAAAAAAAACACCTCTGCTAGTCAGAGTCAATAAAACAGACCTCTCAGTCTGCTTTTCACTGCTGGTACCTTTTAGAAGCTTTTGGTTAAATTATCTGACAAATAATGTGATTTGCTGCACAGTTCATTTTACTAACACAACATCCAGCGACTAGTTGTGTACAATACTGCAAAACTTGGTACTGATTTGAACCAAGTAAATAGGCCCAGTATCACAGATACCAAGTATCTTTGAACAAGGCAGATGGGCATGCTGGGAATTCTAATGTGCAGGAATGTGGAAAATGTGCAGGAACCTGTTGAAGTCAACAGTGCAACAGCTTGTGTGATCATTGTGTGTTTGTTGTCCAGCAGTATAATAAATTATGTTTAGCAAAGAAAAAGATAAAAGTGGTTCTCTAAGGAGGAAGGAGAAACGTAGGCAGAATGAGTACAGCCACAACTTTGGAGATGAGTGCTGTCAATGACTTTGTTGAGTGCAAGGCCTGAAAGAGGAAGATGAGTGACTGAAACACTTCTTATATGTTGGAAATATGTACTCATAGTGGAATATGTGTGTGTGAAATATCTATAAGCTAAATAATGAGGAATTTTATAAATGAGTGTGCTTGTTATACGGTGACCAATCCACTCAGTCTGTGAGGACCTGTGGTTAATGGGCTTCTCACCGTTGTTCGTGCTTATAGACATTCGAGTTGTCTTTGTGCCTTTGTGTCAGCAAGGATGAATCTGTTTTGGGCTTGTGGTAGCCTAGTTAAAAAAAAGAAAAAGACTATAACTTTAAAAACCCCTAAACGCTGACCTGCAGTTCACCAAGCCACCAGCCTGAGACATCCTTGCTGAGGATGAGGATGAGCTGGCCATTTTCCAGATTCAGCTGCTCAGGACCAGTAGAAGCGTGAGGTCTAGTAACCTGAGCGACCTCTGTGGACATAAAACACAAACAACTTATTTCAGAAAAATGTACAATCAGGACTTCAACAAAACATGTTTGAAATTTAGAACGTTACCTTGCTTTTTCTTTCCAGATGTGCTCGATGTCTGAAAATAAAAGATGGGTTTATATTTTAGTATGTGTTCTTTTATAACCCTTTATGTTATAATGCAATCTATTATGAAATTGTCACAAACTGAAGTCTTAAATAAGACCTTCCCAAATTATTTATTGCAGCAGACCAGTTCATGCCCCGTGTGTGTTATGTTGAGTGTTCTTACATCTGTCTCTTTAGGTTTGACGTAGTTGCTGGGGAAGACGCCCGTGCGGTTTCCTATCGAGCCGTTCCACCACTCTCCATCTCTCTTGCTCACCAGGATCACATCTCCCTCTTTGAATGTCAGATCACCGGACTGTGGAGACTCGTAGGTGTACAAGGCCACAAATTCTGGAAAAGAAAAAGAATCAAAAAGACTAAAACACAACAATACAGCTATAGGCCCACGTGTTGTTTACATCGATAAACTAACCTCCATCATAGTCCAATTAAAAGAGTCAACAAATCCTGAATGATAGCAGATGAACAGTAATGTTGAATTTTGAATGAAGCATATATTATCTAAATAAATGTGAAAAGCTAAACAAATCGACACCAAGGAGGGAAAATTTGTGTAGTTTAGGCTGTTCAATCATTTAATCTTTATAAAATGTTAAAATATGATCCCAAAAAGTTGATTCTGTTCATCTGGACGTTGAGTTTTCAGTGGGAGAAACGTTTCTTTGCTTATCCAAGTGACTTCCTCAAACAGACTGTCAAACAGACTGCATACAGTTTGGACTCTTAGTTGTATTCAATATCAGGAAGCGCAGTTTACATTTCACAAGACTTTTTACTTTACCTTCAAGCTGCAGGCTATCCCCATCAGGAGCATCAGCAGAGGAGCTCTTCACACTGTAAAGACAGAGACAATATTACAATACATACATGCATAGTAGTCTGGCAATCCACCCATGCATCTCCCAAAACTTATGACGCCACACGCAAAGTTTAACTAAAGAAATGCAAACCTTTCTAGTCATTGGGGAATCTGCTCAGGCCTTCGTAAACCTGCTGTCTCATTGTTTTGGTCACCAGCCAAATGTCACAAACACAGATGAACCTGCACTTGACTGACTAGTAAATCAAGAGCTTAAACTTCAGGCTCAGTTTCCTACAATACCAGCTGGAATCAAAGTGCATATCCTGCTGCACCTGTGAATGTAGGTGACTGGTCATGTTATCATGCGGCTTGACTTGACTGATTTAGTTTGAGATAATGGCACCAAAGTTTACATATGGAAGGCGAACAGGATTACAGAGTTTATGCAAATTAATGGAGATTAATTAATTAAACAAAAGACAATGAAGTATGTTTTTCTGTTTTACTGATTTTACATAAGTACACAAAGCCAACGTTCCCACCATACAACAGACTGTCTAAATCAGGCTGGCCAACCCTTGAAAACATATCTCCTTATGTTTACATTTGATTGAACGTGAAAGGTGAAAAACTGTATTTTTCACATGATCACTAAGACTTGAATTCAGCCGTGTGTCAGTAGTGAATAATGTTCATCCACACAGGAATTTTCTGCTTATTAGTGGTCTAAAAGAGGTCTAAATTATACAAAGTGTACAACCTCAGATTGTCATGAAGGCTGAAGTTCAGATTAAATCTGCTTCAAAACTAAAAGTTAAAATGCTAAAATGATTAATGTTAAACAAGAAGAGATGTGTTTTCCCCTTTTATACATATATATAGTGATGGTAATAAGAGTGATATAGTAATAAGTCATTTTTAAAGAGTAAACCATAATAAACCAAATATTAACATTTTTGCAGCCTGAATTACTCTTTAAGCTGCGTATTTCATTACAGTAAAGTTTCAGGAAGAAAGTGTCTCCTAAAAGGAAAGGGAAAAAAAAAAATCATTCTCAATGAGGCTTGTTAGTATTATCAGAAACTAAAATAACAGTAAGCGTTTCCATTTCCAAGGCTATAAAAGACTGTTGAGATTTTGAATCCAAATCCAAGAAGGAAAAAGCTGCTGATGTCTTAGAAAAAGTAAAGATCCACACATAAGCAAGTACTTACTTTGAACCCTCATCTTCTCCAATAGGTTTCACATATGTTTTGGGGAACCAGCCCTGTTCGTCGTTCAGTTTTCCCAGCCACCAGTTCTCCTGCTGCTCCAATACCTGAATCACATCGTCCTTATTAAAGTTCAGATGACTATCTGTCTTTGCTGTCCAGGAACAGAGCGCCTGGGCTAACAGGGTACCCACCACCCGCTGATGAAAAGATAACAGCACAGAGAGGTTGAACCTATCCACATAATAATTATACAGTTGTAAGGAGCAGTAAGTGCTGTGTGAAGCCCTCACCTGTTCCTGACTCTCAGAAGTTGCAGGGTTTGGAGAATGTGTTGGTGTGAAGGCGGATTTTGTCCCGGACACTTTGGCAGCCTTAAGAGCATTACTAAGCTGTGACTGCAGCGGTAGTTTAGCAGGAGGAGCAGGAGCAGTGCTATCAGCTGTATTCGATGGGCCCACTCTCTCGACGTAGCTCTCTGGGAACCAGCCCATCGTCCCCTGCTTGCTGCCATACAGCCAGCCTTCCTCTCGCTCTGTCGTCTCATCAACCTGAGCAGAGGAGAGAAGGTTTGAGACAGGAAAGTTAAAAGCTGAGGGTCAAAAAAACAACAACAACAAGAAAAAAAAAAAGAAAGAAAAAAAAAAGAAAAGAAAAGAGTGAACCCCTGATTTTATTCCTACCTCGATGATGTCATCTGTTTCCAGGCTGAGCTCTTCGTTGTTTCGTGCAGTAAATGGGTAGACTGCTTTGAAGGATGTGAGCGATGCTGACTTCCTGTGCTGCTTGGCCCTCGGCTGCCCGCCTGTAGCACCAAATCAGACATCATAAAGTGAAGTGATCTATAAAACAAAGACAACAGAAGCTGATAAAGGTTTCAAAACATGCAACTGTCCCTCACACCTTTCCGCTCCTCCAGCCCTCTCAGCAGAGCTTGAATATCAATCTTCCCTCCTGTTTTAGGTGGTTGCTGCTGCTGCTTCTGCTGACGAGACGCCTCCTCCTTCCGCTTTCTCTCCTCTTCAGCTTTCCTCCTCTTTTCTTCCTCCTCCTTTCTCTTCCTCTCCTCTTCTGCCCTTTTTCTCTCCTCCTCACGCCTCTTCCTCTCCTCCTCTTGCTGCTGATGAAGCCTTCTCCTCTCTTCTTCCCGCTTCCTCTTCTCCTCCTCCTCCTGCTTTCGCCTTTCCTCTGCGTCTCGGAAAGCTGCTTCAGCAGCCCTCTGTCTTCTCCTCTCCTCCTCCTCTCTCTCCCTTCGGCGCTCCTCTTCCCTTCGCACCTCTTCTAACCTTTTCCGCTCCTCCTCTAACCTCTTCCTCTCCTCCTCCTCCCTTCTGCGTCGTTCCTCCTCTTCTCTCCTTCTCTTCTCCTCTTGCCTCCTCTCCTCCTCCAGTTTTCTCCTCTCTTCTTCTAGCTTCCTCTTCTCCTCCTCCAGCTTTCGCCTCTCCTCCTCCTGCCTCCGCCTCTCTGCTTGGCGCTGGCGCTCTTCTTCTTCTCTTTTCCTTCTCTCCTCTTCCTCTCGTTTTCTCCGCTCTGCCTCCTCCCTTGCTCTGAGCTCTCGTTCTGCCTGCTCCTTGGCAGCCTGGATGAGAGCCTGTCTCTGTCTCTCCTCCTCTTCCCTCTGTTTGGCCTCCCTCTCTTCCTGAAGCTTTCTCTGACGCTCCCTTTCCATCCTAATACGCCTGTAAGTGAGAAAAAAAAACAAGCTTTAAAAGTCTGAACATTAAAATGAAAAAGTTATTTGTGATGATGTGAGAAAATATTCAAAACAACCAAGCTATTTCTCACAACCACCAATATATCAGGGTGCACCACACCTTCCACCCCAGCCCAGAAGAATTTGATCAGAGGACTGGAAAGTTGAGTTTATAAGGCATACACACCTCAAATTAATGCACTATTAACTGGTCATTATTTGTTTATTTGTTTATTTGTTTATTTATAAGGAACCCCATTAGCTTCCACAACAGTGGTTGCTAGTCTTCCTGGGGCCCAAGCCATCAAATATCTCCAAATAAAATGTTACAACAATTAGATCTACAGTAAAGTTTTACAATACTGAAATGTAAACATGTGAATATTAAAAATTATATAAAAGCAGAAAACCAAAACAAAACACTCAAACAAAATACACAATTTCCATTACAAGTGATATTACCCTCTACAATTTTTACAAATACATTAAAAACTGCCTAAATAGGCTTTTAGGTGATTTTTAAAATTATGAATTGAAGCCAATTCTCTTATTGCCTCAGGCAACTTATTCCACTGAAACGATGCTCTGAATATAACAGAGTTTTTCAAAAAGTTACTTTTAACACGAGGAATTACTAAATTGTGGTTGGTTGAGAATCGTGTGGCATGATTATGAATTTCATCTGGATACTGCAACTGAGCACAAAAAAAGTGTGGTGTGTTTAACAGTATTGTTTTCTTTAAAAATACAAGTAAGCCATAGTATAATTTAGCTTGTACAGAAAGCCAAGAAAGTTTATCATGCATTTTGTCAATACTTGTATAGTATGAACACCTTAACACTAATCTGGTCGCCCTATTTTGGACTAACTGAAGTCTATTCAGATCTGTCTTATTAGCTGCAGACCAGATGATTGAGCAGTACTCTAGATGAGATAATACTAATGCGTTAATGACATTTTTCATAACTGAAGAAGTGATATAAAAGGAGCATTTCCTAGCTATAGCTATGCCCTGTCCCATTTTCTTAATAACAGAATTGATGTGCTGAGACCATGAAAGGTGGTGGTTTATGGTAACACCAAGTAATTTAATCTGGGTGACCTGTTCTAATGCCGATCCAGCTATGGAAAGATTTAGTTGTGGACTGTTGATTAAACGTGCTCTACTTCCTATTAACATGGATTTGGATTTAGTCACATTTATAATCATGTTGTTTTTACTTATCCAATCAAACACATTCAGCAAATCTAGTTGTAATACGCTTGTCAATTCAGAGTGGCTACTGGCTGAATAAAACATGGTGGAATCATCAGCGTACATTACAAGATGAGATTTATCCAGGACATACGGCAAATCATTTGTAAAAACTGAGTAGAGAAGTGGACAGAGGCAGCTGCCTTGGGGTAGACCACAGTTCATTTCGCGGCCCTCCGAGAAATAACCATTATAATAAACCTTTTGCCTTCTTCCAGACAGATAACTTTCCATCCAGCACAAAGCAGCTGGTGAAAATCCATAACATTTTAGTTTATCTATCAGTAGATCATGATTTATTAAATCAAATGCAGCACTAAAATCCAGAAATACCACCCCGGCCAAATTCCCTTTATCTAGGTATTTGTACCAGTTATCTGTCATGTGAATGAGAGCTGAACTGGTGGAATAACCAGGTTTGTAGGCATGTTGAAACTGAGTGAGTAACTGATTTTCTATTAGATAATGTTGAATTTGTTCGTAGACAATCCTTTCCATAATTTTACTTAAAATGGGTAGCAGACTGATAGGTCTGCTGTTGACACCATTAAAAATGTCATTCTTGTTTTTAGGAATCGGAATTATTTTCGATTCTTTCCACTGCGATGGAAATAAGCTGCATGCCAGAGATTTATTAAATATGTGACATATAGGAAGGGACACAAACTTGGCTGCAACTTTGAGCAGTTTACTGTCTATGTTATCAGAACCGGAGGATGTATCATCAGGAAGTGATGTCAATAAGCGCTCTACCATCTGCACGTTCACTGCCTCAAACTTAAATTGGCATGGTTTATTATTCATGATAACATCCTGTATAAGACGACAGGATAAGGTGGGATCGCCTTTGCTCATATTAGATTTTAAATTTGTTATTTTATTGCTGTAATAATTCACAAAATAATTGGCAATATCCTTGGCTTTACTTATAAACGTACCACCCGTGTGGATGTGAGGCATCACCGGAGCAAGATCTCTACCCATTATATTATTTAAAAAACTTTCCACACCTTTTTGCTGTCCTTATTGGCCTCTTTGAGCTTAAGTTGATAATATTCTTTCTTTTTACGCCTATTCAATTTAGTTACTTGATTTCTTAACTCGCGATATCTTGCCCACTCTTGTGGACTGATAGACTTATGTGCTTTTGCTTTTGCTATATCCCTCTCTGACATTGCAACCTTAAGTTCGTTATCTAACCAAGGTGCATAGTTCTTTTTAACAGTAAATCTTTTTAAGGGGGCATGTTTATCAGCCAGGTAGCAAAAGTTTTCAATAAACATAGATAATGCCCTATCAGGGTCATTCTCGAGGCAGATGTCAGTCCAGTGAATTTCTTTTACGTCATTAATATACTTATCTGCATTGAAATTTTTGTAAGATCTATGAAAAATAATCTTTTGTGCAGTTTTCAGTGGTTTCATTTTCTTAGTCAAACCTACAAGATTATGGTCACTATAGCCAACTGGAATAGAAACAATATTAGAGCAATGCTCAGGAACATTTGTATATATATGATCAATACATGATGATGACCTATGACCTCCTGCGTTGACCGTGACCCGGGTGGGAATAGTGATCATCTGAGACAGGCAACAAGCCGACGCTGATGAACTTATCTTTTTCTTTAAAAGACAAGAAGGAGCCGACCAATTAATATTAAAGTCTCCTAATAAAAACATGTCTTTGTTTTCCTCAGTTACTCTTTCTAGCATTTCACAGATTCGTTTTACATACAACATATGTATTTAACTATTACTAAGTTAAACTGATATAAAGATAACTGAAGAAAAGGCAGAAAGATTTAAATGTTTTGAGAAGAGGCCATGTAGGAAAAATATCTCAAAAGTTAATCCAAAGCTATTTCAACTGGTTTGAAGAACATAATTGCAAAAAACTTCTGAGGACAAACAGAAGACGCTGGCCATGGCACGGGAACCTTTTCTAGGCTAAAAGTTTTGGATCTACTAAAGCAGCGGTCCCCAACTCCCGGGCCTCGGACCGGTACCGGGCCGCGAGAGTTGGGGCTCGGGTGTGAAATGTATGGTTTTCAGGGTTTTTATCGGTTTTCAGCATTATTTTGTTATCGTTTTTATCATTAACTCGGTTTTCCTGGGTCTTTTCATGTGTGTTATGAATAAATCTTCTTTTTTTGGTACCGGTACTAGTTTTATTTTGTTGTATTTATCCGCGACACCTTAAAGGCCGGTCCGTGAAAATATTGTCAGGCATAAACCGGTCCGTGGCGCAAAAAAGGTTGGGGACCGCTGTACTAAAGTGTCAATCTCAGCGTAAATTGTTCGATATGGATCCTGCCTATTTTGGGGTTTTGTTTTTTGAACTGATGACATTATTTTCATCTCGGAATTGTGTGAATTATCAGTATATGGAGTTGTTACATTTTTTTCTATTGGTCTCTTTATCTTTTTGATCATGACAAAAAAGGTTATTTTTTAAGTAAACAACATCATCAAACTTGACTGAATAACAAATTATATCCAGTATTCAATAACATCTTAATACGTTTTGTGTTGGTTGGAAAAAGAGCATATGGCATCTGCTGTATAACTGATGACTAATATTTATAACACACAAATGTAAATTCAAAGTGTACCTCTGAGCTTCTTCCTCTTCCTCCCTGCGCCTCCTTTCCTCCTCTTGTCGTTTCCTCTCTTCTTCCTTCCTCCTCATCTCCTCTTCTTGCTCCTTCTTTCGCATGAGTTCACGCTGTTTGTCTTCTTTTATGCTGCGCAGTTTCTCCAGTGCAGCCTGCTGATTTCTTTGGCTCTCTCTCAGTTCCTGGTGTAAACAAAGATAGTTCACATAATTACTAGCAGTCTGAAAGATAAATGGCTGAATTAAAGGATGCAAAACGGACATGGGCACAGTCTAAGGCCTATAAACAAACAGCATCCAACACCTGACTAAATATTATGAAAAAGTAGAAAAGAAAGAGATAAATTAGGGGACCAAAACACAAGATACAACAAGGCAAGAACAATAATGAGACCTAAAGCAAAAACCTTTAGTAGGTAGAAGAGGTTACGGAGGCAGGCCAGCAGAGAGAGGAGAGCCTGGAGTATTGACTCCTCAGCACCCACACACTGAAAAGGGGAATGAAATGGGCGAATGGGAAGAGAGGAAAGGATCCAGTGTAGGGAAGAGCAGAAATGTCCAGAAGACGAGGAAAAAGAGGAATCAAAGTTTAAGATGTCGTATCAGATGCCAAAGTAGGAAGTATGGCAGGGAAGGAGAAAGACAAAAAAGGCCTCAAGGGCCAGGAAGCAATATTAGTGATCAGCTGTAAAGGACACAGTCTAATATTCAATTTGATAAATCACTGCTTTTAAATTTATATGAGGAAAACAGTCTCCTTAAAAATTAAAATAAATATGTTTCAAGGAAGTCGATCCAAACTAGCAGCCCCTTTTTATCAAAGCTTTACAGTTCTACGATTTTGCACTGCTGAGAATAAGTGCAAAAAAATAATATAATCCACAGAGCTTGAGATTCTGGCCCTTAACTGATCAAGGATGGAAACCATCCTACACATTCCAGAAGAACTGCAAGAAGACATTAACTATTGTTCCCTGACACGGCTGCCATGAACCTCAACGACTGCAAAAACAAGCATTCAACATTTTCTCATGAGAGTATTCTAAGGCTGTTTTCACACCTGCAGTGTTTAGTCCGTTTAAATCCAACATAACTCGGTACCACACACATGCAAAGAACACAAACTGTACCTACTAGCTGTAAAATAAACTAAGGGCTTGCTTAGTTTATTAGCCACAAGACGAGAACACAGCACCTTCTACCTGTATTTACTGTGTTGCTGCTGCTCCACACGCATCTGGCCAAAAAGCAGACTGAAGTAGTGACAGATTCCTACCTGCATGTCTTTGTTATACTGGTCCATTTCTGCTAGTTTGGCAGCCGTCTCTTTCTCCAGAACTTCAAGCTGTTCTCGCAGTTTCATACACGTCCCTTTTTTCTCCGTCATGCTCACTTTTAGGGTGGACACTGTCGATGCTACAAGCAGATAAAATACAGTCACTGCGGTAACTGGTGGTACATCTATCAGACAACAATCCATAAATTGTTTGCATTTACTTCTTCTGGTTGCATGTATTAAGTAATTATAATTACAACAGGTATAATGAAAACCGTGATAATTAAAATGAGTCAATTTGCCATATAAGAGGTATTCTTTTCATTTTATTTTCCATTTTTTTTATGATTGATGGTCCAAAGCTTGGCATGTTAATTTTTCACTACTAACCAGGCAGGTTATTCAGAGACATATTTTTCAGCTTTTCAGTCAGTCTTTTCTGCTCCGGAGTCAAGTGGGACAACTTTCTCTGGAACTCCTAATGGATAAAAAAAAAAAGAAAAGAAAAGAAAAAAAAATGCATCACTGGAGGGGGGCGGAGTTTCAAAAAAAGATTAACAGACACACACCCTCTCAATAAAGCAATACTCATATACATAGGTAAACTACTAAACAACTATCCTTGCTACTTTCAGCACTAAATGTCATAATATTAGGATATTATAGAAATACACAAGGAACTGAATGAAACTCAGAAATGATCTCAGAAAAAAAATGGGGAAGAAAAAAAGCACAGACCTCAATTTGTTTCTGCAGATTGTTAATATCCTGCTGACGTGCCTCCTTCCTTTGATTGTTAAGATCAAGCTCAGTCTTCTGAAGTTTTTTCTTGTTCTGAAAGTCACGCAGGCGGTCCGAGATCTGACGGTGCTTGTCACCCTAAAAGAGGTAGAGACAGAAGAACAGAGATGAAATAGCTTAAAAAACCTCCACAACATGTAGACAGAAAGTATTTTTGCTCTATGTTGGACTGAAATGTCTCTTCAGCACTCACCACTGCCTCCAACTCCAACTCCAGGCTCCTCTTCTTAGCTTTCAGTTTGGTGATTTCATCCTGCTCTTGTTCCTTCTTTAACTGGAGCTCTCCTTTCCTCCTCCTCTCCCACTCCTCTTTTCTCTGACGCTCGAGCTCCCGCTGTGCAGCCTAGAATAAACGGACACACAGAAGTAAGTACACCACGCATCACTGCGAACAAACCAACTCATTCAGAGACGTTCACCTCACCTCTTTTCTCTCTATCTCCCTCTGCCGTTCTTCCTCTTTCTGTCTCTCCAGCTCTCTTTGGAGCTCGAGCCTCCTCTCCTCCTCTTTCCTCCTTCTCTCCTCAGCCTCCCAAGCCTCTTTCTCTCTCTTCTCTCGCTCTTCTTTCTCTTTCTGAGCACGCCGCTCCTGCTCCCTCCTCTCAGCGTCCAGTAGGGCCTGTCGTCTTTTCTCCAACTCTGCATTCCCTCGTTCCAAGTTTGCTTTGAATTTATCTTCAAATGATACTAAAAATAAAGTAGGAAGACATGACAGATCACTGTACTTTTCATGTAACATTAAGAAAAGAATTGTGAACATGTATGTGACTAAATACTGATTATTTATTTGAGATCATGTCTTAAAAAAAAAAAAATTGTGAATGATTTTTATAAGATTTGGAGGATTAGCATTTAACAACGTCCAAACATTCCAGCTGCTACTTGTAGCCTAAGTCACCAATACGTGCACCACATTCCAGATGCTGTTCTTTAAAGACTCAGACTTATTACTAGAGTTTGACCGACTGTTTCCATTTTACTATGCGCAGCTTCTCTCATATTTATGATAAAATCATTTTAATCTGTGCATCATTTTCTTTTGTATTTTTGGTAGTCAAATCTATGCACTACATGGGAAACACACAGATGAGCTGCAAGTTTTGTAACTCATCTTATTTGAAGTCCATAGTAGTGAACCAAGGAAACAGAGAGAGAAAAAAAGAGGGTTAAAGCTGAGATGTGAAATGCAGTTACAAGAAGAGGGGAAACTCAAACTACACCCATTATATTAGTATTTCTCAGTGTTCAAAAAAATAAAATAAATATTTATGATCCATAGCTGCTGGCTGCACATGAACCCTCAGTTTAAAAAGGCTGCTGCCTGTGTGAGTTGGTTGTGTTTATTGGTAGTACTGACTGTTCATTTTTGGTTTCTGTGGCGGTTCAATTTCCAAGTTATCAATCAGGGAAGAGCTGAGGCCATTCGTGGCACTCCTGCAATACAGATTTCAATCAGTTTCTTTGAAAATACAGCATGCAACATCACTCACATAATAACAAGGTTTTGTGCAAAAAACGTTACGTCACGCTTTTATATATAGAGAATGTTGGAGAGGTTTTGGTCAAGCAGAACATGTGTGTCCACATACCTCTGTGAGGGTGGTACCAGCTCAGTTGGCAGTGTTAATGGCAGTGGTTGACCACTCTTTGCCAAATCCACGAGGTGCATTGCCAGAATAAACTCCTCCGCTTGTAGCTTGCCATCTTTATCCACATCTGCTAAATTCCTGCAGGAAATTTGCAAGTTGGACTTTTATAGAACATAATTTACACTTATCATACTTAAATTCAGCAGAATAATATTCATGGGAAATAAATATTGTTACTCAGGAATATTTGGACCTCATATTTACAATTACAACATCAATATTACAGCTATTGGACTTGCTGCTCTGACATAACCAGACTAGGTGTTGAAGCACAAGATGCATGATCATATAAAACTAACTCAACCAAATTCAATAAAAACAATTAACAGTTATAGCATTAAGTAGCTAACTGTAGAAAACATGTCCATTTGATTTGATAAATCCTGCTGTATTCAGTTGCGTAAAAAATATTGTAGAACAAAAGAAAAACAAAGAAAAAAACCAGCAAATCTATTGTCAGATTTTTTAACCCATTTTAACAAGTAATAGATACTGGGAACAGCATTCTTAAAACAAAAAACAATTACTTCCTTAATAATGAAAGCGGTATTGTGATAATGCTACAACTGCATGACCTTTCATACTTCTGGCTGCCAAACCTGACTGTAGTAATCAAAAGACATGTTCAGACACACCAAAATACACACATAATCCTACCAGATGGAGGCCAGTTGTATTTTTGTCAGCATCGTACTTTCCATCACACCCTTCACCTGCAGACCTGGTAAGAAGAGGAACAAATGTCAGAGCTGTGGAGCACAGAGGTGTGGGGGTGTGGAAGAAGAAAGGAGTGGTGTGTGTGAAATAGTACAGTGGCTGATGATATATGAATTAATCTACATATAACGTGTGGTGAAGACAGGAAGCAGTTGCAACACCATAACCAATTTTTCCTAGAGTGACATTGTACAAAGTTTCAAAATTCTAAAAAGCAGATGATGGTAAACAGTCTGTGACAGCATGAAAACACTCAGCTTTTTACAAAGGTCTACAAGGACACAAAATTTGAAGGAATAAAAGAAGCCCTTTGTGTAATTTTGTTACCATACAGACTGCGTAATAACAGTCAAGTTGCATTACTAAGAAAATTGGGGGAAAAAAATCTGACCTTCATTGTCATTTCAATAAATCTTTGTTTTTTCATAAGAACAGGTTTTACAAGGTTTGCAGAACAAAAGGACAAACAAATACTTGACTGTGTGCATGTGTGTGTTGAGAAACACTGACTGAACACACCCGCTACTATAGCCTCCACTACTTAAAGCTAACTAAAGGTTGATACAGGGGAAAAAAAGAGGGAGGAAAATGAAGTCATCAGTGACTGTCTCCACACCTAAATTCCATAAATAGTTTGGTTTTATATAACCTATACAGTGAGCATACACATAAATGCATTATACCAGTGAGGTATCCAATCATCTGTTTATCCAAGCTGTTGAACTGCTGTCTGTATTTAAGTCTGGAAGCATGTGGCACAGCCCAGTCACTGGGAACAGCATTCATGGGGGACATCACAGATGGGGTTGAAGAACCGGAGCTGAAAAACAATACACCAAATGTTTATGTTTGTACAGATAATAGCCCTTTCCCATTAATACCTACTCAGCTTGACTCAACTCAATTTCTGAAATTTTATTTTTCTGACATATAGCAATGCAGCCAGAAGTCCTGTAATGTCATTTGTATGCATCACGGAGTGGATTTTTGTGAGTAGTCGCTTTTGACACCATTGAATCGGCAGTCAGTGGCAGGCAGTCTGTTGCTGTTGTTGTCACATTTTTCGTGTCGACTCAGATCACTTGGGACCCTGGTTGAGTAGTTACTAAAAAAGTACCTAGAACCGAGTTCTAACACTTAATGGAAACCCTACAGACCCAGTCGAGATGAGCAGGTACTAGTTGAAAAGGGCTAAAAGAAACTGACAAGGTAAACAAGTCAGAGGTTGCCCAGACATGCTTACGTATATGTGCAGGTCTTACCTGCCAGATCCCAGGTCTAGCAGTGTTGGGGCCATGTTTATACCAGCAGGCGAAGAGGCGCGTCCAAGCGGAGAGGCGTAAGAGGTCGCAGATAGAGGTAGGCCTGAAGCAGAGACACACATGCGCGTTAATCATATTTCAACAATAGGGCACAAAATGTTATTCACACACTTAACCACAATTACAAAATGTGATGTTCTTTTTTTCACTTGGTGGAAAAGTTGAGGGTTCTGTCTTTACAGTTTTCTTAAATGGCAGATGCCTGTACTGTGATCACTGTTGTAACCTTGTCAAGGACAGGGAGGCCATTTGTATGGAGATGAGACAGAAACCTGACTCTGCAAAACAGGACAGGAGCCATTCCATTTTCCTGGTTTTCCCTTAAAATACCCAGAACTGCTTCATTGTCAGCAAATATACAGTATTTAATATGAGAGAACAGCCAGCATTTCTCCTCAGCAGTTTTCATACTACAACAAACAGCAGATAAGCATCAAGAAAGCAATAACCAAAAAGACAAACAAGAGCTGTCTAACAGATCACACACAAAGATGAACATTCCCTCCATAACATGCATTATTCGAGTCCCCCAACCAATATCTAGTTTCTGATTAGTTTGAGGTATTTTCTTAAGAGCATCGACGTGATGCAAAATTTGTGGATCTAGATCTAGTTTTAAGTGGACTCCAAAACTTAAGCACTACCAAGCTGCTTGGGCCAAACTCCAATCCAGGTCAAGTTTGCATACAAATCCTGCTCACTATTAGCTAATGCAAGTTTATCATGTTCAAAAGCTGACAGAATATTTAATACACTTTTTTCCAAATATACTAATCTTTAAAAAAAAATAAACAAAACCAAAGTTGTTCAAGTTGTTGGACAAAACCTTCTCTTAAAACAGAAAAACTTTGAAAATCTTCAGAACAAAGTTCTGCTGCTTCATGGACTTGCTTCTTTAGTTAGTTTTCAGCCGTGACAACCTGATCAACTAGCATGATAAACATTGATCAGATAACACAAAGCGCTATGATAACCTGGAATATTTAAAGTGTAGCATATTTAATAATATCCTAATAGATTTCCTGTTAGAAGTCTCTCAGATACAAGATGAAAAAGAAAAAAATGACAGCTAACTGATTAATGGATAAGAGAATTACACATACCAGTATTCAAACCTCCAGAAGAAATTGGCTGGAGGAGACCCATGGTGCCATTTGGTACTGTGGTATTTCCCATAATTGGAACCAGGGGCGTGGGGGCAGTGGACATCATTAGTGGGTTCATTCCTGATGATGAAGGAACCATTGGGCTGAGGCCCGTCATTGGTGTCATAGGTGACACGGCCATAGGAGTCAACATGGCAAGGTTTGTTCCATGCACCATAGAGCCAATTCCTATGACACAATTAGATACACCATTTTTGATCACAGTGACTAAATGCATGCATGGAAACAATCAGTCAGACACAGTTTAGATTAGTCTAAGTGCTCCGAAATCTTTGAATGGAGGATCTTCATTTAAACATTTTTTTTTAAAAAAAATCATATTTTCGCTTCTACCTAGGAGCCATAGCAGCTCGTTCTTTCCCGTTTTTGTGGGCCATGTCCATTAAAGGAAAACTCCACATATTTGCCAATAGTAAAATGTTAATTTTCTAACAAATTCACTGCTATAGTGTACGATATAATAATAATATCGTACCATAGGCAGGGTTGGTGGGGTTGTTCATGGTGGGAGCACGCACTGGAGGCTGCTTCATGATGATTGGAAGCGATGAGGGAAGTGGTGTACCCGTAAGTTTTAGCTTTATAAGCTTCATAGCAACAGAAAACTCCAGCCGGTCCATCTTTCCATCTTTATTCATATCGGCCAGGCTCCTGGGAGACAGAACACAAAACATAAGCAAGGAAACGGTGATGGGTTCTCAGGAAGATCTTCTCAAGCACAGCATCTTATCCACTGTGAGTCTGTGTTTCTCTCACCATATATCAGCCAACACTGATGCAGGCAGCCCTGACTGAAGGAAAAACCTCTTTGCCTGGTCTCCTATAAAAAGACAGAGAGGGAAGAAAACAAAAAAGTGTCAGTTTACAAGTATGAGGTTGTACATCACTATCTGGACTTTAATACATATGTTATATTGGTTATATTTACATGTGCCTCGTCGCGTCTGTATTTGTACGTGTCTGTTTATTACTGTAAATCACAGGTGGGTAACATTTTCTCCAGCAGGCCACCCTCGTTTAGACACTCACTAAAATTCCATCCAAATATTTCATCAAAATTTATATGCATCTTGCCAGTTATTTAATGTTTAGCACTGCATAGATAAACCTGTTTTTTTCCTTTTAGGATGTTGCAGGGCAAACTGAGATGGCTCACAGGCCGGTTCTGGTCCTCGGGCCACATGTTTTCATTAATAAAGCACTTTTCAACTTTATTGGTGCTACAAAGCGCTTTACAATGTTTTCTACTTCCATACACAGGCACTGGCATGCCATCTGAAGGAACCTAGTATTCAATGTCTTGCACCAGGACACTTCAGCATGGGGAGGGGCTGGGGATTAGGGATACCAACTGAGTCACAGCCATTTGCAATTTCCAGTTTCATCATGATAAAATAGCACTCTGAAAACCAGCATCCAGTCACTGTGTGAATCATGGACAAACAGCATGTTTAAATGTCTGTACCTGTGACGTAGCCCATCGTTGGGGAGAGGGAGTCAAACATCTGATCATGTTTGTCCCTCTCCTCTGGGGAGATTGCCCACACACTTGGACCACCTGAGGGGGGAAAGGAAATGTAAAGTTTCAGTCATAGCCAGTGAGATTAAATAATACCAGGCAAATAGACCCCAAGAAGTAGCAGGCTTAATTTTTCTAATTAATGTCAGCTAATTTATCAGATATTCAGTTCACTTCACAAGATTACACAGGCGTAAAAAAAAAGGAAACAGGAAGACAGGTGCACACACACAGACCAACTGACACAGATAAAGAGTACCCTGACGTCAGCCTCAGCAGCAGTCAGACACTGGGAATCCACCAGTATTGACAAAGTGATAATGAAGCTCAAATTTCACTTTGTTAAGTGCAAAACAAGACACTTTTACTGCTCTTCACCAAGGCTGTTTACTCCACGATATATCAACAACACCAACATATTAGGACTGTTCGATATAACGATATATATCGGATGACGATATAAAAACGTCTATCTTTTCATTTGACGCTATCGTTTGTTTCGTGATGTTGCAAAATAAACTGTTTACCGCAATATTTTTTCATCGTTTTGATGGTCACTGTAGTGGCTATATTAATTTCTTAAAGTTATCTCTTTCTCTTATATTTAATATAACCACACTACAGACGGACAAGCGCCTGTTTTTATGCCTTGTGGTTAGCAACAAGGACGGTAACACCATCGCGTGTCCGCTTGTTTATGTTCCACATAAACCTTTCACAATAAAGCTCAAGATCCTGTTGAGACTTTTCAAAATAAACTGAATCACGTGAAAGAGCAGATTATTTACGGAAGAGAAGTAAAAAAGAGCCGCCAGGTGTTAAAAAATAAACCTTAGACTCAAACGTTAGAACAGGCTTTTCCCCGCAGCACGCTGTGTAATAAATACTCACAAAGAAAACGGCGGCCGTTACAACTTATGTCTAATCTTATGTCTATGTTTCACTGAGTGAATGGGTTAAATGCAGAGAGGGATTTTCCCCACGGGGACCAATAAAGTACACTTCTTTCTTTCTAAAAATGTATAGTTTCATGCATCTATTAAAACACTCGACTCCAGCTACATGACGCGCAGCTGGAAACACTTCCTGCAAGTCGAGCTGCACGAGATTCACATAATTTACAGAAAATGTTACATTTTTGTGATTTATATCGTTATCGGGACGATAGAATTCTTATATCGGGATATGAGATTTTGGTCATATCGCACAGCCCTACAACATATATAACCTGCACCAACACCAAAAATATACTAATCTGGGTACTTTAATCCTGTCACTGAAGCTATCAGTAAACCTGGTGGGTTTAAAAAAAAAAAAAAAAGAAAGAAAGAAAGAAAAGAAAATATATGGACCAGACTTCAAAATTAGCACAACTGTGTCAAACTATAAAGAAGCTGGTCAAGAATATGTACACAAACGTAGGCCAAACACAACCCAGCAATTATCACTAAAACTAGCCTTATGTTGGCCTCAGCAGCTCTGCAGAGCCACATTCACACACCCCTCTTTCTTTCATTCTCCACACAGATTTAACACTGTCCTTTATACACACAAAACGCAGTGATCTTACCATTCATTTTCGCAGGTGGAGAACTCCCAGTGACGTCCTCAGCTACTGTTCACAGCCATCTGCAAAACACACATAAGCACGGTCCAGTAATCAGTCAATACTGTAGCTAAGAGAGGACAGTACTGTCATAGAGAGCAGGAAGATAAAAAGGCAGAGAGAGGTACAGAGACAGACCAGGCAGAGAGAGAGAGAGAGAGAGAGTGATTCTGGTCGGTCAGCAGAGTCAAACAGGGCTTCTCCTGTTCACTTTGGCCGCATCCCAAATCTTTTCAACCACATGGACTTTTTTCAGTACTATCAACACTGACGTCGTAGCGGCCAGAGTGCAATCCATGCTACTACTAAAGCTAAACCGACACGCACTTATTAACATTTACTGAGTCCAGGAATACAAACCCTTGTTCAGTTCTGTTTGATCAGCTAATGTAGACTGAACAAAGGATCTACAGCCCTTTGGTGTTAAACAGACACCACTTCTTCAAAAAACTGCCCACGTTTGATGTACCGATGTTATACTTTGTTCATGTTTATTCCCCAGTGTGATGCAAACACCATCAAGTTATTATTATAGACACAAAGTTTTTGTTCAACTGCAGTCCATGATAGGACTACTTAATTATAGCAAATGTTAAACTTACAACCATTTACATTTTTTTCCTAAGAGCAATAGAAGAAAGGTTATTGTAGACTCTTGAAAAATCTATAAGTTTCACAATACAAGAATCAATCCTGTTAGGATATTTCCAGCTCTCTATTTTCTAAAGCTTATGTGGGTCCAGGTCATGAAGGCAACAGTCTAATCAAAGAATAGCATTAGTTGAAATACGACAGTGAAAGACACCTTAGCACAGGGGTGGGTAATTAATTTTTAAAGTTAATATCCACCAGGAATGAGTTTATCCTCTACAATGGTGCAAGCTTCTTGTGTGACCCCTGGGGAAAATGACCCAGTCCTGCCTTCGAGCTTTACCTAGACAACCACAAAACGAACTCCACTGGTTACCAATATTCAGCAACAAACCAACGCTCAACAAGCACACTGTTTCCTGTGTGAACGCCCTTTAAGACTAAGCCCAGATGTTGTTTTGCTGCTTATACACTTTCAGTCTTTGTCCACAATTTGTAGCTATAGATACGATTACAATATGTCCATCTAGAGTAAAGTTGTAGCTCAACATTCAACTGTTGAAAATGAGTAAAGACAAGCTACTACACTAAAGCGACAAACCAATACTCTCAATGACTTTAAACCTGCCTTCCTGTTAGCAGTGACTATGACTCTTTCTCTATCTCATCAGGCTTTGAAACCGCTCTTGTTGAGTCATGCACTTGCAAACAAAGTGTGGGAATTGGCCTATTGTTGCATAAACCTGTTTTATGTAGTAGGAGGCTCAGCTTCTTCTTGAAGGTTGGGGTTTATAAGTTTCAAGTAATTGCATGTGATTGTGTGATCAGGCAGGTCTGTCCCAGTACTTTGGTCCAGACTAAAATATTATTATATAGGGACAGTCCACAGGGGTTGATTGTAATGTAAATAACAGGGTAAATGTAGCAGACTCTGTCTCATGTATCACATATGAACTCCTTGTTGACAGAAGGCGGTAAGTAGCTTTATGCTGGGTTGGAGAAATAGTTATAGGTCTTATCTGTGGCTGCTGTAGCACTCTTCCTGTTAAATGATCATTACAACATGCACAACAGAACAGAATTGTTTAGATCTGAGACAGTTATGAATGTCGTGTGAACTTATTTATAGAACCATTAATAACAGTAGTAATGCAACACTGAATACAGATGTAATCTTTAACTGTCCGACTGGTACGTCAACTATTTTCTTCACATTTTCTCTTTTCATTTCATATTCGCATCTTTAGAATGACAACTTTCCCTGTTATCATCACACTGCCATCGGCCGCTCAGATTCACATGATGAAGGTGGAGGAGGAAAAGCAGGAGAGAAATTCTAATCATTCCGCTCAGCACTTCCTGCCTAACCTACGAACAGAAGCATTTCCTTAATCAACATCAGTTGACAGGAAGTGATCACAGATCTTGGCGAGAGAGAGGCAGCTTTTAATGTCCTAAAAAATAAGCGTGAGAGCTGTGGTTGAAACTGACAGTATTCCAGATTAAAGAGTCATTTATAGGTGATTACTGACATATCTGGTGACAAGAAGCCTGTGCATGAGAATATGAATGAGGGAGAGAAAAAAAAACAGAAAGAAAGTGCCTGGCTGACACTCTTACAAGGGCAGAGAATAACAAGAGAGGGCTAATCTACTGCCTGCCATCTGTCACTCTCCCTCTCTCCTTCCTTTCCCGAGTCAGACCATACTCTTATTCGATATCTCTGATCATCCATTCTTTCCTCTGCTTCTCCCATCTATTTTCCTAGCTGTTTAGATGGAGAGCATCAAATACAATCGTACTAGTTTTAAATGAATTTAGAGCATATCATTGTACTCTCTATATTGCCATCAGCAGTGACAATGGATGGTTTGGTTGTTCCTTTCAAGAAATGTACTTACTTATGGAGGTATTTGAAAGCCACTGACACTGAAGTCATGGAATCTAATGTCTGGTAACCCAACACTACAGGAATCTGAATGAATAAGTGAAAGAAAGCAGCAGACTGTTGGCTTTAAGGTTTACTGTTTCCACAGTAAGCAAGCAGTCTAACTTTCCTCACAGGGCGGCTGCCTGACCAACTGACCGACTGAACGTCGGACTTGGCTAGCACAAAGGAGTGACCTCAGTGGCAGAGTCAGCTTTGCAAACTTCATGCAAATACCTTCTGGAGTCGCCCTCCACATAAATACACACTGCCTCAGTAGAAGCCTTGTGCTGCTAAATGAATACCTCTGCTCCACCATTTGCATAGACTCCCCGAAGGTAAAATCAGAGTGAAGATCAACAACCAGAGCTCCACCTAACTTAAAAACTAACCTCATCTATACTTAACCAGTGATACAGAACCTTTTAAAAACATCTAAAAACAAGTAGGAAAAGGAAAAGCAAAAACAGATTCTAAGCTAGATGCACTGTTTTGACACAACTGAATCGCTCTATCAAGGAGACAGCTGCCTTGTAGATGGAATGTGCCATTACTGCAAGCAGGCGAAATAACTCACCTAGAAGCCATGTGCTGATAGTTATCAAATACGAAAGCAGAAAAATGCACCTCTAACTACATTTAGGAGACAGGCAGGCAGATACAATTTGTGAAAGGTGGTGAGCTTAGTACCAGACAAACAAGAGAAACTCGCAAAGCTGAAAAAAAGTCTTGTGAAACCAAAAGAAAAAAAGATCCAATGGAAACCGTGACAAGTTAAGTGAGCTATATATTATTCTACTTATGTTTGTTGAATTTAACTCAGAGAGCATAAAGAGGATGGACATAGCTTCCTTGTTACAAAAATAAGAAGCCCCTAAAAAAAAATGTGGATTTTACCTAGTGGCCACCAGATGGCGATAGCTGTAGTTGCAAAAAACTTCTAATCCTATAAAAGTCTATTACATAGGTGTCAAACTCTGGCCCGCAGCCTAATTACATTTGGCCCGCGAAGCCATACCAAATTACTATTAGAGCTGGCCTACTGGTATTATACAGCTAATATATACATTGTTTAGTATTAAGCTTTGCTTGTTCCACATTCAGTTTTTCAGCAAAACTTGTTTGAGTCCATAAGAAGAGATTCATTCTTAAATCTGGAGGAAGATATTTTTCAATAAATATTAATGTTAGCCCGCGACCTTGTTCTAGTTTTGAATTTTGGCCCACTGTGTATTTGAGTTTGACACCCCTGGTCTATTAGGAAAACAGCTACCTTTATTGACGTTCATCTCAAGGCTTCAAAACAAAACTTCAAAAGGTGACATCCTGGTAGGTCTTTTATACTGTCTATGGTTTGAAATATGAACTTTTAAATAAAGCCACAGTTCCCAACAGCATTTGCAGGAGACACCAGGCAGAGACTGGGCGCTCAGGATCTGTGGTTTTCAACAAGACAACAACCTTAAGGATCCTGCCAAGAAAACACAGGGTGGCTCCCCACTGACAATCTTGAACTGACCCTGCCACAATCTGGGCACAAACCCAACAAAGCTCTCAGACTGTGAATTTACTGTGGACCAACACTCCTTATGAGTTGTGTTGAGTTTGAAAAACGATAGAAAACGTAGAAACGTCCAAAAGAAAGGTGTGTCAAACATATGTGATAATTCCCACAAAGGACTGAGGCTGTTACTGCTGCTATAATCAACATATAAATGAAAAAGAAAATTTGATATTTTCATTGATTTACCAAAGTTTACAATAAGTGTGGCGTAATGTACCTAGTTCTGTAAAAAAACTGAAATAAAAACTTGAATGTCTAAAAACCTCTGAATGCACTACAGTAGTAGTGAACAGAAGCTCTCTGTAATGACAATAGAGCAGCAACCGCAATGCATGTCTTCAAATCTGAATAACAGCAAGAATCCAAGCTACTGATGTTCCTATGCCCAACACTTTGACTTCCTCCTAATTCTAGCTCTATTTGTGTGTGATGCTGTTTTTGAGTTACAGTGTGTGCATGAACAATATTTTTTAAAAACCTTGTGTAGTTCTGGATTTAAAAATAAAACAACCCAAAAAAGAACAGCTGTTATACAGCTTGTCTGTATAACTAGAATTCTGAGAAGTGGAAAATATGATAAACCCCTGGGTAGCAAAACACATAAGTCTGCCTAATGTGTCCACTCATCTTGGTGTGAACACACATGCAATAGCCATTGCTTTTGTCATAGTTCGGTACATAAATAGACATGTGACTCAGTGTCCCAACCTGCAGTTCATGAAACAGCTCTTTCACAATGGTGGAGAGGTGGTGAAACACTGTAGTATACTTGCTAACAGCCAGCAAAACAGTAACACTGATGTCCATAACACCACATAACCACTGTATACTGAAAGAAATAATCAAAATGAACAGTGGGACATTAGATCTTATTTTTCTTCGACCATAACAGTCTAAATTCCATTGCGGAAAGAGCTTTTCTTTACAAACTACAATCAAGAGTTTTTGTGTTTATATGCATATCAATTTGCTCTTTGGAGTTCTGCTGTGGACCTGCTTGTCTATCAGTTAGCATACACAACAGTGAAACCTGTTGGATAAATGGCATGACTGTTTCTGACCTTAGCTTCTTCAGTAGACACTTTGAACCATATGTGCCTTTCTTTCTGTCTGTTTATACCTTTTGCTTTGTGCTACTGTGTACCTCACTGCCATTCCACCCTTGCTTAGAGTGAATCAAGAAATAACAAACATGACGTAACACTGTCAGGGATAGGGATGAGACTGAGAACAGAAACATATTCTCCTTGCTCAAGTTCCTCATTCGTGACCATCTTTTGAGCAACCCCCCCCCCAACTTTCTCACCAACTCTCATAACTTTGCATGTAAAACTGCACCCTGCCAGTCCTGTCATCATCACTGCTCTTTTCAGGGACAAACACTGCGTGAATGCCGTTCTAAGGAATGATTGATTTTCTGCCGCCTCGCTCACTGACCTCACACCAATGACATCAACTCCATCCACAGTTCTGTTTCTGCCCGATGACACCCTTTCTTCCCCTCTGTGTCCTCCTTTGTGTACAGTAAAATTACCCAAGCTTTCTCTTCAGCTGTTTTTAATGTGTATTTTCAATTCCTTCCCACAATACAGAGACAACTAACGGGTAGTTTTATTAAAGTGATACTTCAGCATCCACCCGCTCTGCAGTAAACACCCATCTACCACGCTCAGGGCTGCAAAGCAAACCAGCAGCGTTTCAGATTGGGTTTGATTAACTATGTTTGCAATGCCAGATTTTGTTTTCTTAAGAGGCATGGCACACCTCTCCCTCTTTTAGCCTGGGTTTGACTCACCTTGATTTGTCCATCTATCTGAATATGACAGGGCTGGAGAACGTACACTTCTAAATTTGTTGTTTGGCTTGTGGCATGTGGCTCAGTGGGAACATGGCAATGCTTCACCACTGCCAACTTAAAAAAGACTGCGAGTCTGGTTTGACTGACAAGTTAATGTCGGACCAATATTTATATAATAAATGGAAGTTGGATGAGGAAAACGGTAGGCTGCTGCTTAGTGTCCAGTATTAAAATGACAAGCATCAAGTTAGGATTGGACACAAAGAGCTGCAGCTTGGTAAGACTCCTCCCTGTACTAACTCAGCATGTTAACCACTTTAATATTTTGCTGATTTCAGGGTTTTAATAGCCTACAACAGAACTCTGGTAGGTGATGATGTACGCAAACATGATGTGCCCACATATATTAAAGGCCATAAGTCTTTGTTACCTTATTAGAGAGACATTTGTGCATTTTCCTGTCAATTTAGGGGAACAAAATGACTACCCAGTGCTGGTAGGATAAACGCTACACTGGTGGAATATTGCTTTTCTCAAAAGAAAAGAACAGCAGATACACTCAGCATGCACTTCATTCCAGACCTTTCAAGCATTTTCTCTAAATCTCTGTCACTTATTTTTTTTCCAAGCAACTCTCTAATAAGGTTGGCCTTCGGGTAAAAGACTCTTTTAAAAAAAAAAAAAAAAAAAAAAAAAGCTAAAAGAACTATCTCTCAACTTATCAGTGTTATGCAATAACAAAATATTTGCACTGAAATAGACAGCACCGGAGCAAATGATGATAATTTTTTGTGCTGATGTGGTTTTTAAACAACATCCTGCCAAGTTAGAAAGATAAATGCTGCAATATGTTATCCTGCATTTCCCCCCCAAGTTTTTTAATTAAACTTATTTGCAATCATCACTCACAGTAGTTCATATTATTTGTAGATTGTATCATGTTTCCAGATTAATTTTTATTTCAGTTCAGTTACTTTCCACATTGTGTTCCCTTATTTCAGTTAAGTTTTTATTACCTTCACTTTAGTTATAGTTGATCATATGCACGAATACCTCCTGGTTTAAGTTTTGTTGACCCAGTTTGACCAGACTTATAAAAACTAAAAGAATTTTCCCTCATTATATTTTAATTTTTAATAATTTTTATTATTAGTGAGCGGCATAGTAGTGCAGTGATTAGCACTTCCCAGCAAGAAGGAATGGGATTACCCTCCAGGCTTGGGACCCTTCTGCGTGAGTTTTCTCTCACAGCCCAAGGACTTGTATGTTAGGTTAATTGTTGATTGTAAACTGGCTGTAGGTGTTAATGTTAGCCCTGTGGTAGACTGGCGACCTGTCCAGGGTGCACCCCACCTCTGATCTTATTACAGCCGGGACATGCTCCAGAACCCCCACGATCCTGAATTGGATAAGCAATTCAGAAAATGCATAGATGTGTGGATAATAGTTTTCTACAATCCCAATACTATTTCAGTTAGCTCCCCCCAAGCTCACTGTTCATGGTCTTAATTAATTGTAAAAACAGAGATTTCGCAGGGAAGAACGATTGGGTGCAGCAGCACCAATCTACAGTAGCCTATAATAAATATGGTGAAGTAACCCTGTCAGCTATTGAGTTGGAATTAACACAAGAAATATATTTTGAATTCTTTCATTAAATATATTTGTGTGGGCCTCGGCTTTCACCAATTAGGTCACTTTGCACAATTGAGACCGAGCAGGCCAATAATTCATACAAACATTTCCACTTGGGGACGGTAACGTCATTTACAACCTTCATCTCTGTTTATGTGTCTCTAGATAAACCGAAAGAGTCGCATTCCCTGATCACTTGTCACCAGTCATTGAGACCTGCCTGCAACCTGCTCAACTAGTTTGAACCAAAAGGAATTTAGGAGACTTTCCTGCAAATCTGCTCTCACAAACCTCCCAGATACACTTTCGCCATAAAATAAGCGCCAACAAACACTCCTCATCTGATTGTCCACAAAAAACATTTAATGAAAACACACAACTTAGCAAGCTAACCCAACTCTGACGGTCCCAGGTTGTTTGGCACCCACGGTGAAGCATCACCTCTGAACACTTTTTCCTTTCATATTTTCAAATTTTCAAATTAAACAAGGTACACAAGGAAACACGAACACGGAAAAGTCATTAAAAATATCGAAAAGTCAACAGGGAGTCTATAAAGGATTATTATGAGAACATCAAACTTACGGTCATGCTTAGATAAGCAGTTTCGCTTGCCTACCTCTCTCACCGCTACGGTTCAAAAACATCAACTTCTGAGCTTTCGAGAGGCCGCAAATGACGAGCCACCACTTCTGGACGGTTTCCCACACACGCTCTCAAAGTTTAGTATCCGCGGAGAGCTGCCGTTTTCAGGAGATATGTTAAGTTTGTTAACGTTTCTGCTCAAGAGAACCTGTTGCTGACAGCTCGGTGTGTCACACCAACAACATGGCTGACGACGAGTGATTGGAGCCTGTGAGGCGCTGCTAACGTCCGGCAAGTGGGAGGAGAGAGAAAGGGAGGAATAAAAGTGGAACAGATGGAGAAGGAGAACAATCGATGGGATGGGAGGCAGATAAGAGACAAGTGAGGGTAATATTATACAATATGGAGCCAGACTAGGAGAATAATGGAGAAGAGATTAAAATCCTTGTATGACTTGGAGATTATTCATGACAAATTATGAGATAAGGATATTCTGACAGTATACAGTCATATATTTTGAAATTATATAGGTACACGTTCTGTGATTATACAGTCATGTGTTCTGAGATTATACAGCCATACACTCTGAGATTATATAGTCATATATTCTGAGATTACACAATTGCACATTTGCAAGAAACAATTCAGAAATCCTCTGCGATTAAAGTCACAAAGAGTAGCTCACTTTGGAAATTTGGATCAGCCTATATAGCCAACTAATAATGTACTGTATTAGATCGGTAAATCAAATCATTGCCTGTTTTTAACCGGGTTTAGCTGTGTAAATTTCCAAAGCTCAGAATTGGGATAACACCCAAATAATCCAGACTTTGAAGGGACACTGTTGCCTTAAATTAGACATCTTGTTTAATGTGGGTGGCAGTTGGGTGTCCAGCAATCAGTCATTTCCAAAACTGGTTGGAAATTTCTTAGTAACTTACCTGGACTGTAATTTGGCCAGATTTGGCTGCTTCAGTGGGACGAGATCACAAGCTCTGAGGGAATGCATGATGGCTGCAAAGAGATTTTTTTTAAATTATAGAAAATTCAGTGGATGATAATTTTAATGTTAACAGATCTCCTGCCTCCATGAACACTCATTACGTACCATACATGCCCACTACTGATATAGCAGTTGCATTTAAAAACACGATTTAATCCCAGTAACTAAGTAACTAAGACAATGAATTATAGTCTGGTCTTTTGTATATCGTTTGCAAAATATGGGGAATAATAGGCAGTGGACCACTGTGAAGGACATAAGGAGTCTATCTTCTAAAACCTACAAACATATATTTTTCCACCTACAGTTAAACCAATAGTTTTTACTTCATGTGATGTTCTTTAACATTAATTCATGTAATGTTATTTAAAACTGCTTCAGTGGATATACGCAAGAACATGACTGGTTACTGTGGTCATGGAAAACTCAGCTAAGAAGTACAACGAATTTTTATTTAACTGATATCTAAAAAAAACTTAATAAATAATACAAAACTATAATAGCGATGCTGTGTATATCATTCACTGCTACACATTGTCAATAGTTTGTGTTTTTCTGTTTGTGTCCGTGTGGTTCCTCTAACCTAGTAAAGTTTTAAAAAAGTGCTATTTTCATCCCAGGTTCTGTTTTGACTCCAGTTTATTCCCACAGAGCGCTGCTTTATGTAGTAATTTTAATGAGATGACTAACTATTGTTAATTATTATTATTTATTTCTGTGGAATATCATCGTTTGTGTTTAGTTTACTATAATGTGCAAGCGTTTTTCTTCTGAAAAACTAAACATGTACTCTATTACCCATATTCCCTTGAGGCGTACTTGCGGCAGCTTTGCGACATTTCCAAACGATTTTCGCGGTTTACGGCTAGTTTACAACTTTGCTACCTCCATGGTGAGTGGAGCAAAATGTTCAACAAGAAACCCCGGAGAAACTTTCGGCAAAGAAAAGACTGCTCCAGCGACGATGAGGACCAGCCAAAGAAGAGCGAAGAAGGAGAGGAAAACCCGGAGAAAACCGCTCCAGCTGTGGTAAATAAGCCCCTTAAAGCCGCGCAGAGCCGCGGCATCACTTGCAGCTCCAAGCGGGAAGCGACGCCTCCGAAGCCGGATTCCAGTGACGGAGAAGACGGGGAGAGCGTGGAAATGACAGAAGAAAGAGAAGAGAGAAAGAAAGACCAGGAGGGGACCAAAAAGAAAGAAACCTCTGTTTTGAGTTTCTCCGATGATAAGGAAGGTAAGTAAATGTAAACGAGGCGCTTTAAGGTAAATATCTTTGACTCCTCAGCTCACTGACAACTTTAGAGCAACGTTAGGAATTTGGAAATATTAATCTCCTGTTATCTGTTGGTAAAAGAGGTGAAGAACCTAAACCTCAAAGATACAGTGACAGTTCATAGAGTTCCTAAATGATTTTATCCACTGTCAGTGCTTTCCCTGTCATCTGTCCACATCATCTGCCCAGATGCCTCTTGAACCCCATGTGTTTTACTTTATTGGACCCGAAGGTGACAATAGACACCATTTCCCACATATTGAGACAATGTCACACATTTTGTGTGGCTCTACTTTGCAAAAGTAAAAACATACGATTCCCCCCTAAAAACGTGTGACTTATGAAGAAAAGCTGATCTATGGGGGAATCCATATTGAAACCCAGTGAGGATTATCTAACAGAGCTGCAGCTGGAATACCCAACATTTAGTTTGTAGTGGTCTGATCATCCTAACAGAGGATGGCGGTTGGCGGTGATTGCCCAATGTAACGGCATATAATTCTGGTTTGTTTCACCTTCTCATAGCTGAGGAGTCTACGTTTAAATTGAAGAAGTCATCTGAGAAAACAGTTCTGTTCCAAATTAGGAAGAAGGAGGCTCCGCCTGCCAAGACCATCGTCAGCACAGGTAGGTCCATGATGGGAACAAGAACTCTTAGAAACAGATCTTGAATACAGTATATGTGCATTAAATACACTCACTGGACAGGTGTGATATGTGTATCCAAAAGAATGCATCCATTCCATAGGAGGTGATGAGTAGGGAAGTGACAGCAACAGATCCATGTGTTCACAGGTTTTTTCCTGGTTTAGTCTCTGCAGTTTAGAGATGATTTTGGTAGAGGCAATGAGGCTGTGATAACTTATTTGACAGAAATTGATGTGTTTTCAAATCCCTTTTGGTCATAAATAAACCAAAATGACTATTTTTCTAATCCTTTCTAATCTTAAGATTATACTGTTAAGGGTTTACATATATAGATTCTTTGCAATATCTAATGTATACCAGAACACATTTTTGGTGAGTAGACAGAATAAACATTTTTATGCCTTTTAGCTAAAATCAATGGCTTCCTGTTCTCTCTTCCACCTTCAGGGGCTGGTGGTGCTGTCTCATCATCTGCTTCACCCAGGCAAGATTATAGCAGTCAGGCGTCACCACATTCTGTGGATGATGACGACGAAGATGATGATGATGATGACAAGGATAATGGGAGCAATGATGACAGTGATAGCAATGAACGTGGAGTGGGATCTCCTTCAGCCAGCTCAGCCTCAGACTCTAGCAGTTCTTCTTATACGCCCGGTATGTTTTGTCAAAGAGAAGGACTCTCAGATTGTTAGGACTACATGATATGATTAAGATCATCAGTTGTTAATCTGGATTCATGGCTGTGTTTTTAAATTTCTTCTGCTTTGTTTGTGCCTGCAGTAAATATCCCCAATGCTAGAGAGATCGAGGCAGCCAAGAGACGGCGTCGTGCCAATCGAACCCAGAAAGAATTCATTCCCCTCAGTAGAGATGGCCAGAGTTCAGCTGGCAGCACACCAGATCACTACAGCAGGGAGGATGAAGATGACAGAGTCGATGATGATGATAATGAGCTGGATGATCATGAGAGGAGAATCGAGTTTGCCCCACGGATGAGGAGCATCAGGGAAAGAATTGCTGAGAAACTTGGTATGAGAAGGCGGGATACAGAAAAAATAGTATGAGGAGGTGAGAAAGAGAGAGAGAAATGGCAGGTGTAGAGAGAAGAAGAACGGTGGGGAAGCATGAAAATGTGAAAGCTGTTTAAGTTAAAAAAGAAAGGTGAAATTTGTCATAATAGGCCTGTCTGAATAGTTCGTATGGATTTTAACCAAACCGTGAATTTTAATTGTCCTATTCTGTGTGTTTTAGGAGAAAGTGATGGCAGTCGGTCAGGGACTGATGGGGAGGAGCAGGAACTCTGGGAAGAGACACAAATTGGGAAGGGAGTCAAAAGACGACCAGGGGAGCAGGTATGAGGGCCAATTAACATCTTGTTTTTGATTCTCATTATTCTGTTAGCACATATCTATAAATGCTGTTACTGTAAGTTATGCACCTGTTTTATACCTTTATGCGTGTCTTTTTGCATTGTTCTGCTGTCATTGCTTTTTGTCTTTTTATCCTCCTTTTATCCTGATATTTTTCATTAGAGCCCATCTGGCAGTGAGTCCAGCAGCTACAGCAGCAGTAGCATAAGCAGGCGAGATAGAGGAAGACAGAAGAAGAAATCTGCAGGAGTCAAAGTTCCAAAGATGCTTCCCCCTGTCACTGTCTCAACGGTCAAGAGAAGGATCGCTGGAAAGTTAGTTTGCTCTTTATTCCACACACTATAACGATTTAAAATATTAATGACAGAACAGATTAGGATTAAATGTTTAAATGATACACTGTACAGCAGTAGTAATTCCTATTAGCATGATTCCAGAGGCCAATAAACATTACATTTATACACTGTGCTTTTATTACTGCATGCTGCCAAAACATGCAACACACATTTCCCCCCATTGTACACTTAACTCCTCCACTTTGTAATATTTTTTTTCTTCCTAGACTTGATTCGTTGAAGGAGGTGTACAGAGCACGCCAGGCAGAGCTCAGAAGGATGGAGGGCGATGTTGAGGGTGCTAAAACCTCGTTGGAGAATCTGGAGGAAAGCTCCTCAGAGAAGCAGCTTAAGTTTTACAGGACCATGACGACTTATGCCCACAACATGGTGGAGTGTTTGCAGGAGAAGGTCAGAAAAGAAAAGTTAACATTTAAAGCAACAACTGAAAAAAAGAGTAGTTTATCTTTAAGCTTTAAATTGTTCTACTGTGTATTCATATGATATAAACCAGTACAGCATTATCTGTTTTTTTTTCTCAATACTTGACTAAATTATCCCAGATAAATAATCCCACAATAATTTAGGTGACTCTCCTTTTATTTGCTGAAGGTTGTTGAGATAAACTCTCTGGAGCTGGAGTTGCACACTCTGCTGTCTGACCAGATGGAGGCGCTGTTGGCTCAGAGACGAGAGAAGATTAAGGAGCAGGCAGACCACCTGCAGCAGCTTAGCTGTGAGTGAAGTGTGTGTGTGTGTGTGTGTGTGTGTGTGTCTCTCCACGTATATTAAAACCTACTGTGCAGTGTGTCTCAGGATGTAATATTTAAATTAACTGGATGTAATTTGTAGATAACATAGCAGAGCAGAGTGCAAGTTCAGCCAATGGATCAGAAACTCAGTGGTGAGTGTAATGAAATACCTTTCAAGATTACATTTCCTGGTTTGCTTTGTTACTTTTCTAATTTATTCTGTTCATGTATTAGAAAAAGGAAGTATATGCATGCATTTGAGCAGGTACTCCATTCTAGTCTTGCACAGATATGGGTTTAATATTTGTCTCTGTGTTCCAGTGAGGTAAACGTCGGTGTTAAAACTGAGGAAGACTTTGATATGGCTGAAGACACACAACCTTCAGCAGAAGAGCAGGAGCAGCTGCAGAAGAACATAGGTGAGGCGTGGTTGTTCAGCTCTCTGTATGAGCATCAATTTGTAGGCGAAGGCTTTGCTAAAACGGTGTACCTTAAACACAGTGAAGTATAATACAATTAAATTCTGCAAGACTGCAATATAAATATTTTCTATTTATTACGGCAACTCTCTTCTCTCTTTGTGGCTTTCTCTTTTAGTTTCTAGGCTATAAACTTGAGAAAATCCTGATTTGCTTGATGCCTGTGTATTTATCTGTCTCTCTTTTCTTCCCCTTTCTGTGTCTGCTCCAGCTGACATACTGTTGAGGTCTAAGGCAGTATTTTCTGATGTCCAAGAAGACTTCTGCAGTGTTAAAAAGATTCTGTCTCGCTTTGAAGAATGGAGGGAATGCTACTCAGAGTCCTACCACAATGCTTATATCTCTCTGTGTCTGCCCAAGTTGCTGAACCCCATCATCAGGCATCAGCTGCTGGCGTGGAACCCTTTAAAAGTACTTGAACTTGTGTACGCATACAGAGGGTTTGAGGTTTTAGACATGGATTAACGCTACTCCCAGACTAAGACCTGCATTTAAAAAAAAAAAAAAAAAAAAGTTTGTGGTCCAGGACTAGGCTTAATCCATGTCTGGGGAATTGAACTGTAAACACAGCTGCCATTAGTTATGATGTTATAATATGCAGCAATAACCATAGATTTATTGTTGTGTCTCAGGATACCAGTGGAGACTTTGAAAACCTCCCATGGTTCACAGCAGTGGAGACCTTTTGTCATGGACATGGCCACGAAGAGCTGGAGCACACAGACAGACAGACGCTGTCCAGCGTCATAGAGAGGACCGTCGTACCCAAAATGACTGGTACTGTGGACTCAATGATCTGTGCTCCCCATAATTTAAGAAGCAAAAACATCCAAGTACAGGACTGCATAGGGGTCATTGCTTTTTCATTTTTAAACTAAAATCCATTTCATGATTTAATCTGAGGCAGTATTATCTGAGCATTTTTTTCTTTTACTTTGCTTTTTGGTTCAGCTTTTCAGGTGCTGTGGATAATCAAATCTAAATCATTTTTTAGGTCCAGAATGTATGAATCGTCTTAGGGATTTAGAATAGCTTTATGCAGCAAAATTAACAGTCCATACCAAATGAATTACCAAGTCACTCTGCCTATAACTAATATTTTACAGTGGTCTCCCTTGCCTGGTATAGTTATATTGGAACGAAGGTTTGCCTTGAATTCCTCTTAGCCTTTTATATTGATTGCTCTCTGCTGGTCTTTGAAAAATCCATATGCACATTATAATGACCTCAACTACAGACACGAGATGCGTCAAATACTGACCCTGCCTGTCTTTGTGTGTCTTTGTTTCCAGCTTATGTGGAGCTGGTGTGGGATCCCATGTCCCACCAACAGTCTGTCTGTCTGACTGATGTGTGCCACAGTCTGAAGGAGGACTATTCTGTCTTTGAAGGAGAGCATAGCAAGCCAGTCAAGGTAAAGCCAACACTTACACATTTTTCAAAACAAAACTCACCTTTGCTGTTGTCTTTTACCATTTAAAACGTGCCTATTATTTACTGGGTCGTACTTTCAGATACATATTTTGTGTATTTGTCTCCCACTCAGGCATTCACAGAGGCTCTGGTTCGCAGGCTGAGAAGCTGTGTAGATGAAGATGTCTTTATTCCCCTGTACCCCAAAAAGTGAGTTTCTGTTTGATGTGTTTAAAAATGAATATCAGGTGTTGAGTACAACACCTGCATTTTGTATCCTTTTGTTCCTTATTTGATACAAAGTATAGTACTTCCTCGTATTAAATAAGGAAATGTATCTAAAACTCTCTTCAGTCATTAGATAAAATTGTCAGATAATAGTCAGATATGGTCATTTAAACCTGTTGTATTTGCACTTTATTTATACTGTCTGATCTTCTATTCAGGTTTCTTGAAGAGGCGTCTTCACCTCAGCGTCACTTCAGAGATCAGCGGTTCTGGACAGCTGTAAAAGTACTGCTCAGACATTTGTGTTGTGTCAGATTTTGACTGTATTTTGAAACTTCTCAAGCTAATATCAATTGCATTGCTTTTCATTTAGCTCTTAGGCAATATGGGGAAGTGGGATTTACTGCTCCCCGAGTCTGTATTGAAGGAACTGATGCTGGACAAGCTGTTGAACCGATACCTCATGACCACACTGTGCAGTCACACGTTGTCCAACAATGCTGTTTATGCATGCAAAAAGGTATTTGAATGCATCACAGTTGTTGGTGTTCTACATATTAGTTTGACGTTGATAATGATGCTTTATCACTCCTCGCTCCCTCCTCAGATAGCAGATGGTTTACCCCCGTCTTGGTTTAAAGGGGAGAGCACCTGTTTGCCTCAGCTCCACAATTTCAGAAACCACATAGTTCAGAAAGTTCATGCCATCTGTAAACAGCAGCCTCCCACAGATCCCAACACCAGGTAATAAAGCATGTTTTTGTAGAAAACAGTAAGATAAGTCAACATCAAATAGATGCCCTTTTTAAATTAATTTTATATTGCTAGATTTTTTTGTTTCACTTGATACACAAGCTATTGGAGACTTTCCTGCAGTGTGACAGCAATATTTCTATAAAGTCATTATCTTCATACGTTTGTGCAGATGTTCCCCACCCCCACCCAACAAATGTTGTAATCAGAATCATGTGTTTCTGCTATAGGGCTGCTGTGGTTGACCTACTAAAGGTTTTGAGTACAATCAGATGCCACGACTCCATCATGGCCATAGCAGAAAAATACCACTATGAAGATGCCATCTACTCTCATCAGCTGCTGAACCCAGAGACTGCATGGGTCTGAAAAAGATCAAGGGAAGACGGCTCAAACTGAAATACCAACCGCCTAATGTGAGGTGGCGTGTACAAAACTGTATGCTCCACCTTGACTGAAGCAATAGTTGAGATGAACACATGTTTGTAAAATAATTCACATTCCTACAATTTGGAATTGTGAATATGTCGCTGTTTAAACAGGATAATTGGATTTTTTTTATGAATAAATGCCTTTTGTGATTGTTTGTTTAAACCTTTTGCCGTTTAAGGTGTTTGAAATCGCACAAACTTCTTTTCTCTTTAATCCCACTCCACATTAGATTTTTATCACTGACATCACTACACAAGCTACAGTCCTGTTGAGGTTTTCTTATTAAATTGTCCGGTTTCTTATGAACAGATGCTGACAAGACAGACATCTGAAGCAAGGACAGAAAGAAAGGAGATGAGCTTTGTCATCTCCTTTCCCCTGTCAGGGGTGTTTTTCTTTAGTTAATACCAATATCATCTGTCAGATCACATTAAATACAGTACGCAGCACTGAGCTCAGGTCTTGCTTAAATTTAAAAAAAAAAAAAGTTAACCACATGAGGTTTACTGCATGAAAACTTTGCTTTTCTAACAATCATAATACATATTTTAGACATTACTGTACCAATAGTAAAAATAATTGAATATACCTAAAGCCCATCAGAATCACCTGCATTATTTCAGGTTTGAGGGATGTTTGTGTACTA